>NC_041226.1:46671313-46899589 GCF_002837175.3 Physeter macrocephalus | reverse complement strand
CGGGCCCAGCCGCTCCGCGGCATGTGGGATCTTCCCGGACCGGGGCACCAACCCGTGTCCCCTGCATCGGCAGGCGGACTCTCAACCACTGCGCCACCAGGGAAGCCCAGTTTAAGCAAATCTTTATGCACTTTTCCAACTTAGGAGTAAATTTGTTTCTTATATTTAAATCAATATGCATAATGTAGGGTGTCTAATCTTCATATTCAGTTAAATAACTAACCTCTGCAGCATCAGCAGTGATTGACAGTTCAATACTGCTTTTGCACTTGCCAGTTTTTGTATTACACCTTCTAATTTCTTCCTAAATTAAATGCATTGTGCTCAAAACAGAATAGTTATATATTTCACAAAGTAAACAAGATTAAATAATTTCACAGATAAATATGTATATGAAGCACTGAGAATGTAACTTTGCTTACTTATCCATGTGCAAAAAAAGGAGTGTTGTGAACTGAATACAGCCTGATTGTTTTCCACTCTGATTTTTCTGAAGAAAGAATTTTAATAAGTAATACATAATATTTCTTTTCTTTCATTGGGGCAATTAAAACAGAACTTAGTATCATATTTGTCAGTATTGATTTGATTTCTGGGGAATAAATTTCTCTAAGTGAGTTTTAGTTGAATGAAAGTACATCTGAGATATAAATATTTAAAATCAATTTTAATAATACTTAAGAATGGATGTTTATAAAGGTTTGAAAACACAGGCTATTTAAGTTATTACAAAAGCATGTCTTTATGCATTTTCTCATATTGTGATGTAAAAAAAGATGGGGTTCAACTTAGGTTCATTATTCCTCATATGATGTATTAGCCAAACATGTCTAACTGTCCTTGATTACTTCAAAAGTAGCCTTTCTAAAATTAAAAGTACAGTGTACCTTTCCTTCTATGAGCAGATATAGAGGTAGATGAGGAGATGTTTGTGTGTGTAGTAGAGGATGCTATGGCAGCAAGTACAAAGATATTTCTTTACACATTTGATTTTTTATTTGGAAATTGTAACTTTGATACTAAATCCTTTGATTCAAGTTATATGTCTGTGTATGGATGTATCTGTCTGTGTGTCTATATGTAAAAACACACACATACCCACACATGATGCCACAGGTGTGGTACAGCAGCTATATGGCTATAGGATTCAGGTAGACTTACAGTCTGTGCAGACCCACAAAAAGTATGAATTGGAAAGAATTTTGGAGCAACTCTAATCCAATCTCCTTGTTTTACAGATTGATTATCAAATTGATTCCCAGAAAAGTTAAAATGGTAAAGACTGGATCAAATCTCACATCTATGGATTCTAAGTCCTGGCATCTTTCCTCCACACTGCCTCTTTGATTCTGGCATTATTATATCAGTGAACTGCTTTGAAAAGCTTTAGTGGACTAACATTCAACCTGCTGCCTGCCCAACTACAACCTCAGTTACTATAAATACTATGAATACTATATATATTTATATATATATACACACACACAAACATATAATACATTTATATACATCTATTATATATGTGTATAGTATAATATACTCTATTATATATGTGTGTATGTGTGCCATATACTCAATATATACACTATGCAAACTATATAAATACTGGTTTAAGTATTGCTAAATTCTAGACACCACTGTCTCACTTTTATTTCAAAAAAAATAGTTCAAAAAAAGTCCTATTTGAAGGTCCTTTCAGTTATTAAGTCTCCCAAACATCTATCTTTTGTTTATTGACACGGGCCTCCCAGATTTCCGTTCTTTTTGTTCAACTGTAGTAAATTTGGCATTAAAGGATGATATTCGATCCTTGCTTCCTTTATAGAGTTGCACCAAAGTCAATGAGAATTTTACACGAAAATAAAGGGTAAACTATGGCCCTGGAGTAGTCATTTAAGACTGCAGAACAGACCCACAAGACTAAGTTCAGTGCCTGGTAAAGGCTTTGTGCTAAATTTAACATTGCAGAAGAGTTTCCAGCTGTTGCCTTGCTATGAAGGAGGAGAGCTGCTTTTATGACTGATTACTGTCCTCAGGAGAAAGAGGGAAGTGGAGCGGTGCCACATCTCCAATCCGTAGAGTGCTCTGCATATTCTGTGGCACTGATTTGAGAAGGCTCATAACTTTAATGGCTCGCTTTATCAGTTGTCATGACTCTCGGCTGAAAATCCGAAGACCTGGGAAGGGAAGAACAGGAATGGGTATAACTTTAGATGTCAAAAATACTATATTAAAATAAAATTACCTTTTCGTAAATTTCACACTGATGATAAGTCCCTTGTGGTTTGTCACTCTGGCTAAAGTAACACAACTAGACTTTATTTGCCAGCTGTACTTAAAGATCTGGGTTTTATGTTTTTAAAAATGTCATCTATTCCTTCAATCACTTGTAAGTCCCCTCTAATCTCTTTTTAATGTAAGCACACTGGAGTTTTCCCTTTTGTTTGCTGCCCTTGCATTATTTACTTTGATCTGCTGTGAGAAAATCTGAAAGTGTGTTGTCCTAAATGCTAGCATCTCACCAACAAGATTTGAGGCCTTGTAGTTCGCATGGAAGAAAAGGCTCTTGTGTGAAGACACAGGTTTTGTTTAGTTCTCTCTCCCTGGTGGGAGCCTTAATTGCATTTTCTCTCTCTCACAGTGGCTGGCTAAGGAGTGCCTGCCTTCCCTGCTGATGCTGAAGTTTTCAAGCTCTATTACTCTATGACGGAGAACATTCCTTGGTCCAGGAAGAAAAGGGTCAGATTAAAAAAAAAAAAGTGTTTAAATAAGTATTGTCAATTTACCATGCACAATAAACAGAAAAGAAGAAACAAGAGAAAGGCTTAATGTTTTCCACCTGAAATTCTTGTGGAAGTTTTATGTAACCCAGTTTATAAAATATCAGATTCTAAATATCATGAAGAGGCTCAGTCCTCAGAGCAAAGAGGTTATACTTAGTATAACCAGTAAACAAAAAAATATTAATTTGTGTCCTTTCTTAGGCATTCTTTCTAAGTCTACCTACCTACCTATCTATCTATCTATCTATCTATGATTAAAATATATATTCTGAAGGATATTTCTGGAGTTACTGTTGTTAATTTTAATTATTGACATATATGCCGTTTTCAGCTAAGTTATAAACATCTAGTCTCATTAACCTTGCACTTTCTAGTTTGACTTTCTGAGCATACAAATGATGTGCTTGAATTCGTACATCTGAAATGAATATTTTAATTTTCTTCCCATCTGACAAAGTGTACTTCGCCTTCACTGGCTTTGAAGCTATAGCTGCCATGTCTGCTTCCACTTTCTGTATTGTTCA
The DNA here is from genome assembly GCF_002837175.3 of Physeter macrocephalus. Taxonomy (NCBI): domain Eukaryota; kingdom Metazoa; phylum Chordata; class Mammalia; order Artiodactyla; family Physeteridae; genus Physeter; species Physeter macrocephalus. The sequence continues at coordinate 46,896,282 of NC_041226.1, read as the reverse complement.
TCCTGATAGGATGCAAGGCAATAATAGCATCTACTTAACATTTTCAATTTCAATGTATCTTAAATATGGAAGCTCTATTGATCTTCATTCACAACAATGCTTGTTTATTGTTTGAGGCTTAAATGTCTTTATATATATATACATAAACTAATTGTGTTTTTTAAAACCTATGTCTTGCTATTCTGACTGAAACGGATTACTCAAGCATATATTTTATTTTGCAAGGCTTTATTTTATTCCTACTGTTTACTCTGAAGTCTTGGTATCTTAGGCTCTCTGCTGCCTTCTAAACTTTTCCATTCATAAGCTGTATTCCTTTTCTTCTCAGTTTTTCTTCTCCTGTAGCCTCCAGGTACTCATACTTGCGCTGTTCCAACCTTTATTCACCAGTGCCTGCACCTCATGGTACTTCCTGAATTGTCTGATCTTTGTTACTTGTCTGCAAGTGAGTTGAGAGAGGGACCGTTTTAATCCAGAGATAGCCGTGGCATTTTTGGTGGATAGGTGAGTAGACACCATGGAAAAATTCATGGTAGGAAATAGTATAGGATTTTTGGTTGATTAGAGAGGAAGAGAGAAAAAAGAGATGTTAGGAGTTTGAGTATTTGAAGAGAAGGAAGATGATGGATGGAAAATGTGAAGATACCTTTCTAGAGGTTGGGATTATGGATTTTAACTCTGACCATTCTCTCTCATTAGTAATCCCTGGGCCTTTCACGCTTTGTGCAATGAGCTGAACCCAGTCAACAGAGTCTTTTCAGCTATATTGAAAAGCAGTGATCCAACACATGAAGTGAAAACATCTCCTTGATACAAGAGTACACATGGCTTTAAGAACACATTAACATTATAAGGCAGATATGATTGTCATTAAAAACAGCATCAGGAAGCCTATTCTTGCTTTATTATCTTTTAACTTGTTAGTAATGTAAAGGGAGCCTTCTAAAAACTATTTTAAATACATAATATGTATCTGAACACTGGGTATTTTTTTGGGTTGGCTTTAGGATGGTGATTTTTTAAATGTTTACAGCAATCACATTTGGGTCCTAACAGGGTTTTTTTTTTTTTTTTTTTCAGTGAATTATTAGCTAGCAGATAACATAGAGAGGCATACTTCCCTAATTTTGTTCTTCCTAATTAGTGAAAAATAAAATACAATTGAGGCAAATAAAGATATAACAGGATTTCTTAATTTTGAGGAGTATATATGTTTAAGTTTGAGAATTCAAGAGCTAATTGGACCCTTATTAATTTTGTGTTTCAAAACACTCATATTTTAGACTGTCAAAATTGAAAATAAGGAATGAATTGTATTTTAGGGAGTTCAAAGGACTCTATTAGCATATTTTATTTCCCTTGAATCCCATTATATGTTTTAGTAAATACTTCTTAAAGTTCCTCCTTTTTCTATTTACCATCACTCTACTTATTTATTTCAGAAGGAAGAAAGTTGTCAATTAGGATCCATATATTGCTGAAGTCTTAGAACAGATCTAGATAATTCAGCAAATGGCTATTCTGTTTAGCAGCCCCTTTTATTATGATAGAAATTCTTTATGATGAAGGCTAGGGAACCTGATTATTTTTTTAAATAGGTCAAGAAATGGATCAGAAAATCTTCAGGGGATTTATCTCTGTTTCTAGTACTTCATAACGACAAAACTTCCTTTGGCTAATGAGCATGTCTAGATGAATTCAAATATGTAGAAAAAGGGTAGGAGGGGGCAGTGGATGTCTAAGAGAATTGGTATAATTGCGATTGGATTCAAAAGATTGGAAGATTGGAGATAGTTTGAGAGAAGTAGAAAGTGACAGAGTGAGTGTAAATCTCTTAAACATAAGGGAAAATAGACCATTTTGTGTACCAATTTAGAACTAAAATAAATTCCCAACAACTCTCTGGCCTTAAAATTTCCTATTTTCTCTTTCTTACATGAGCACCATATTTGTTCCATTTTTATTTTAGTACTACATTTACCCATTTACCCATTTTCTAGGCATTGACTGATTGAAGCAGTTTCTTGAGCACATATATGGAACGGGCACTGTTTTGCCTACAAATTGAAGTTCTAGTAGTTAAAAAACATCTTAAACATAAGAGATTGGAAATCAGTGAAAATATACGTTTTGCATATATTATTTATTTATTCATATACTTGATATCACCATTACAAATCCAAATATTATGCTCAGGTATATGTCACCTTCAAAAAAAATTAAATTTACTATATTGTTGTCCTTACATTCTCACTTTTGTGCTAATACTTATTTTAACTTTGGGCTTTGTTACTTTACCTTGGGGAATCTCTCCTCCATCTTCCGGGGTAAGAGCCAACCTTATGTTAGTCAGTAAAGACCGTAGGGTTAACATTATCTTGTTTTCATTTTTATGCCTCTCAAAAGGAAAACAAATCACCCTTAAATATAACCTAAATTACATTTTGTGTCTTTCCTTGATATTTTCTTCCATTCATTGTTCAAATGCCAGCTCCAGTGACACTTTCTCTGTGAAACTTTTCCTGCCCAGTTACTCGGACCAGGAATTAAGTATGGCATAGAAAGGTATTTAACTTTCAATTGCTCCTCTTATAATCTGTCCTAACCATTTATTCTTCTATGCCCTTTCTATTAAATGTTGTGCACCAGAGGGCAGGTACTGTCTGTTGTCACGTCTATATTCTGGTTACCTGGAACAATATCTGAGCCAGAACAGCCCAGTAGATATTAAATTAATTCAATCCTTCTATAATGATTGTTTAAATTCTTTTATCTTACATTTGGGGATCTCTGTCTGTCCTCTGACAGGAAAATATAAGTAGAGGTCTTGATCTTGTTTTTATATAATACCGACTAAGCTTCAACTGTTTCTTGTCTGTAGGAAAATTTAAAATCCCATTTCTAAAACTTAATTTGAAAGTTTAGGCTGAGAATGAGAATGCAAATTGATAGTGATTAGCTAGTTTGCATTAGTTTTTGTTGGTGTTGTTGCCTTTTATTTTTTCATGAAGGCATCACGAAGAATCGAATTTAGACATCTTTACCTTTGAGTGCTAGATCCAAGAATCTCTTACATGTTCTAATCTTTCTGGTGATAATATCCTACCTCCTTTCTGTGTGCAAGTGCATATGTGTGTGTGTTTGTATGTATAGCCACTGACTGACCAGATATGAAGCAACACCTTTGTTATCTTTGATCCTGTCCTTTACTTGTCAACCAGTCTCTTGCTATTGATTCTTCCTGTAATAGGCTTGGGGGATTTTGAAGAAGTTGTGTTTTGTTCTTTTAAATGTTGGTAAAAGTAGTCCTCTTACTTGGAAGGAATTAGATAAAATAATTTTGATTTTGGTTAACAAATTCATCCCTGCCCCCTACAATAGCACAGCCTGATAACACATATTTTTTACACTATCTAAATTTCAAACATGCACTAATAACTATCATAAATAAATATCTCACTCTTCCTAAGATTGTTAGATATGAGAGGGAAACTAAGGAAGTCAATTCAGTTAACACACATGGGTTTAGTGCCTATCATGTTGTGAACTATGGGGGAAAAGGGATGTACATAGATGTCTAAGACAGTTCTTTTTTTTTTTTGCGGTACGCTGGCCTCTCACTGCTGTGGCCTCTCCCGTTGCGGAGCACAAGCTCGGGACGTGCAGGCTCAGTGGCCGTGACTCACGGGCGCAGCCGCTCCGCGGCACGTGGGATCTTCCCGGACCGGGGCACGTCCCCTGCATCGGCAGGCAGACCCTCAACCACTGCGCCACCAGGGAAGCCCCCTAAGACAGTTCTTGACTCAGCGATTCTTATGGAAGAGTCATAAGTAGACTAATAACTTTAATACAAGGCAGGATTTGATATAAATTTTACCAATGATACAAGATTTTCATAACAGGAAACACAAAAATGGGTGGTTGCAGTTGAGAAGAGGTGGCCAGGGATGGGAAGGAGGGAGACAGAGAGAAGCTTTTGCTGCGTTTTGAAGACTTCAGTAGAGTTATCTGGGAGTAAAGGGGAAAGGAGGAAAAGTAGAGGGAAAACAAGTAACTCTGTGGCTCCATGAAATAGAACTGGTTTTGTTTTGTTTTGTTATTTTCATCAATTGAGCTTCCAATGTGGTCTGAGTTGTATGCACAGAACTCTGCAAGGATTAATTCATTATAGACAAAGAGGCCCAAAGAAGTGCCTTAACCAAAGTATGCCTTACCATTTTCTGCATCCTATTGTCTAAATTATGATATTAAAATATGAGTTGTTAAAATATAATTATGATCTTAAAATGTTAGTTGTTAACATATAGCTGTTCTTTTTCAAGTATCTGTGAGTGGGTGAAGTCAAGTTTTCTTATAAAATTCAAAATCTAATTCTCAAAACTTTTATTCTTGCTTGTTTTATATATTTAAGTATTTAGCTCATTGTTTATAAGTTAAAGACTTGTATTTTCAGTGTACCTGTAGTTTAAGAAAGTTTGTTAGCTGTGACAAAAGAAAAGGCATCAAAGCTAAATTTTGTAAAATGGCACCAAAATTTGGCTGAAAGATAGGAACAACTTCCTTTTCTAAATCTGTTCATTTGGAGTGCTAAAATTGAATACCACACAAAACTCCAACTTTCACCTATCCACCTTCCTTTAGTAATCATATGATAAATGAATGGCATGTTAGACCAGTGTTCCTCCTAGGATAACAAGCTTATGGAGTGTAACGGGGGAAATTTATTCCAAGTTATGTTTTTTGGAAACATTCTTTAAGTAGACTTGATAAATACATGCAGTTCTGGGAGGTTCTTTGTATCTTAAGAGAAATGATATCTATATAAATCAGTAGAGGAAAAGCTGTAGTTTACATTTCTTTAATTTATTATTAAAAGAAATTTTTGTCAGATACAAATAGACTTCATTATAAAGAAACCAAATTATGTCTTTTGAAAGCTAGGGCTTTTACTAAATTTCTAAACTTAAAATTTTCTTAAAATTGGAGGCATTTGGTCAACATTATAGAGCTATAATCCACAGAATATTAATTAGAGAACTACTGAGTGTTCCCATTGATCACTGAGGGGAAATTTGAAAACGTACATCACTCAGTTCATTCTTTTAACATTTGCTCTGTGGTCGAAGGTGAAGATGAGTAAAGTATATATCTTTAAAATATAACTTCATTTGAGTTGTATAAAAATCAAAGTATCAAAAATTAGAAAAAAGTGGATTAATTGTCAAAAATCTGGCTTCCAGTGCTATTAAGGCGGCACAGTGTATTGGGATGAAGTGTCCTCAGTTGGAAACTGATAGGATTACCTAGTTGATTTATAAGGTCCAGTTCGGTTATAAATGTTTTATTTTATAACTCACTAATCATTTGCATATACACTAAACCAATGTTGAGAATAATGGGAATATTATACACAAACATTTAAAATTTTAAATGACTGGCAGAGGTCGGCGACCCTTTTATAGTTTGTCTAGTAAAAAAAAAAAAACTTAGGGAAAAATATAGCCCCAATCTGCAAGTTTGCATTAATTTTTATTTTTTAAATAGTGGACAGGAAAAAAAAAAACCCAATGATAAATAGTGGACAGGTATAGATGTCATCATTCTGTTATATAATTACATATAGATTCACACAGCTTGTTAAAAATCTAGAGTACTATAATTGAGCACAGTTCCTTTCTTATTCACACATGATTTTCCTAGAACAGGGGAAATGATACCAAATTTGGTCAATACCTACAATGCACCATGAAAAATTTGAAAATTTTGTCCATTTAATCTTCCTAATAACACTATGATGTATTATAGGTATCTGTTAGTCCCATTTCACTACTGAGGAGACTGAGACTCATTGTTCAAGTTACAGACCAGGTTGGTGGAGACAAGGCTGCAAGCCCTGAATGTCACGATGCAGCTCTGTCTCCCAGGGGAAGGTGGAGATGCTCTCTGAGCTCCCCTTTACTCCATTTGAAGAAATGCACCTGAAAATAACAAGGGGGTGATTGCTGTAAATTGCGGAAGCAGGACAGTGAAATGAAGTTGCAAATAGGAATTATGGGATGCTGAGAGAATAAACTGTAAAATTTTAGTTGATCATTAAGATAGGAAAAGACTGCGTAGGCCTGGAGAGCTTTGAGGATGCTTATCAGATGTTTGCATCATAGGCCAAAAGGCTTCTGAGATTTCTGAGACAGGGCGGGAGTGGGGAATAAGGAAGGAAGAACAAGTTGTACACATCAAGTTAGACGAGAAGTCATTTAGTGGAGGTGAACAATGAAGACTAAAAAAAAAAAAAAAAAAAAATTACCAGTGAGTTGCAAAGTAAAAGCGACAGCAGGGTTTATTTGGGGGGGTGGGGTAGAAGAAATAGCAATTTCCAATGTGGGCAAGTAGGATTCAAACAAACTTTTTATTTTTGTTCAGTAATGAAATGGAATGGTATGGAAGAAGGTGCTCCCCCAAAAGTTAGAAGGCAGCAGTAAAGACAGTTTCACATAATTTTATGAATAATACATTTTTACCAAAGGCAGCTGATCCAGAACTCCAGGAAATCAAAGATTGAGAGTCCCCCTTTCTTTATCACTTATAATAGCATCATCCAGACTAAAAACACTGGAATAACATTACACACTGGAATAGCATTACACAATCAAAATTTTATAAATCAATATGTTAACAAAATATTGCATTAAAATAACATCTAAAGTTATAATACGGCTTTATTTAATTTTTCTTAAGTGTTATAATTAATAAATATGTAAATTTAATTCTATATTGGGCTTGTATGTGAAAATTGGCCCTGTTGACTCTTACTCCTGTAATCTGACCATTCAAAAGCCTGAAATTCAAAGGTTTATCTGGAATACATCCTAAAAATAGCAGTAAAATGTGGTCTCACGATGGTGCTGCCAACCCTGATTGTGAAACATTTTACTGTGGACTATTTCCCTTATAGATTGTGCCCATTAAAAACGTTTCTGCTAAAATTTGTAGTGTAATAGTGACTTTGAGAAATACACAGGAAGGAAGGAAATGTTTGATCAAATTACTGCTTAATTATTCCAAAGCTAGAGTGGCTGGCTTTGTTTTGCCCTCCTTTACTGAATAACTTCTGATGCAATCAAACTGAAAAGTCAGGAAATTAACTTTTATGGAAATTGAGTCATGCATTAAATGCATTTCCAATTCTGATACTGTTTATTTAGTAACCAGTAAAACTGAACTGAGCTGTACTATGAGTTGAAGGATCAGTCCTTCAAATAAGCAATTCTGCTTCCTTCATTATCCTTACACTTGGCTGGCCAAAGAGTCTCTAGGAATTTGGTATTTTTATACTGTTATTTAAAAGAGAGAATACAATGTTTAAGCTATTATGGTTTAAGAGTTTTTAGTTATGTTTACCTGCAATGAAAAGAACTTAGTGAAATTCTTTCTATATACTACCTATTGTTGCTTCATTTTTTATTTTATTTTATTTTTTTTGCGGTACGCGGGCCTCTCACTGTTGTGGCCTCTCTCGTTCCGGAGCACAGGCTACGGACGCGCAGGCTCAGCGGCCATGGCTCACGGGCCCAGCCGCTCCGCGGCACGCGGGATCTTCCCGGACCGGGGCACGAACCCGTGTGCCCTGCATCGGCAGGCGGACTCAACCACTGCGCCACCAGGGAAGCCCCATTTTTTTTTTTTCCTTTCCTTTTTATAGTGGCCTTCAGATAACCTTAACACCACAAAGGGAAGTCTGCCACAACTATATTCACTTCAGACTTTACATTTTACAACTAAGACCATGTTGCATATAAATAGAAAACAACTTCCTATAGGATAGCTAATGTATGTATGTCTTTGTATGTGTGAGTGTATGTTCATATCTATCCATATCTATCCTTCCATCTAGCTAGCTAGCTACCTAGTTATACTTACAGAGAGAGACTCAAATAAATACAAAGATCTTAAAACTTTTCTTGATTATACTGAGGCAGCAGACAGTGAAGTGGACATACCATTATCTTTTCAAAATTCATGTCACAAGCTTAATTACTTAGTTTGTCTGTATGGCCATAGTCCCATGATAATTATTGTTGTCTGTCCATTCTCTGACGTTTGTCAGTTTGTTGTACTACATTTACACCATCTTTCAGCCATATCCTTTGGTGAGAGTAATGGTGCAGATTCCATATTGCTCTTGGTCTGGCAATATATTTGTAGAGACCTAGACACAGTGGTCTTCCTAATTGTGGTCTGTGTTGATGAATCATCAGTTTAGTTTTGTAGAAAATTATAGTGCCCCATTTTGTCCCTGGCTGTGGAATCATGCCTTACAGTTTTCTGAAGAAAAGTTGGATTTGTTAAAGTGTAGTGTCTTTCAAGAGTATTTGAGGACACATACCTGGAAAGTTTGTTCTAGAATGGACAGCATCAAGTCTAATGCAAGAGCACATTGACTTGGAGTTAGATTAACCCAGGAACAGGTCAAAAGTTATTCAGCTTTTTAGCTTAACTTTCTACATCTGTAAACGGTGGATAGTAATGACTTCCTCAGAGATACGGTGTCAGAACAAAATGGAATAATGTACAAGGTTTCTGTCATATAATATGCAGTCAAGAGATGTTTGTTCCTTCTACTTCCCACATAAAAAAAATTTTTTTTTAATTGTAGTGGGAAAGAGGAACATCATCACTTCCACTCTGACACCTGCAGAGTGCCTTACAGCCTGCAGATAAAGGGAGTCATTTCCCTCCAAAGAACACTTTATATTTTCAAGTCTATTTGCATATTGATGATAGAAAGCCTCCATTCTATGAAGTAGAGACAGGACCAGATTATTGTGTAATGTGCAAAATATGGAATTAATTTTTACCATGTTAGAAGGTAATTGCTTGATTTTCTGATTTTTTTCATGGTAGACTATACGTGGTACATTTACGGTATAAATTCTAGTTACCTATACCACTTTGTAGTCGAACAGTACTGCAATTCTCACTGATTAGCACGAACATCTGAAAATATGATTTTACTTCAGGGTACTGTTAACCCAGAGAGTCATACCACTGAATATCATTTTGAAAATGTGTTTATTAAAAACATTTGTTTGACATTAGAGCAGCTTGCTTTGTTTTTTTGTTTTGTTTTGTTTTTTAGAGTCATAAGATTTATTACTTACAAAAATAGATAACTAATGAGAACCTACTGTATAGCACAGGGAACTGTACTCAATGCTCTGTGGTGACCTAAATGGGAAGGAAATCTAAAAAGGAGGGGATATATGTATACGTATAACTGATTCACTTTGCTGCACAGCAGAAACCAATGCAACATTGTAAAGCAGCTATACTCCAACAAAAATTAATTTTAAAAGATTTATTACTTACAGATTCCAGAAGCAAGGGGATACAGTGAGCCAGGGGAAGGGCAGCCCTCCACCCCAGGTCACAAGCCAGCAGGAGATAGAGCAGGGTAGCAAGCACCTAGTACTTACAAGGTGATTGGGGTGGAGGCTACTAACTTTTCACAGGCTTAACTCTAAGTGGTTATTTTATTTTATTAAAAAAAAATTCTTTTAAAAACCTCAACTCTACATTTTTTAATTTTTAATTTTTTTATTTTTTTATTGGGGTATAGTTGTTTTACAGTGTCATGTTAGTTTCTACTGTACAGGGAAGTGAAATAGAGTTCTCTGTGCTATACAGCAGGTTCTTATTAGTTATCTATTTTATACACATTAGTGTATATATGTCAATCCCAATCTCCCAGTTCATCCCCCCCCCACCCCCGCACCCATCACTCTTGGTTGTTGTGTTGTTGTCATTGTTCTTTTGTGGTCTGTATTTTTCTTTTTTTTGGACAGACAATAGAGTGACTGGACTGTGCCATTACTCTATTTAAGGAAGCAAAATTAAAGCCTTAAAGACAAATGTGCATAGTTTGTGAACAAATGCAAAACAACAACTTTAATGGAGATTATTTGTATGCCATTTCCATTGGTTTACTCCAAAGATATATCCTCAATGATAATAAAGTAATAAAAGATTGTTTTCACAGCTGTTTGTCTTTGATTACATATTTCTTTGAAGTACTGTAATAAGACAGACTTTGAACCTGGAAAGAGATCAAATAATGAATTGTTCTGCTTTGTGAAGCTTAAGAGGGGATTTTATTGTCGAAACATATAGTGCAACATATTTTTTCTTCTAACGGTTAAATAATGGTTGAAAGTACTATGAGATCATTACAGATGGACTAGATTAAAGGGCTTGGGGCCAAGTGTGAGTGATCGTTACCAAAAAATTGGTGCTTTGGTCTTAAAAGTTGGATTTTATAATTACCAAATATTTCATTGGTTTACTTTTGAGTTAAAATAGGATATTATATAGATGCTAGAATATATTCTCATATTTATAATATTTTTATCTACAGACAGTATAAAACTTAAAATTCCTGAATCCCAAGAGACTTGTTCCAAATTTCTTATCTACTTCAGGTTTAGGCAGATTAAATTATGTGATTCTGTAAATTAAACTAAATGTCCTTAGATAAAAGAACATTAACAAGCATCATGTGGCTTTTTCTTTTATCTAAAATAACAATTTAGAAAATGCAGCAAAAAGTTCAGTTGTAACACTTTAAATAGATTTTCAAATGTTGCGTATTAATATAGTTATAATTGTTATTTCCACCTAAATTTTCTCTTATGAATTGCTTACTATTTTGGGCTGAGCAGACATGTGGTGGGTATTACAAAATAGTAGAATTAGGCATAATCATTGTAGCATTTTGTTTTGGTTCAACCTAGGTTCTACCTATTACATAATGTGATTGTAAAGCAAATGGTAATACAGTAGCCATTTCAACACTGTATATTATGTTACTAAAGTTATATTGAAACAAAAGACTGTTTTTGTAAATACTTAAAATTTCCTTACTATTTTAGAGTGAAAGAATAACATTTATGTGACTATTTGGGGATCTAATTGACTCAGTTTAATATTTTTTCCAAACTAGTTTTTGTTGTATTTAGAAGAAACTTTTTTCTTTGTTTAAGACATAAACCTTTCAAATGATAATTTTCCTGGAATACTAGACAAAGGAATATTGTAACTTCAGAGATTTTTATGATGAAGGTGTGTTTAAGAGATGTCACTTTGATATTTTTACATTATGTCCTACATTTGTCAGCTAAAACCAGGATATTGCCTCAATGAGAAAAAGCATGTTCTGCACTTGTCAAAAGGCAGTAAGTAATGATTAAAATAGCAGTGTGAAACGCTAGGAGATTAAAGTGATGCTAATGATAAGTGAGAGAAGAAAAGGGCAAGCTATATTTTAATCCCTGGGAGAATGGTTAATGACTTCTATTGCCTGAGATTAAACTAAACCTGTCTCATCAGCTTTTTCTGCCTGGTGAAAAAAAGCTCTCTGCACTTTAATTTATTAAAGTCTTTTAAGGAAGCACATTGATCTACAGAGGTTAAACTTTTAAAAATTGTGCAAAATACACACAAATGCTTTAACAAAAGTGTGATTTTGTTGCTTTTAGGCATGCTCACAGATTTATAAAGAATTCATTGTCTGTGCCTTAGTATGTTTAATTAAGGAATACTAATTACTTAAAGTAGAAAGTTTGTTCCTTTAAAAAAACAGAACATATTCATATTACTGTGTAGGCAAGGGGCAAGTACACTGTAGAGGATATCAGTCTATATGAAGAGATTAAATTACAGGAGTAATTATGGCATGGCTTGTTCGGGATAATACATGTACTGTTCAGAAAAATGAAATCCTTTTTTTAAAAACGCCTGAACACTCTAGTAAATTATAATCTTTAAATGGACCAATTTTGTTAACTTTAGTCTATTTTTGCGAATTTCGACTTTTTTGATAATCTAATTGGTTGTCTAATTCTGGCATAGGCTTTTTTTCATCCTTTACTCACCCTCAGCCATGATGTCCACCTTTATTCAACTAACATTTATCTTTATGCAACTAATATTAACCTTATCCTAGTGGGATAAAACGTGTGTGTGTGTTTGCATACTCTTGCATGTGTGCACTTAATGCTGTGGAGATAGGATGGTGGAAAATTACAGAAAATTCACCCAAATCCTTTCTATAAGTTTGCAGGCCATATACTTAACATTTACCAACACTATATCCTAATTGTTTTAGGTTATCTATCATAAACATAATAATTTCCACCAGATCAGATAATAGTAGCTTACTGATTCATTGTTATAAGGGGAAAAGTTATTTTGACTTTCTAGAATGGTACACGTCTACTTTCTAGAGTTTTGTAAGTACTATTGTGGTTCAAAAGTTACTGATTTATTGCAAAAGTGGATTCTTATTTGCACTTAAAAACTCAAAGGACCTTTTAATTCAACTATTTCATGGCAGGGTGTATCTCAACTTAGAAGAAATTTTTCATTTGATCATTCTGGAAATGTTTATTGATTTTTTTTTTTTTTTTTTGCTTTTGGTGATGATGTTCTTTGTCATCTCATTATTAATACTCCTCAACCTTAAGAGTATATTTCTTTCAACTGACTAAACCAAGAACCACAAGTAAGATCTTTTCTAAAATTTCATTATCTAAAATATTTTTAAAACTTTATTTTGTATGTAACTTTTTAGGCTAGGGAGTTTAAACGCAATACATCCTTTGATGTTAATGAAACACCAATTTTTCTGAAGGCCATGTAGCCCTAATGAGCAGCTTCTTATAAAAGAACATTTAATCAAGGTTTATTTTTAACTTGTTTAAACAGATCTAATAGTTTGTGCTGATTTCATTTCAGTATAATAATTGCTAGCAATCCTATTAGTCAGTCCTGGTACAGGGAAGTTAACACAAATTCCAATCTAATGAGAGTAGTGTTACAGCAAAAACGTGTAGTCAAGGAAAGATCTGTATTATTGGACAGAGGCACCTGGCTATTCTGTCCATAGTTTTATTTCCATAAAATTCTCATTCCTGAATTGCTAATATTTACTTGGATTTTATTAGCTTTAGTTAACATAGATTCATATTGCCATTACAAGGGGGGAAAGTTAATGAAAACAACACTTATTTTAGAGGGGCATTTTGAGAAAAGAAATTATATTTGCCAACCAAGCATATTTTGGTATAGCTCATTATCTTATAATAAACCTTATTATATAACTTAGATATAATTTATACCTAGAGCACATATAAAAATCAATCTTCTTTCCTTCTTGAGCTTCAGATTGGAGAAAATGAAATGTTACTGGATTATGGGACTTATAAATGTCATAATTGATGGAATTAAGGGACAATTTAGACTAGCAGAAAATAGTTTTTAAAATAAGTGACAAAAAAGTCTGGCTAAGAACCAAATGTTTTAAATGCCATTGACTTGCTATTAGAATTGGCTTAAAACAACATTATGATACTTTAGGTTGTTCAGTGAATGTGAAGATTTCATTACATTCAAGAATGAAACAACAAAAGCCAGAAGGAAGACTCTCTTTGATAGTGAAAATGGAAAAAGGCAAGGATTTCAGGCCTAGTAATGAAGTGAATATCTGCCAAGTTCAGGTTATAATCTTTTAAACTTTTTATTACTTAATATGACACAGTGACATTTAAAATATGGAGAAATTGAAGATAAATAATCTGGAGTGAATGGCAGAATTGATTTAAAATTTTAAAGCTGTACTAAAAGTATTCTAATGCACTGAAGGGCATTTGTAAGTTATACATTGTTTATAGGTTTCTGATTAGAATCCCAAAGCATAATGTGTTATAGCTTGCCTTTCCCATGATGGAGAAAGAATATTGTCTGTAGAAAATAGTGGATAGTAAAATTTAGCCTCTTTTTTCATGTAAATCATCTGCTTTTTGTGAAAGGGCTTTATGCATAGGATCATGTTGCATGTTATTAATTTCGATCAATAACTGATATATTTGGTCTTCCTGGAAGATTTCTTTCTGAAAATTATCATTTATTGCTCCAAAAAAGTTAAAATTAGAGTAGTACTGTGAGAAGTGTGAGTTTTATACCTTTGATATAAAGAATAATTTTTCACAAGAGTACTAAAATCATGCTATTCTGATAACCTGATAATTTGTCTCATTTACTACATTTGGTAACAGAGCATCCGGGTTACATTCTGTTTTTCAGAAAAATGACCCTAACAAAGTAAACATCACAATCAACAAGGGTGGTTGATGACAGGGTAGATTCATTGGGCTCATCCTAGATACACTGAATTTCACAATCTGGAGGTGGAACTGAGAAATTCATATTTTTAAAGAAGTTCCACAGGTGTTTCTACTGCACAAACAAGTTTGAGAATTACTATTTTTAAAAAAGTACCAACTATAGGCAAAATGGGAAGGGTCCATTTTTAGCACTTTGCACCTAAAATGAGCCTAGAAGATTAAGATATTCTGCGTGGAATGTTTGTATCAAGTCTTAAAGCAGCTAGAAAAAAATTTAGAAAGACGTGTGGCTTTAAATATGATGAGTATGTAGCACACAGATGTCAAATTTAGGACATCTTCCACTGACACTGTATACTCCAATTATGTCATCTAGCTCAAGTCCCTATTCTATCTTAACTGCAAACAAATGCACGCTATTTGTACTGAATGCTTGTACGTGTTGCATTCTGAATACTAAGTTGGAATGTATTTACAAATCTTAAAGAACAGCGATGTTTAATGCACAGGTCACCATAGAAACGAATTAACTTTTATTTCTGTGTCAAGCTAAAGTAGTCTAACACAAATGAAAATTGTGGCAAAGGAATCATAGGATCAAAACGAAGACAAAAAGCACCAACAGTCAGCAAGTATGCAATTGAAATACATGGTGACAAGTAACTCAGTGGTGGCTTGTTCTTAGTTTCACTAATTATGATGTTGAAAAACTGTCCAGATAGAGTCCACATTTTCCTTGAGCTGTTTCAACTATTTAAATGGAATTTGGAAAACAATAGAAGTAGTATAACATCTATCAAACAATGCCAGGAAAGGTTTTCTGGTTAAAGATTATTCCATATTTTATTCCAGCTGCCTTATTTTGTTCTAAAATTACTTGTCTTTTTTGAATTAGGAAAGACAAAAAAAAACAAATGGCCTCTGTATAGCTCACTCATTGTGCTCAGGATCATGGAACTGTTCTTTATAGGACTTTAAAAACTGTAAATATTTTACTTTCTCGAGGGCAAGTACTATACATTTTCTATTTTTTTCCAATCGCATTTATTGAATGTGTTTTCACCTTAAGGAAAGCAATATTTAAGTATGAAGAATGAAGTTTCATTACATCTTGGCATATTCCACTCCTTCCTACCTGCATGGAGCTTCTCCCTGGCCTGCTCATTAGAGAAATGGCATCCCTTTTGGGGCCTTATACTCATTTCACAAAGAGAAGATGGGACAATAGGTGATCTATAAGACATCTTTGTTTTGATTATGGCATGTTTTATTTCAAAGAGAGTGATGCTGTAAATATATCTAATGATTAAGAACATTGAAATAAAAGAAATATAGTATCATGATTGACCCATTAGCATCATTAGGAGGGAATGCTGAGGGTTATATTGTTGAAATAATTTTAATGAAAATATACTTATTCTGAAATTTTAATGATAGCCCATAATAACACCAGTAGTAATAATAGGAATTTCAAGACTTAAACACATAGAAAATAAACTATCACTAAAAAGGCTAAATTTTGCTTAGGAGACTAAATTATATGTTATTGGAGAATATTGCTTATTTGCTGCTTAAAATAGCCTTAATTTTAAGAAATCACATTCTTCTCATCTCATTGAAACTTACACAGAAGAAAAAGTGTTAAAGGGCTAGGAAAATATTATTTCATCATTCCTGTTCCATTAGAATTCACTTGGGTGGCTGAGAAAATGGTTTATGGATTAGAGAGAGAAGAACAAGCTAAAACATTTCATACCTTCATCTCTGATAAATTCCCCAAACTCATTCTTTGCATCTGAGCCATAAATAACAACCATGCTTTTTGCTAAAAAGAGCTTTTTTCCTACACCAGGTCTTTTGTCTTGGAGATGAATGCTATAATAAATTTGAAGTCTTAGGGGGGCATTGTTTGAACTCTAACATTATGGTTTACAACTGTTGCTTCTATTATGAGGAGGATAAAAAGCCACTATGAAGCTTGATCTCTGTCATAGAAATGGATTAATATTTCAGTCTTCAGTGTGGGTCAAGTGTATGATTCTCCCCAAAGCAATTCACCATGATTAATTTTTATTATGTGGGCATTCAGATTCTCTTTATATTCTTTTGTATTTTATCCGCCCACGGAATCACTCCTTGAAATACTATAACTTAGATTTGTTTTTCACATAATAGCAGAGACACAGAATTTTTAGATTCTTACTAAAGTTTTAATAAAACCTTATGGAAAGAAGTGTCTAAAATTTCTTTTTTCTTAAAATTATATGAATAACTTAGTAGTAGAAACTTAAATGATTGTATCAGTAACAATATTAAATTGGTTTACTGATAAGCAGTTATAAATAGTATGATATTGCCAAGTAGTATGATATTTTAATTTTGCAGTGATTAAATAACTAATCATTAGGAAAGTTTAGTATCACTGGAGGAAAATAGTATAAAGGTGTGATGTTTAAGGTCTGCTTTATCTGAAGGGAGGACCTTATCTAGAAAATAAGATCTCTCTGTCGACTTTTATTACCTTACTCGATCAATCTAGCCTATTCTAATCACTACAAAACTTTGAAAACCAACTTTTTGGCTCTTATATAAGTGAGAGCTTTCTTTCCCTTTCTTAGGAGGAAACACACTTTTTATGCATAAATAATTTCATGTATTGAAATTGTTCTTTTCAGGACTTTTATTCTTTTCTAGGTTTTGAGAAATTTAAGGAACTTCAAAATATTACCTTTCAGGCAGTACTTATATTAATAATTCCTACAAAGTGTTTGTAAGAGCAATTAACAAGTCTTATGTCTTTATGTTACAAGTTACTGTTGCGGGCCTACTGCCTGCCAGTCACATGTCAGTCATAAATTTAGGTGGTTCATGACTTCCACCTGCAGGGAGCTTGGCATCCAGTATAGGCAGTTACATGAGGAGAAAAAATTACAGTCACTGCGATCAGAGATAATAGAGGTTACATGATGTTTGGTGCAACTATATACAATTTAGTTTTGATAGGCAGTAGGTCTCAAACCTGGTTGCACCTTAGAAAATCCTGGGCTGCTTTTAAAAATACTGAGGCCTAGATGCCACCCCACACCAACTATGTCAGAATCTCAAGGGATGAGTGAAGCCAGGCCATTGGAGCTTTTAAAGCCTTCCCAGGTGATTATAGATCTTAATGTGCTTCCAGGTTTGAAAGTTGCTAGACTAGAGCTGAGAGCAGAAAGAGAAAGAGTAAAGAAGAGAGGGGGTGGGGAGGGGTGAGAAGGGAATTTGGAGGAGAGAGTAGGATAGTGGTTATGAGCGGGGACTTGAGAGTTAGTCGGAACCTGTTTTAGACCCTGACCCTGTCACTCTCTAATCCTGTGATTTTAGGTAAGTTAGTTATCCCTGGGAACATTACTTATAAAAGCAGGGGTCTTAAAACCCACTTCCTAGGGTTGATAGGAAGAGTAAATAAGATAGCATATGACAGCATTTCAACAGTGCCAGGCACGTACAATGACAAATATTATTATTACTGTTTAAAGATGGTCTGGAGTGATAGGGGAGAGATGATAGAGGCTCTCATTTACCGAGTTTGGATTATATCCTCAAAGTATGAGGAAATATTACTCATGAGGAAGATTTTTAAGACAGCGCATTACACAGCCAAATTTGCGTGGTATAAGTAAAACCCTAGCAGCCAAGTAGGGAACAAATTGGAAAGTGTAGTACAAATGGAGGCAAGAAGGCTAGTTAGGAGACTTTTTTAAACAAACCATGTAGAAAATAAATACGGTCTTTAGTGAGGCAGTGACTACAGGAATGGAAATGGATGTGACAGTTCCTTAAGGTGTAGAACTAGTGGAATCCAGTCACAGATTAGATGCTTGTTGGTGGGACAGGATGGAAGGAACAGGTGAAGTCAAAAGTTAATGTCTTATAAATGCCTGGTTTGTAGGACTTGATGGATGGTGCAGCAGGAAGGGAATAGAAAAGGAGGAACAGAATTGGGAAAAGATGAAAAATTCATGGAGATGTTATATTTGTGATAACTATGGAATAGCCAAGTGGTGGTATCCAGAGTTAGTTGAATGTGTTGATATCAATGGGGGACCACTTATTACCTCACTTGAAATGTGGAATTTGGAATAAATGGAAACTCCTGGGTATGATGTTTTAGAGAGAGAGGGAAGACCTAAGAATGAAACTCTGAGTAATATTTACTTATAAGGAAAAGCAGGACAGGATTCAATGTAAACGGGAGGCATGGTAAAAGATGTAGAAAGACAATCAATTACAGTGCTGTTGCAAAAATTAAAAAAAAAAAACAATATATTTCATGATGTAAACAGTTGTCAAGATGCCTAAGAAATCAGTCTACTGAGAATTCTAGTGGAGATGGAATAGTCAGATATTTACGTCATTGGCATATCTTTAATCCCTAAAAAGAAGAGAGCTTTCATGTGTGAAGCATATATTTATTGAGCACCTATTATATGCACAGCACTAGATCAGGCAATTATTAGATACCTGGAGAGAAACAGATCAAACTGATACCCTGGTGAACCACATCCCAAGGAAAACAACATTTTCAGACTTCATCACTGCCTTCACTCATATTTAGTTTGAAACTTTTGGGGGCTTGTTAATATTTTTTTTATGCTTTTATTGAACATTTTATTTAAGTTATGTTTACAGTTTTATACAATTAAGTGTATTGTAATTCTTTTGAGTAGGATGTGTGGGTTTGTGATAATTTTTTGGTCTTTATAATTAATATAACAATATAATAAAGGCATTGACTATTGTGGTGAGAGTAAAATTAGTTAAAAATTAAGTGCACACATAAAGGCAACTAATTATTGATATTATTTATAGTGGTAATGATATTCTTACTTAAATCCTGCATTTTTTTAATGTCCTAAATGCTGGCACAGTCTGCCCTCCGCATCCAGATGCAGAACCCATGGACATGGAACCCATGGAAAAGGAGGACCAACTGTACTACTCCACTTTATGTAAGGGACTTGAGCATTTGCAGATCTTGGTATCTGCAGGGTCCTGGAACAAATCCCCAGTGGATGCCAAAGGGCGACTGTATTTGCTCTACAGCCATTCATCTTTATATCCTGGTGCCTAAATGTTTGCTAAATGAATGGATGAGTGAATTAAAAATATTGTAATAAGGCAAAGAAGGGCATTTTTGCTCCTGAATATTATGAAAAGGTTAATTTGTGTTTTAAATCCAACAACTGTATTAAATTCAAAAAAACGTAATTATTTTGACTAGTATTTTCTGTTGAGCATGAGCCTTTATAAATGATATTCCAGTCACTTTTATTTTGATGACCAGTTATAGGCTTTATTATTTCTAAATGTAATCTTCTGTGCAAAGACACATAGAGGAAGGAATGTAGAATCTCCAATTAAGATTGGGATAACTTTGATTAGAGGTCAGCATAATATTAAGCACTTAAATATTCCAACCAAACAAACAAATGAAAACAGGCTGAAACACAGCTTGACCACTCAGATTTTATATTTTAAATCCGTATCATAGGGTTTTAGCATTTATGAACAAAACGAGATCTTGGAAATAACTGTCATATTTTATAAACCAGAATGACAGTCTGCAGGGCCAGCTCTCGAAAGCACAGACTTTGGAACCCAGTTGCCTGGATTTCAAACTAGACTTTGACACTTACCAACCATATAAGTCTGGATTTATTAGCTAAATGTTCTGTGCCTCAGTTTTATAATCTGGAAAATGGGTGCAATAACATTGTATTTAATAAAGCAGTCCTAATGATTAAATGAGTTAGTATATGTATGATGTTTCAAGCAAACTCAATTAAATAAGATTCTATGTAAGTGTTAATGTCTATGATGAAGATTTTGACACTGGGCTGAGAGACTGTGAAGTCAAAGCAACATATATGGGAGATGATCCCCAGAACAAGCAGTCTTTAAACTTGTCTTTCCTTATCTGTGTTGTGAGCAGTTTTATATACCAGTGATAAGCCATTTGTGCTTGTTTGCAGTTTTATATGAACTGCAGTGATTAAGGAAAAATTATACTGTTAATGTGGTTCAATAAAGCCAAATTTAAAATTTTAATTTTGAAAATACACCTCTTCCTAAGATGCACATTCCTAAATCATTTGCTATCACATCATTTTTTTAATTATGTAAGTTTCACGTGTACAGCATAACAGTTCAAAGACGTGTATACACTACGGAGTAATCACCACCATGAGTCTAGTTACCATCCATCACCACACAGCTGAACCCTTTATCCATTTCACTCCCCTCCAACCCCCTTCCCCTCTGGTAACCACTAATCTATTCTCTGTATCTATGAGTTTATTTTTCTTAAATTTTGTTTTTGTTTGTTTTAGATTCCAAATACGAGTAAAATCGTGTGGTATCTGTCTTTCTCTGTCTGACTTATCTTACACAGCATAATACCCTCAAGGTCCATCCAAGTTGTTGTAAGTGGCAGGATTTCGTTCTTTTTTATGGCTAAGCAGTATTCCATTGTAAATATACACCACATCTGCTTTATTCATTCATCTGTTGATGGACACTTAGGTTGTTTCCATATCTGGTCTATTTTAAATAATGAAGTAACGGACATAGGGGGCATATATCTTTTCAAATTAGTGTTTTCATGTTTTTCAGATAAATACTCAGAAACAGAAGAGCTGGGTCATATGGTAGTTCTAGTCTTACTTTTTTGAGGAAATCTCCATACTGTTTTCTATAGTGGCTGCACCAATTGACATTCCCACCAGCATATACGAGGGTTCTCTTTTCTCCGTATCTTCTCCAGCATTTGTTATTTCTTGACTTTTTTGATAATAGCAATTTTGACAGGTGTGAGGTAATAGCTCATTGTGGTTTTGATTTGTATTTTCCTGATAATTGGTGAGGTTGAGCATCTTTTTATGTGCCTGTTGGCCATGGGTATGTTTTCTTTGGAAAAATGTCTATTCAGATCTTCTGCCTATTTTTTAATTGGGTTGTTTGTTTTTTTGTTGTTGAGTTGTATGAATTCTTTTAATATTTTGGATGTTAACCCCTTACCAGATATATGATTTACAAATATCTTTTCCCTTTCAGGAGGTTGCCTTTTTGTTTTGACAGTGGTTTCCTTCCTTGTGCAGAAGCTTTTTAGTTTGATGTAGTCCCATTTGTTTATTTTTGCTTTTGTTTCCCTTGCCTTCAGAGTCAAATTGACAAAAACATTGCTGAGACCAACGTCATTAAGGTTACGGCCTGTGTTTTCTTCTAGGAATTTTATGGTTTGAGGTCTTACGTTCAAGTCTTTAATACATTTTGAATTAATTTTTGTGTGGTGTGTGATAGTCACATCGTTTCTGTCGCTTCATCTCAATTGCTTCATAGCACTTACCATATCTGATACTTTCTTGCTCACTAGTTTTTGTTCAGTTGTTCAGCTGTAGTGTAAATCCAGCATGGCAGGACCTTTACTTGTCTTTTCACACCTGAACATAGGGAGCTCAGAAAAGTGCCTAGGACACAGTAGGCCCTCAATAAAATGTGTTGGGTGAATTAAGGTGTTGCCATAACCTAATCCAATGACATCGGGGGAGAAAGTTTGATTTGAACTCTACTGAACTGATAGTGCATTTGTAGACAATATTTGATTAAAGTACCAGCCCCCCCCCCTTGTACCAGTTGTTTTACCTCACTGAGTCTCAGTTTTCTGGTCTGTATAATTAATATAGTTAATATAATAATAGAGGCCTTTAATGTAGTGAGGATAAAACAAGTTAATAATGAATGCACTTCTCAGCCACTTAATTATCACTATTATTATCAATAGTAGTAGCAACATTCTTACTTAAAATCATATTTTAGAAAATTTATTAATATACACAATACCTATTAAATCATCTATGCTTTAGATATTTTTATTAATGAAGTTAACCAGTGTTGAAATGTTACATGTAGCTTGATTGTTTTTCTTGATAATATTCTAACGATCCCCTACTCTTGATTTTATTATAAAAATTATAAATACCATACTGTAGTTTAGGTCCTGGCTTCTCAGTATATGGCTCTGGAACCCGGCATCAGCATTACCTGTGACTTTATTAAGAATGCAGAATCCCACATCCCACTTCCTATCTATTGAATCAGCATCTGCACTTTAGTAATCCCCCCCCCTCCCCCGGTGGTTTGTACGCATATTAATGTTGGGGAAGCATTAGTTTTAGGTGATTTTTTTTTTTTTTTTTTTTGGTACGCGGGCCTCTCACTGCTGTGGCCTCTCCCGTTGTGGGGCACAGGCTCCGGACGCGCAGGCTCAGCGGCCGTGGCTCACAGGCCCAGCCGCTCCGCGGCATGTGGGATATCCTCCCGGACCGGGGCACGAACTCGCGTCCCCTGCATCGGCAGGTGGACTCTCAACCACTGTGCCACCAGGGAAGCCCAGGGAAGCCCTTTAGGTGATATTTTAAAAGGAGGATAAGTATTTCAGAAGTCAGAGGAAAGGAAAAAAGATCATGCAAATATTTCCCACTAAGCCAAGATAATTCGTGTAACTTCCTGAGAAACAATGATTGTAGGGTAGTTCAACTTAAGAGTTTTTAAACTGAGAGTAAAGAGGGGTTTGTAGACACCTTCTGCTAGAGGAGATTTGTGCCTATTGCATAACATGGGGCCCCTTTGAGAAGGCTGTAACAAGTCCAGGCAAAATTGTCCTCTTATACAACTTGTACCTTCCTCTGTCCTATACAGTGAATTATAAAAGTGTGAAAACATAATGAATATTATCAGAATATTTAATAAGAAGGATAAAATAATAATTTAAGAAAAACAATTCCCCAAGAGACTAAAGATTAGGATTAAAATGAGAGTTAGTGTAGCATAGAGGTAATTCAACATTTGATTAAGGACTTAATCTACTTATCTTTATTCAATTCAAGTTTTTTTCAAATTATTAAGATTTGGTGAAATGAGAGTTATTTTTAGATGTTCTTGCCCCAGAGTATAAGAATAGACGAAACAGGATAAAAGGACATACGATCTGAAGGATTTAAGGTAACACTGATGTAAGAGACAAAGGATTATGAACATGATCACATTATATTTTGTAAGTTTCCTGAATCTGAAGTGCCATGTCAGGATTCTCTGATGTTTATGAAAGAAGTTATAGTTGAATGTGCCAAGTGCATTGTGTATTGATGATTGGACTGTGTGATGAAGTTGAAGAGATTGGGGTGAAAAGTAAGAGAAATCAAGAAAAACAGATAGAATTCTGATAATTGAATTGTATTTGGAAAGATAAATTGGCCAACGGCACTAAGGGGTGGGGGGAACCTTCAGAAAACTACATCACGTCTTTGAGTTCATAAATATGCCAGTATCCATTTTTTCATTATTAGTAGACAAGGCTATGTCCTTTCCTTTGATGACGGTAACGAGTTCTATGACATTGCCACTTTGAGTTCTTGCTTCATTAGATTGGGTGACTGTTTATTTGAAATTGTAATGAAATATTTACTTTATAGAGCTATAAGGATTAACTGTGATAATTGAGTGAGGCTGATCTGGAGCTTTCAGTGTAATCGGCCCCCCTTGTTTGAATACAGAGCGCAGTGAGAATGAAGGAGCAAGTGAGTGTGTTTCTGCCTGTCACTTTCTTTCTACATGTTGCTTTTTCTTCTGGAGATAAGTGGCCCTAATGCTGAACAAATACTGGAAATCAGAAGCCACTGAGAATCATTCGCCTCTCGCTTTCCCATGGCAGCATGATAGACGCTCAATCAAAGAACCCCCTCCTCTCCGTAAAGCAACAATTTTGTCACCACGAGCAAATCCAATTGAAAAGTCCCTTGGCCTGAGAGGAGAACTCCAGTTGTCAGAATCAGCAAACAGAATGAAAAGAACTAAGAGGAGTAAATTGGCACCTGGGGCCGCCGTGGTAGCCCGTGATAGGCTGTGGCATTGTGTTGGGTAGACATTCAGCCATTTTCAGATATAATGGGAGAAATTAATGCAAATGAGTCAATGGAATGAAATGCATTTTAATGCAGATTTGAGGGACTATCCCAAACTGCTTGATAACAAGTCTCTTTAAGAAAAGGCTTACATTGTGAGGACTCATTTTTTCCCCATTTCTTCTCACTAGTGCCTCATAAGGGCCCTTTGTTCTCTAAGTAAACTCTTTCTAAACTATTGACATTGCTCATTTATGTGAATTTCAGTTTTTTTTTTTTTTTTTTTTTTTTTCCTGACAAAGTAGCCTTGGGTGATCTGGGAAAACGTTAATTGCGAGAGGACAAGGAAACGGGCTGAAACAAGAAATGCAATCATTAAGTGTAATGTTGCAGTTGTCTATGCCTCATTATAACATGCATACAAGGCAATAAAATGCATGTTTCACAAACAAATCTTTTGACAACTGTAGTTCAAGAGCCTCCAGCTGTCCTGCTTTTTTACATCTATTTCTCTTGGTTTAGTAATCATTATTGAAGCTTAACTTTGGATTCCCAGAATAGTCCTTCATATTATGCAAGACCTGGGGAGATTTTAGAGAGTTAAAAAGTTTGTTTTAAAAATTTAAAAATATTTGTTTCCCAAAGTTAACCAGAATTTCTCACTAATGTTTTGTTTTGAAAATGACAATAATGGTGGGAGGCTGGGAGGGATCAACTCAATGTCAACAAACAAACAGACACTCCTTTCACAAACCAATATTTAAAATATTTAGCTCCTTTAGTCTTTCTTTCCCCAAAGAAAAAGCACTTGTTGAAAAATAAGGCTTCATCTTCCACGTTTAGGTTCGTTATGGTTTCTCTGGACTATAAATGCCATCTCGTAATTTTTTTAAGGGACAAAAATAGTTAATCAGATGAGAAGGTCATCAAGTGTAAGTACAGCTTGAAACTGGTGAACTGTCAGACTCACGAGTAAAGCAGCCAGAATGGGGGTTTAAAAAAAAAAAAAAAAGGTAACAGATTCAGCATTGTCCAAAAGTTCCAGACCAGTGATTAATGTGTAAGATAATGGACTTGGGAAATGAGTAAACACTCCCCATGCTCCCTGCTTTGTGCTTGAACGACTTGATGACAAGGGCAGAGCAAGGTGAGAATTTAAACAGGACCACAGGAAAAAAAAAAAAAGAGAAAGGCTAGCAACAACACATGCGGGGGAGGGGAGTTTGTTGGTTTGCAGTATGGAAGGTACATAATAACTTTCTTCAAAGCAGGCATTAACTGTGTAATAGTTTCAACTTCAACATGGGTGCAGAATTACTTGTAGAAACGATATGCTACTCAGTCATTTTTTAATACAGCAGATATTTATACTTACCTGTTTTCATTTATTTGTTCACTTCAACAACCCCATTAAGAATTGAGTTATATATTCCATGCTCAGGAAGAGAGGATACTGCATTTTGGTTTTGTTTGTTTGTTTTTGTTTTTTTAATTTTATTGGAGTATAGTTGATTTACAGTGTTGTTAATTTCTGCTGTACAGCAAAGTGATCCAGTTATACATATGTATATTCTTTTCCATTATGGTTTACCACAGAATATTGAATATAGTTCCCTGTGCTATACAGTAGGACCTTGTTATTTATCCATCCTATATGTAATAGTTTGCATCTGCTAATCCCAAACTCCTAATGAAGATACTGCATTTTCATTAAGTGGTGCGTTCCAAAGTATTTCAGGCTATTACTTAAAAATTGTCGGGACACATTTGGGGGTATTTTTCTACAGAAAGATTTCAGGCCCTAAATGCACGTCTGTTTGTTGCACCGCATTTCTTAGAAGTCTCTCACTGGAACTAGAAACATAGATTAGTTTATACTTGTGTTTCTATGTATTTTGTACATTAAATCCTTTATTCAGGATTTGAGATTGCATCTTCCTAAATCTGCTTTATTTATTCAACCTTGAAAAGCCTGATGATAAAGAAGTTCTGTTGTGATGATGGACGACCGACTTGCTGCTTTCAAAGCACTTAAAAAAAATCATTTTGGTTTCTTAACAATAGACCTGTGAGACTGGTATTATTACACCCATTTCAGTGACTAGGAAAAAAATCAGAGAGTAAATGATTTGCTCAGGCTAGACAGCGAGGGCTCTACAGAGCTAGGACTTGGCCACTGATCCATGTTATTTTACGAAAGCCCCAAAGAAAATGCTTGTAAAAATCAAATAATATACTTTTATTGCTCCTGCTTTAGTGCTTTTGGCATTTGGGGCATTAAAATAGCTTTTCTTAATTTTGCTTTTGATCCTGAGACTTGAATTACTATGTATTGATTTAAGTGATATTTTAACATTTAATTGAATGCATGTTTATTATGAGTTACTGAGGCATAATATTAATTATTCAAGCTAAATAAACTATTTTTGCTTTATGTCAATAATGAGCCCTTTCAAAAATCTTCAAACGTGTGATACATTTTTACTGGAACTTTTAATACCTATTTCTCATGTTTTATGCATTGAATTTTATTAACAAGTAATCAGATAGTGGCAGTATATGAGATTTTGGTTACAAATATATTATGTGGGCCGTTTTTTCTCCTGATCCTTCAAATTCAGTATTGTTATTCTCACAAGCAAAAGGCAGCCATGCAAGCATATCCCCAATTTAGCATTTCTATGATATTTCTATTTGGTCCTTCTTAGTTTAAAGCAAACTTTTTAACTGTGTTCTGAAAGTTAAGATTATTTCTTTTAGAAAATCAATTATGAATTTCAGATCTTTCTATTAAATATACTGTGCTTCTGAAGTTCTTTATTTATATTTTTACCCTAAAGCTTATTGCTTTGTATTATAATTATCTCTTTTTATATCGGTCTTCCTTGTGAGACTGTGAGTTCATCCAGTCAGAAGGATCATTTTCTCTATCTTATCTTTGTTTCTTTGATTCCTAATACAGTGTCTAGGACATAATTGGCATTCAACATAGTATTTTTTACTAAACTAAAATATTTTTTCTGTTTTGAAAACCAACCCTAAACCGTAATCTAAGTTCTTTCATTATTCTGAGAAAGTTCAAAGCTAAGTTTTAAAATTCTTACAAATGATAAAGGTGGATGTTCAACTCTCTGAACCCTGAAAGAGATATAAATGGAATCCCAGTAAGTCGATCCAAGTACACTGCTAAATATCTTGTTTATTTAGGCACTTTAGGATTTTTGAATTGAAATAATGTAACATTTTTCTTTAACATTTCGCACTTTGGTGTTTATCACCTTGTACTGACTTAACTAACAAATTACTGATCTGTAGTGAATAGTCATTCTATTCTTTTGCCAGAGTATAATAATTTAAAAAGTAGGTATTTGCATATATTTGTTTCTAATGCCATGGTTAAAATAAATACTTTTGAAATTTATGTGAAAGGTGGAAGGTAGCCAAGAGACAGACTCAATTGAATTTGAAGACTGAATATACAAGTTCATCTCTATTAGACATTAATTTGTGGAATGTAATATCTCATATTTTTAAAGATCCACGTGTAGACATGGATGGCTGCATTATTTCCTCTTCATCTACCTAACTGAAAGTTAGAATACATGCATTCTAGCCCAGGTGATACTTAGTATAACTTAGTAGCCTTGGGACATCTCTGAACCTCAGGTGTGCCATTTGTAAAAGGAGACAAGTTGGATTTGACTTAGAGACCTTCCCAGATCTACCACTAACACTGAGACCTTGAGCAAGTGATTCACACTTCTGGGCCTCAGTTTTCCCCACTGCAAAAAGAGAAAGTTAAGATTAATTGCAAGCTTTGGTCGGAGTAATAAAATTAACACCCATGGTATGGCACACTGTTGTAGCAATTTAAACTTGAGGAATACAGTTCCTGTGATAGCCTTTTTGATACCTTTTCATTAGCATTACTATTCTGATGAGGGTCCATGTTTAAGCATCTTAACTATATAACAGCTTTAGTGTTTGAAATATCTTTCTGTTTTCTCAGTTCATGTGGTATGTTAATAAATGCCCATAAAATAAACAGGTGTTTCTTTTTATGCCATATTTGACTGATGTCTGCTGTAAAGAAATAAGCTGCATGAACTGGTGAGATATTTGCGGTTACGCTATTGAACACGCTTGTTCAATATTAGCCACGTTGAGTATTTCTAGGCAACTTCTCAGTATGTATAATTACCCTGAAGATGATAAAACAAAACTCATAGACAAAGGTAATCGTTTTTCTTGCTAATTTTCAAAAAGAACATTGAGGTGTACACTATTTTATGATGATCATTTCCTTGTCTTTTTGTCCTGCTACTGGATACAAACAGAATTATATTAAATGTGATGTGAGCAAAGGACAAAAAGACATTTAATGATTGGTAATACACTGGTCTTATCCTTCCACCTCTTTGTTTTTATCTTGTTCATCAGACTTGCCTGCGATGCGGTGGATTACCAGAGAGTGGCGTTTTCCGCATCTTGCCAAGTTGTGATGTACTCTATGTTTGTGACAATTTTCCTGGCTTGTCTCAAAGATATAATTTGGCCTATATTTGTCTTTAATTGAATATTTTTTGAGAATTTCATGAAACACTTTAGGACATGTGAGACACCCTGGGGTATTACAAAATCTGGGCTGGAAAGCACTGGCCCAGAGAATGGTTACTAAATTCTGACAGCTGTTGGGTCAACGGGCTAAGCCATTTAACCTCCATAAAGCTCATCTTCCTTATCTGTAAAACAAAACTCTTAGTGCTGACCTACTTCATGGTTCAGGTTGGCAGCCCTAGAAAATACTGGGAGTAATCATCCCCTTGTGAAGTATTAACTCCTACGTGTCACAAAGACGCATCTAGCACAGTGCAAGATACTTCAGTGAGTGGCGGTGAAAGGGGCAATTGGGAATAAACTATTCCTTGTAGTCTGGCAGGAGCTGCAAAGACAGTCTCAGATTTTAAGAGGTATGAATTGAGGATCTTCATGTTAGGGTCGCTGGGTGGTGCCAGAAGGGAAATGGGCATGATCAGAAAGGAAGCACTAATCAGGTGAGCTGGCTGTGAAATTCCTTTATAAAGCATTAATAGAACAGTTTTGAACTTTGTTTCAGAAAGTAATTGCTTATTTCGCTGAAACAGGATATAAAAAAAAAAAAGAGAGAGAGAGAGAGAAAATGAGGAAAAGAAAAGCATTCCAGCAGAAAATGAACAGTGTGATTAAAGAAGATGATAATCATGAGTCCAGTGATGGCAGAATTAGGTGGCTTCTGATTTAGCATATTACGTTATTCTGACTTCTTGTACCTGTGACCTCAACAAATTAGAGTATTTTGAAACAATGAAACATTTAGTCATATTTTGACTATGACATTAGAGTTAATTGTATTACTTTTGTATGATTTGTACACATAGCAACCAATATTTCTTGTGTAGTAGGTAAGAACTCTTGACAGCATGCTATTCTATGGGTCTTGCTAAGTCTGGGTAGCTGATCACAGTGACTTTTATTTTAAAAAGGAAATATGGGGCTTCCCTGGTGGCGCAGTGGTTGAGAGTCCGCCTGCCGATGCAGGGGACACGGGTTCGTGCCCCGGTCCGGGAGGATCCCACATGCCGCGGAGCGGCCGGGCCCGTGAGCCATGGCCGCTGAGCCTGCGCGTCCGGAGCCTGTGCTCCGCAACGGGAGAGGCCACAACAGTGAGAGGCCTGCGTACCGCAACGACAACAACAACAACAAAAGGAAATACGGAATAATCCGAAAAAAATAAACCATCGCAGATAATTGAGAATTGATTATATTTCACACACTCCAAAGGTGGAAAGTTCTAAAGCTCTCTTCCACTTGCAGAAGGAGGAAGTAGCCTAGTAGTAAATATCGAGTACAGTTTTCTCTATACTGTTGCTAGAACAATGTCAGCAATCTATGAATGTTTGTGTTGTTGCAGATTTTGGATATATTTTATCTCAGTATCTAGATAAAATGATAAAGAGAGACATTTTAAAAACTTGCATACTTATTGCTTTAAGCTCTCACATCTTCCAGCAGATGTTGAAGTAAAGATTAGCCTTTTTTTGCATGTGGTAGTGCACGAACCTTTTAAGGGACCTATGAATTATTGCTTTGGTTCAGCATGAGTGCAGTAAGAAGAAATGTACCTCATCTGTAATACACTGTGTAGACTAATATCAGCTCCTTTTTTCTTATATTGCAGCGAGATATTGATCTGGTAAAATGGTACCATATTGGAGCTGTCTGTTGTGGTATTCATCATGCTGTCACATCCCGAGTGCCTTGGAGTTATTGGAAAGTGGAATTGAGAGAGTTCTGTCATTTGGTGTGACAGTCCATTCACAGGACAGTCACTACGATATTTGCAGTGGTTTGCTTATTTTTCTAGCCGGGCTAGCTTTGGCCTTTGTAACACGAAGGCCTTTCTATTGTCCTACGCACAGTAGTATTAATGGATCAGGTTTAACAGTTCTTTAGTTTGTCATCCTAGTATAACATGACTCTTTTCTAGTCGCTGCTCACACCTGCTGCCTGTCCCTATGCTGATGCATTGGGCTTTTTCCTTTGGGACCAGTATATCTGAGTGCGGCTTCAAGCCCCCTAGGCTTTTATCTGATGGTGGTGAGGAGGTAAAAGATGAACTTTTATATGTAGAAAGCATTTCTTTCTTCCCACACTAAAATATCAGTTAATGTTAAAAGAGCTTTCAAAAATATAAAAGATACTGTCAATCTTCAATGACTACATCAGGCAGTTTGAATGAATTATTTTTGTTTTGGAGTCTTGCTGGCAACCTGATGATTTTAATAGAATGTCATGTTTTCTGAAAAAACAGGAATGAAAGATTTTGTTTGGGGAAATAATTATTATCTACTAAAGAGTGTTAATATAAAATATATAAAGTGTTGATCATCTTTAGCAAGATAAGTTCCTGAAATTCTCAGTAACTGAAATTTCAGCTGCAGCTAAGTAACTGAGCGAGAAAAGGTAGAGACAGTTTCCTGGTTTGTAGGAGTTTTTAAATAGTTGAATAATGTCAAAGGAGGTGACTATTTCGATAGACAGTAATGTAAAAATTATGGCTACTGGAAACCAAGACTATAGTACTTTGGAAAAAGTATACTTTAAAATTGGCAGTTGAACAGAACTAAATATGCGAATATATTAAGTATTTAACATATGACTGTGCACTATTGTTAGTACACATTCACAGCAAGCACCATAATAGCTCAGAAGGCGCCTTTAGAGCATTGATTAGCTATGACATGAACTTATATTCAGAGTTATCCATATGTTTTCTATGCTATTCTTTAAAATGTCCACTCATTTGCTATTTTGCTTTAGGGAGATTAAAACCTCTGAGAAGATGGCATTTCAGTGACTTGTCTGTTCTTTTTCCACCCAGTATTTTAATTTATATCATATTTATTATAAAAGAAATGCTGAAGGAATCACAGAAACAAGAATGAGATTTTTGAAATCTCAATAAACAACACAGTACATTTGATATTATGTAATTGTGGAGTTCACTTCTAAAGGCTTTAAATATAAAGTAAGAAAATGGTGACAAATGTTTATCCACAGTGACTGTGTAAGTTTTGTGTAGAAATACTGATTTTTCATCTTAGTGACATATTTGGCTTAGTTGGCCTTATTGCTTGATATGAGATGAAGTGTACTATTGTAACAGGTGAGGAAACCATAAAATTTAATATTTTGTTGACCTGTAATCTGTCGTTGTGAGATATTAGTGTTTACCTTCTCACTTTCACATTGACTCTTTTGGTTGCTACATATTTTTGAAGACACATTTTTTTTTAGATAATTTACATACTCTACACCTTACATTAGGACAAGCTAGAGGTGGATATTTATTTCAAGTAATCAGCATGTTAGATACTTACCATTTGGTCAAGATTATAAGGTACAGTTCGTTAAATAATTTTTGTATCCTGTGGAAGATTTAGATCAACAAGCTCTTCCCTTATTGGAAAGGGCAGAATAGTAATGCTTTTGGCAAAGCCATTATTGTGCTATTGGTATTCACTAGAATGGACAGAAATAGAACATCACTGTCCTCTGTAAACAGTTTCAATTTGATCTGTGTACATGATAAAAATCTTGGCTTCTCAATGCATTTAGGTGCTGTCATAGCTGTTGTTGCCAAATAAGAATGCAGTGTGATGTTATTATAGTAAACAGCACTTAAGCACAGCTGGCAGAATTGATCAGGGCCACATTAGAGTGAACTTCAACAGATGACTGACGCAGCAGAAACAATAACTGAATATGCAAACAGTTTTTGCAGTGAATGCTCTTGGGATCAGGCACCATTATTTTTGACTTTGAACAGGGAAAAGGGGCAGATTTGTAACCTCCTTCCATACAGAAGGGTTCTGGGTATTATGTAAACATCTGACTGCCATTTATAATGGTGGTTAGTTACAATGCAAAACTGTAGCCTCCCCTGATTATTTACATTCCATTAATTATTAAAGGAGAAAAACATAAACATCAGATAACTTTGTTTAATGTTTCACATAGGTTTTTTTTTTTGAGCCGTCTTTTTTCAATTAATGTTAGTCATCAAGAATTTCTGATTTAACTTGGACAGCAATGTGTGTGTTTCATTGATGATTCCCACCCCTTCCGCTGATTATTACAAGAGCTAATTGTGTGAACTACATATTGCTGTTTCATTATCGTAATGATTGAATTCTTAAAAGCAAATAAGGTAGAAATATCAGACAGCATTTATTCATGGTATTTCTTTTATTCTTGGTTTTAAGGTCAATTTACATTTTGCTGATTACTAAAAATATGAAAAAGGCATGCAAGTAATAGAGAGAACAATTAAACAGCACTTTTATTTCCCACTTTAGCATTGAATTATTGAATTCTAAATAAGCAATTTGCATTTTAAAGAAAATTAAACAATTATGTTTATAATACACTCCGCTTAAGACACAGGCTAAATAAAATAGTACATTAACTTGCCATTAAGTGGTCCATTTCCTTGAAATACTAACTTTTCCCACATTTTTTGTTGTTACA
The DNA here is from genome assembly GCF_002837175.3 of Physeter macrocephalus. Classification (NCBI taxonomy): domain Eukaryota; kingdom Metazoa; phylum Chordata; class Mammalia; order Artiodactyla; family Physeteridae; genus Physeter; species Physeter macrocephalus. The sequence goes on along the minus strand of NC_041226.1, from coordinate 46,863,095 downwards.
GTATTAATTTCTCTCTCATTTATTCATCCATTCATATAAATGGATGCATTTATTAATTAAAAAGAAACAGGTGTGACATTGCAGCAACGTAAGGTACAGTTTCTCAGCCCAAGCATTAAGAAGACAATCAAAAATAAATAATTATTACATGGCAGGGTCAATGATTGCTATTGGAATGCAGAGATAGGGTAACTCAAGAAGCCCCAATATATCAGGGAAAGCTTCCTGGAGGAGATGATGTTTGAATGTAGACTCTAAGAGTGAGTCAAAAGTGGGAAAGAAAAAAAAAAAAAAAAATTAAAAAAAAAAAAAGTGGGAAAGAGAGGAAGGAAAAGAGTGCTGCCGGCAAAGGAAGAGTGCAAAAGAAAGCAAGGATGAAAGGGAATAAGACATAATTCATGAATTCTATATGATATTCATGCCCAACAGAGAGCCTGACACATAGTTGTTTTCATAAATAGTCGTTTGAAAGCGTAAACATTTGAGTTAGGGAAAGGTGTTATTTTTGTCTTCAAGTTGGCTATACTTACTACTGGTGCTCCCCTGTCTTTCATCATTCATCTACCCCTTGCTCTCTGTGAATTTCCGCCCTCTGCTCAGAAACGGGTCTGAAGAATTCAGATTTAGAAAAATAACGGTACTGTGGAAAGATGGGACCACCTATATAATGTGCAGACCCCAGTGCAAAATGCAAATGTGGGACCCCGTGTTCAAAGATTATTAAGAATTTCAAGATGGCGGCAGAGAACATTAAGCCAAGCCCTGGGACCTTCTGAATGCGGGTTCCTGTGGATAGCATATGGCTTGAAAAGCCATGCAGTCTCCAAATCCTCTGCTTCCCACTTGCTTGCCTTTTATTTCCCACCCTCACAGTGCTTATTTTTAAAATTGGACTATAATGACTGGTGTTGAGTTGTTGTGAGGCTTAGAGATAATGTTGATGAAACCTTTGGTCCCTAGTTGGTTTCAGAGAATGGTAAAAATGACTAACAGTTTTCCATGTGTTGTTCCTTTCAACAATATTTATATTTTATCAGTGTGATATGTTTTAAATCGAAGAATGATTTCATCGTGCATTTAAAAGACATTCTTGGACTGCTGTCATCTGAAAGGAGGACACAGGAAAATTTGTGAAAATATTAACAATAATAATAGTAATAATAATAATAATAATAATAGTTTACATGTATGGAGAGCTTACTCGATGCTGAGTACTGTGCAAAGTGCTGGCATTTGCAGAATTTTCCATCCTTCATTTGGTGTATTCACACAGCTCTTATCTGACGTGTTCAACTTTTCTTGACAGACTGAAATAAAATCTTAAAAAAGTATTCTGACATTATACATAAATAGAAATTAGTCATTGTACATTTTTAGGCAAATTGAAATCTTGATATTTTACACATTATGTAGGTGTTTGGATCGGTGAACAGGCAAAAAAATAGAAAATATTTAAAGTACTTAGATAGTCTAGTTGGTGTCATTTTCACATTTCTGGTAAAATAAAGAGGAATTAGTGAACTTAATGATGCTACGAAGAACTGCACATTAGTTAAGAAAATGTATTGTGTAGGTTTGAAGTGTTTGCTTTATTATCTGAGCTAATAAAAAGGCACTGGTCTTTGAAAATATGAGAAACATATTTCTAGTCAGTTTGCACACAGCAGAGACAAAGATCTGAGAGTGACGGATGCTGTGGCAGTAGATGGAAAGGAACCCATTGATCTTTAGCCACTGGTACTCTCACATTGATCCCAATGGTACAGGGTGTTCTGGAGATGATACAGAATGCAGCGCCAGGAACATCATCCTGGTGGGGCAAGCAGTCCCTCCTCCTGGTTTCCCCTCAGTAGATTTCCCTGTTTAAAACTAAGAGGCTGAACTGTGCTTTCTTCATCTGTAAATGATCCTCAAGTGCCATTTTCTCTTGAAAATCTTTTAGCTGCTACTTACAGTGATCAGCTCTTGGGCTTTAGCATGTGGTCTCAAGGTTGTCCTTCACGCTACTTTCTTTGTCTTAGGTAATGTCTCCCACCCTAGCTAAGCAATGACATTGCTACCCTGCTTCAGTGTGTACTTCGTTTTTCTACCTCAATATTGTTTTATGGCTTTTTTTTTTTGAGGTTCCATCAACTGAATATGGTTCACTATGTTTATCTGAACCAATGCATGTGTAAAGCTGGCCAGTCAGTAATAAATTTGAAGTTTAATTTGGATGGCAAAGGTATCCTAAATTTACTTAATCTTTTTATAGTTAAGAGTCGTCAGGCTGTCCCCAAAAGTTCTCCCTATTGCTTTTCACTTCTCCCCAGAATAGCTGGTTTGTTTACGGGGCAAGATCATGCGTAGACTGGGTGAGCCCTTTCTAACACCTCAGGAATGTGAGAATTGACCAGGGTGGTCTTGAAATTCTTACCTGAAATACTCATGGCTTCTTGGCTCTGAGAAAGTTGCTATAGTGCCATACAAGGGCCCATTAGAACATAGTTCAATTAGAATCCCGAGGGAAATGAGGCTTGGAAGGCAGAACTAAAATTTCCCTGCTTCCTCCCATGAACCTAGGAGAGACACTGTGAAGGTAAATATAGCTCCTGAATTTATCTAAACCAAATATGTACTGAGGAAAGTCCTAGAATCCCCTAGGGCATCCCTGTATGCAGGCCAGCTTGGGCATAAGCACTTTTTCAGCAGGGAAACTTGATTTTAATAATTCTTATTTATTAATTCTACACAGTGTGCTGATTAAAATCACACAATTTAGTTTTAAAACTCATGGCTGTAAGTATGTTGAACTGTAGGTAATGTTTTCCTATAAAAGCTAGTTACTGTATAAAACAGATATTATGTATCAAATAGCTATTCATACATACAAATATAATATAAAACAGATAAATGCAAAAATAGTGTTTACAGTTGCATGTATAACTTCTCAGTGCATGTCTGTTACTAGAGAAATGTGTGCTTCCAAAAGCTGAATCTTTTGGGGAGGAAATATTTGCTACCCTGTATTTACGATATGTCTTAAAATATACTTAAATAAGTAAATTGACTATAAATGGCTTTAGTTTGTAGTTAGTGAGACCATTAGAGGAGTCTTACTGCTTTTTGTGAAGGAACCCAGAAACTTCTATAAAGTAAAATGGATCAAGGTTGGTACCAGCCACTCAAAGGCTTGATCAGATAACAAAGCTTATCTGCAGATACCGTGGGACTTCTTTTAACTGAGTTGCTGAAGATGGGCACAGCAAGGAATGGGTTGCTTGTTGCTACAGAGGCATAAGAGAGTTCCAAACAGGTCCTTAGTGGTAAGGTTGTACAGTGTCTTGGGAATTTTTGCAGTGGCTTTCATTTTACTGAAATCATTATGCCTTTTTGGGGGGCTTAATTTAAAAATATATATATATCACAGGTTAGTGACGTCACTCCATCGGTGACCAATCAAAATCCAAAGGTAATAGATTTTCGTATTCTTCACCTCTAAGTTTCCACTTTCTCGTCCTAAAGGGAAGGACTTAATCTCTACATTCTTTTATATCTCTATTTATGAGTTTCCTCTTCATTAACGTACATTTTGGAAGACTGTTCCTTGTCAGTGATGTCACTTATGACATAATAATTACTTTTTAAGAGTATAAATAAAAGTTGGTAAGTTGTAAATATGAATGACCCTAATGTTTGGGGATGTGGTGGAGGAACATGGCAACTGCCTTATTGTTCCTGCAAGACACTAGAAAGCCCACCAGTTTTCTTGGGAGTGGGCACCCTGTTTGTGTAGTTAGTGGTAGTTTTCACTGTTGCTGTGCCCAGGTTGGTGAATTTTAAAACCACTCCTTTTGTAACATTGTCTTTGGGGCACAGAGTTGCACAGCTATGCAAGGTCGTTATATGATCTTGGCACTGCTTGATGATTGGTTCTCCAGCAAGATTCACACTGAGTTATTTCTTAATCTGGATGACACATTTGAATGACACAGATTTGTTGGTGGAAACCTGAAATCTATAAAGCTATGTTTCATCCAGCTTTCTGTGCCATGCCATGGTGATTTAGACATCCATTAGGATTTATATATTATGACAGTATAATGCAACTTGTATATTCACCAAGTAGCAAGATATTATTGCTTTTCTTCTCTTTGATACTGTGAGGTCAAATCTTCTGATGTGCATACTGAAGTTTGTATGATAATTATCTTTTGGAGAAGTCACTACTAAAGAACATTCATTTTTCATAAGCATTTATGTAGCTTTTACATATGTTCTCATGATAATTAATCTCTAGAAGAACTTGAAGGAAAAAGAAGAGGTAAACTGAAGTGGGGACAGATGAATTCTTCAATAAATTATGGAAATAAAAAGTGGACAGAGACTTGTTTTGAAAAACTGTAAAGCTAATGAGAACAATCTTTCATAATATCAGTGCCATATAGTTCACAACCTAATTGGATAACAGCGATTTAATTTGACATTCACCTCAATCTGTAATGCAGATAGTATAACTACCACTTTATATATGTATATATGTATATACAGATTCAGAGATGTTGATTTGCCCAAAATAAATGAAAAAGTAAAATGAAGCTTCTTATTCCAAGTCTAGTACTCGTTTTAACCAAACCTTGTTTGGTTGCTCATATAATTCATGGTTTACTCCAAGACAAAACTGGTGGAACATAAAAGAAAAATTCTGGAGTTTGCTTGGGCTTACCTACACTTTTAATTTATGCTGCTTCAATCATTTAAAACAGTCATAGAAGCCCCTTTCTTTTTTGTGTGGGTTCTCATAAAATTACATAAAATGTTTTAAATAGTTTTTGTAGAAGTTATTTAAACCTCAACCCTAGTGGTCACCAATGTGCAATATTCTTCAAAGATAGTTGTTAAATCTGTGATTGAATATTCTTAGCAGCATATTCTTGTTGTTTGGCCGTTTACTGTAAGTGTTCTTGCTTTCTTGAGGAAGGATCTATTTGTTCCTTGTTCCTATTTGGAAGGGCTACACTAATCTCTCATGAGCATGATGATCCTCTAGATATCTGAAGGCTGACAAGTTGCTTCTTTTGATTCTCCTGCCCTTCAGGCATGAGCTATCCAGTGCAGAGGATGGTGAGAGTTTTAGGTGCCTTGTTTCGACACTGTACTTCATTCTCTTGCAAGTTTCTAAACTTCATTGCTAAATAAAATATATAAGGTGGTGGTCAGTTTATCCAAAGATTATCATTTCCAAATCATCAAAGTGTTCAACTTTTCACTGTTGTGTTTTCTACCACTTAGGAGGGAATCTGTCAGCGCAACAAATAAATTTATTAATTGCAGTACTTTTAGTAAAGTGAGATTTTCACCACATGTCAGGATAATAAAATTTCCTTATTCACACCTTATCCGTCCTCTGTGCTGTTGAGCTTCGGAAGTGAGAAGAAGGCAAAAAAGGCATGTGGCTCCTTTGTTGTATTTTCTCTTTTACTTTCCACGGTTTGGGGCTTCTATCAGCCTGATAAAATCTTTCTGTAAACCATTGACTCCTGATATAATTAGGAGAAGCTGAGATCACAGGGAACGAAATATAACTACACAAGGATTGATATAACTACACAAGGATTGAATCATTTTATTTGAAAGAGACTCAAAAAGTTCCTTTTAAATATATCTTTTATCTTGTGCTAACATGAACATATTAGAAAACATTAAAAAAATTTTTTTTCAAACATCTATATCAATCTTCCTCAAATGATTTTATAAAATCGTAAGAACTGTTGAAAGATATTTAGGAAATGCAAATTGCCTAAGGAATTAAGTCCCACCTCTCTTCCCTGGCATAGAATATCTTCTAAATAAGTTTCATTCCTGAGCTTTGCCATTTACCAGCTCAGGAGACTTGGGCAAGATACTTAAATTCTCTTTATATTCTTATCTGCAAGAAAGGGCATATCCACCTCATAGAGTTCTTGGAAGGATTATCCAAAAAAGTAAACAGCCAAGTCTCTGGCTCCTTGCCTTTAATAATCCGAACAGCAGCCCTTGACTGGAGACAGACCAGGCAGTCTTGTCACTGTTTCTCAAATATACTGTCATGATTTCTATCTCCATGTCTTAACTCTATTGGTGTCTCCTGCCTTGGCTTTTCTCTCCAATCTGTTCCACATATCTAGAGCTTGCTCTGTATTGGGTTCCATAAAGGCATTCCCTGATTATTCCTTCTTCTAGTGATCTGTCCTTCTTTTTTTACATTCACATGACACTAAGTTTGTCAGTTATTTCAGAACTGAGTTAAGTGTACTGTATAGTCTTGTTTAACTTCTGTCTTAGGGACATGTATGTCTTGCTTTCCACGCAACTGGAAGCTTATTCCTCAACTTTGTCAAGCATACCACTGTGCAAATACCAAGACCTCAATAATGGTTATTTAAAGAGCTGTCCAATCAAGAAGCCAGTATTTTGGCCCTTATAATACATTCGTTATGTGACCTTAGGGGAAGAAACTTTGCCATAAGCTCCATAAATATCTTTGGAGAAATGCCATATGGAGTAAAAAGTATTAAAATATCTTTAGAGAGGAGATACTAAGTAAGAACAAGACAAAAAGTGAAGGCAAATTCTACTTACTTGAGAATTTTATATACTGATCCCTCTGCATACTGACCTTTGGAGAATCTTCTGGAATAAAGAAAAAGATTGAAATATTTCTAGCTTCTTAGGAAAAAATACAAGATGAAGAAAGTAATGATCTTGAGATATTCAAACCAAGGTGACATTTGCAAGAGTCTGCAATTCTGGGAAGGGAGTAGAAACAAACATCTTTACTAATAGGAAAACATCTTTTGATTTTCATTGTCAACTCTGTTTGGCTGAGAACCAAAAATAAAATATTTGTTTGTATTTTTCTTCTTTTTATTTTTTTCCAAGGGAGTAAATATTGTAACTATAGAGTTTCAATTTTAAAATCATGAATAAATTTTGGGAATATCTCGTGTTAAATAAACTAATCAAGTTTGTGTTTAATGGTGATTAGAACATTTTGCATGTTACAGTTTCAACATTAGTTTGCTATTTGGAGAAATGAGAAGGAAGAATGAAAGGCTAGTAAAGACCATTGGTACTTAGAAGCTTAACTGAGGAAAATACTAATTTTTTTAATAGTTGAATTTCCATAGATTATTAGTAAAAAACTTGGTTTCCATGAGCTATATTATCATTTATTTTTTCCATTTTAAGTGATTATGTCTAGGTGTTGTTTCCTATAAGATGAGATTATTTTCTGTATTATTCTTTGGCTAAGTGGCTTATTTTTTCCATACATGCTATAATAGCCTAGAAAATAATGGAAGAAATGTCACTTGGCCAAAAAGATATGGGAAGGGTAATTATTTGTTTTAATATCTTTACCCATTATGTCTGTTTAATAATTTTATTTTTTATAGATTTAAATGTTAATAGAATTAACTCACATTTAAAAATTAGCCAACAGAATAATTTCTGATATATTTTAGATGAATCATTAATTTCATCAAGCATTTTGAAGGAATATTGTGTTATTTTTTATTCTTTTCAACAGAAAAATGAACATAAAATATTAAATAAAATAAACAGGTAAACTGTGGGATTTTCTCCTAATAAAATGTCTCAATTTCTTTTCATTTAAAAACTTCCCCAGTGGATTGGGAGTTTGCGATTAGCAGATGCAAACTATTATATATAGAATGGAAAAACAACAGGGTCCTATTGTATAGCACAGGGAATTATATTCAACATCCTGTGATAAACCATAATAGAAAAGAATATGAAAAAGAATGTGCATATATATATGTATATATATATGGATGTAAAACTGAATCACTTTGCCGCATAGCAGAAATTACCACATCATAAATCAACTATACTTTAATAAAATAAATTTAAAAAATAAAAAAATAGAAACTTCTCCCTAATGATGAGACAGAATTGAAGTTCTTTCCTAGAAAAACAGTGAGATAAAGTTCTTGTTTGATCAATTTTTTTTAATGCCAGTCTGTTGTTACTTAGCATCACCTGATAAGGCACTTACCTATGGGCATTTTGCCTTTCTTTTCTCCTTCCAATAAGCAAAACAAGAATCAATTATTGAATGCCTTCCATGTGTTTGGTACTCTGTACAGTAGAAGGATGTGTCAAATATGCCATAGGCATTGTTTCAAGGAACTAGTTTGAACTTAGGTTGGAAGATAATATATATATAGCAAGTCAACTCTGCAAGAAAATAGAATAATAAAAACAGCATTTGCATTAAGAGAGGAATATATATTATAAATTCAAAAAAAGAAAAAAACAAGGGGAAGATATATTCCGTTTCTCCTCCGAGTTATAATAGTTAATATTAGCTTTTGGTAAGAGAACTAATCCCCACTAATGTTTTATTTTGAGAATGTGTTACCACCGCTCTACTATGGGCCATTTCATGTCATGTTTAGTCATATGAAATAAGAAGTAATATCCCTCACTTATGTATAAAGGACAAATGGCAGGTAGCAATGACTTTTATTTTTAAATAATTTTGAAAATATTGAATAGAATATTTAAATCAATGTTTGAATTTATTTTTTTTCAATGTGAAAAAGGACCACACATTATACATTGTATTGTCATGTGACTATATGATCACTATAAGGAGATTCCAGTAATCTTTCCCTTTGAGATTATTATGTACTGAGAAATGACTGCTGGGAGATATTAAATGTACACATGAGGCAGTAGTTATGTCTCATCCAGCTTCACTGTTGATGCTCTTACATATGTATCGTTTAACTCTTTGAGAGTTGGTCCACCAATTTGCATTGTCTTAGCAGAAGTACAGCTTTTCTTTCAAGCACACTCATGTGACTTTAAATAAATCAGAATTCTACTGAGGGATTTTTTTTTTTCTTTAGGTAGCCTGGAGTTTGCTTTCTCTGTATTTTAAGCACACTCATGTGACTTTAAATAAATCAGAATTCTACTGAGGGATTTTTTTTTTTTCTTTCAAGCACACTCATGTGACTTTAAATAAATCAGAATTCTACTGAGGGATTTTTTTTTTTCTTTAGGTAGCCTGGAGTTTGCTTTCTCTGTATTTTTAAAATTTAAAACAATATCTCAGTCTAAAGTGTTTAGTTTTTCATTCCGTATGCTATATTATTGCTTAATTTTAAATGTGGATAAAATGGTAGACGTACTTTGTAAAGAAAAATACTTGATAAAGGTAAATACTCTTAAAATGATGCAGTTTTGTTTTACAGTAAATTTTTTTTTGATCGGTAAAGGAGTGTAGTATTTGGAATTCATCTTATTTGATGTAGTAGTAAAAAATGGCTTGAAGAAGATATGCCAGATGTGTGATTTGGCTGTCTTCATCAGTCTTGAGAAAATAGAGTGAGCAAAGGATAAATCCAATAGATGTTGAATTACTTTTGCGTGTGGGATTCCAGTTAATGAGACAATGTCTGGATGCAATTATTTGGCAAGTTCTTGACCTTTTATTTGTACAAGTTGATATAATTATCATTTCATGAGGAATGGTTTTGAAATTCTCAATCCAATTTTAGTCGTCTGTTTATAGTGTGTCTTTTACTTCAGGAATCCTGGAAGTGTTTCCTACTTTTAACTTTTACACTGTATCTTCAAAAGCTCATGTGATTAGCTTCAAAGTGTCTTAGTTTAAGTTCTCATCTCAAACAATTATTCTTGCTTAGTTCCAAAGAGAAGTTTGAACAGTATTCTGTGATCCCCAATTCAAACACCCTCTTATTGTTTCTTTTTGTATTTAATGACAAAAAAGAAAAAAAAAAAAACGAGAGGGAAAATAAATGCACTCATAATAGTTCTTATCAGCTAGCTAACCAAACTTAACAGTCAAGTGACAACTTCAAAAGCCATTCCTGCCTTGTAGCTCCCAATTTCTCGAGGGGTCCTTTTGAGCACAGTGACCACTGTGGCTCTTGAGCTCTTGAAATGTTGACAGTCCAAATTGAGGTATGCTGTAACTGTATTATGCAAACCACATTTAGAAAAGATGGTAGGAAAAAAGAACGTGAAATATCTCAATAATTTTCACATTAATTACATGTTGAAAGATAATGTCTTAGCTATCCTGAGTTAAGTAAAATATGTTATTAATTTAATTTCAATTTTTTAAAGATCATTACTGAAAAATATAAAATATCTTATGAGGTTTGCATTATATTTTTATTGGACAGTGTTGTTCTAGACACACGTTCATCCTCCTTAAACACTGTTCACTCCTCAAGCCATGATGATTTCACCTTTTCTTTTCATTGACCAATTTCTCATCATAGTCATTGATTCACCCTTCTCTTCCATCTTTACAACTTCTTGTATGTTGGCTTCCACAAAAATTCTATTGACATTTGTCAACTTCCTCTGAAAGTAACAAGCAACCTTCAAAGTTGCCAGTTTGTCTCAGTTTTTATCCTGCTAAACGTTCTGTTTTTATCTCCAGCATTTGGCCGTTTTCTTTTAAAATCTTCATTATACTGGTTTTCCTCCTATCATTCTGATCCCCTCTTCCCTGAATTCTGTTCCTCAACTAATATTGTAACTGGGTTTTCTTTGGCTAAGGAACAGTTTATAGTCCATTTTATCAGACTGCTAAAATTGGAAGTAGCGTGGGACAAAATCCATTCTCACCTCACTTACCCTGCCTTAATACCCCATTTTACCTACATTTCACAAGGTTGAGGTTTACATCTCCCTGTTGGTGGAGAATCACTTCCATGGTGACTGACTTTACTGATAAATATATATCAGACCCTTCAAGCACGTTGGAATAATCAAGAGCTTTTCTTTCTTAAAATATCAAAAAATTCATGATTTGAATTATTATCTCTGGGCAGATGACTGCCAAATATATGTCCTTCTCTCTCCTGAGCACTAGTAGGACATGTCCAATTACTTGATGAATGTCACATAAATTCCATGACCAAAATATATTCAAAATTGATCTTCACTTTGTTCCTCCTTCTGTTTCCAAGGGGATCATTTTTATTTCAGCCAAGGCTCTAATACTTTCAGTTATTATTAATGGAGAGTTTTCTTTCACTTGAAGTCTGCATTTCATAAACTATTCTATCAAGAACTGTTAATTATAAGCTCCCTACCTTTATACCTCATATCCTCCCAACTTCACCATTGTATTGTCTCTAGCCTATAATATTGCTGATACATTTGGGACATCTTAGATTTCAGGACAAACGATGCTTCTAAGTGATCTCCTTGCTCACAGGCTCTCCATTTATATTGAAAACAAACTAACAATGGCAAAATAAATGAACCAAAAAAAACACCCCAAACCCTTCCATAGTTACTGATAGGTTATAAAGATTATTCTTTTTTTTAAAAAAATGAAGGCTTTTTGTGAATTGTTTCCAAACTACTTCTGGATTTATCTCTTACTTCTCCAGTTTAAATGATGTCTTAGCTAACCTAAGCGACTTGTTGTTGTTTATAAATATTTTACATTGTGTGGTTTTTATGCCTTTGCTTTTTGTCCCTATGCCAGGAATGCACCTTCTCTGCCCAAATCCTCCTTGCCAAGGTCTTCAATTCCAAGTCCCTCTCTGTTCCAGAGCTCTCTCAAATGCCACCTCCTTCAAGCATACTTTGAAAGTTTCTCTTCTGAACTTTCACACCTCTTTCTCCCAACTTTTAAAAATGTCATTTATCACTGTGTTTATGGTGTTATAGTTATCCATAAACATGCTTTTTATTCTACTTACTCTCTTAAGAAAACAGGACCCATGTCTGACTCAACTTTGTACACTGCACAGTAGAGCACAGATGATGTAATACATCATGTACTATAAAAGTTAAGGAAATAATGACTAAATGAGTGAATGTACTCATGTACATCAGATCCATTAAGAAAACTTACTGTCGTTGATCTAATCTTATTGATGTTTTTCTATTCTATGTATACTTGTAGGCTAGCTTTCGGAAAAAAGAGCACGCATTTGTGTGGATTTGACTCCAATTTTCTCACAAAAAGTAACAATGCACTTTGAATGTGTTAGAATGCTCTATGTCTTTCCTTTTGTCTTCTTACCCTCTCAAAAATACCAGACCGTACTCCACTTGTTTTTCTGCAGTCATGAATTTCTATGTTCATCTATTTTTTCAATTACGGTTTTTGGTCAAATGTGCTTCTTTTTCTTAAATTCTTATTAAGCTTTTCCATGTGTCTTTCTGTTTTCATCAGTTAAATTGCCCCTGTGTTCAAGGCCTTTGTCATTATAGTTCAGTGAGGGTCTACTGCCATATCCTGTATAAGTACCCAATGAAGTTTTGAATGAATTTTATGTGTAATTGGTCATAGTGATAATCTGTTCCTCTCAGGCAAGTCACAAAGAGCCTAGGCAATATTTTTCCTATTCCTGTAAGCTTAATTTTCAATGATAATTATTATTTGGTCAGTGGAAACAACCACAGCTCTTCTCTTAGACTCTGGTTCTTCAAAACTCTTTGCTGATACTTGAGGTAGTTGTCCAGAAAATACATGCATACTTCTAACACTCTGTTGACATTTACTTTACTCTGTTGACGCAGCTCAGTGCTTTCTGGTGGATAGGACCATGAAGATAGAGTTTTAGAGCATTTTATATGACCTTTTAATAAAAAGTGAGATGTGAAATAACCAGCAATCATTCACAGCTGCCAAAAATGGCATGCAAGACGCCTTCACCTTCACTGACAGCCACAGTTGGTCTTAACTACTTGATATTATCTAAAACAAATTTCTATTCTGTTGTGTTATTAGAAAAAAAGATGGGTTGTATTATGAAAATATAGGTAAAATTTTGAAATGGATTACTTCCTGGGGAGTAAAAATAGTTGGACGTTTTTCCCTCAGAGTCGAAACTACTTGTAGAATAAGGAAACCATTGGGTGGAGAAAACTAGCCCTTTCAGGCCCCTGGGTCGCATCTGAGCAATGCCTTTAAACAGGTAAGAAGGGGTATATATTCAACAGTGCTTTATTTTATTTTTTTAAATTGATGGGTGTACTTTAATTGACTTACATGAAAAAAAAGATTTTATGGACTCAGGTTATATATAAAATATTCATTTTAAGAGAATAATATGAATTCTTTATGATGATAGATGAATAATTTTGAAAAATACTGTCATTAATAAAATGTGACCCTTTGATGTAAAACTGTAAGGTGATCAGCTTACTTCTAGGAAGTAACCAACCCCTTGGGATACTCTGACTATTTGGTGATATTTATATATTTAAGGAGCTCTTGCTCACTAGTGCTGTCCAATTACTTTCTGGTGAAAAAATAATTTCAATAACTCATAATATGCATAATATGTACTAGTCTATTGTTAATGTTATCATTGCCGGTCCAAAGAATGAATACATCAAATAGCAGTAACAATTTAAAGTAAAATAAAACGTAGGCACATACGATATATTGTTTTCCCTTTATTATTTCTGAACATCGTTTCTTTCTAAAGGACCTTGCTATATGTTTAGAATGTATTCTGGAAATGATATTGGGGAAATAGTTCCAGTTAGAGAAAATGATATGAATAAATATAGAGAAGTGGGGAATATTAATGGGAATAAAGAGAAGGAATTGGTGAAAGAAAATGCTAGAATAGGTGTTAAGGATCAGACCCTAATGAGATTTCAGCATCGTGCTAAGGGGTTTGGAAATACCTTGTAGGGGAGTGGGTAAAGTGTTTCTGGAAGGGTCTAGATAGTAAATATTATAGGCTTTGCAAGCCATATGGTCTCTGTTGCAACTACTCAACTTTGCCACTGTAGTGCCAAAGCAACCATGGAAAATCCGTGAACAAATGAACGTGGCTGTGTTCCAATAAAACTGCATTTAGGAAAACAGGTAGGCAAGATTTGCCCTGCAGACTGTAATTTGCTGACCTCTGCTCTAAAGAATAGGGAGCCAACAGATGGCTTTTTAAGCAAAGAAGAGGGGTAATTAAACTAAAGGTCGAACTGGGTCAGGAGAAGAGAGAAGGAAGGGGAGGGATAGATTAGATAGGACCTTTGAAATAGAGCTGATACATTTCGTGAAAAATTCAAGGTAAATTCAAGAAGTGGGCTTTCCTATTCTTGAAACTGGATGAAACAGTAGATAACGATGGAATCAAGATCACTAAAATCTTGGCAGGCTGGAATGGTAGATCACATATAGGTAATATAAATTTAATAGGGGTGAATGTAAGAACCTGTATGGGAAGAGTTTGAAGTGGTTTATTTAATAATATTATGTGTGAAAATGATTTGGAGATTGTAGTTGATGGCAAGCTCAATTGTGAGTTGACAGTTTAAGGAGGCAGCATGAAAAAGGAAAAGGGTTCTGAGATTACCTCAGAAGAATCCTTGGAATTACAAGAACTAAAAGCATTTATTCTATGTGATCTTCACAATAACTTCTGAACAATAAAGCCATGTATTTTTCTCTTTATAGAGAAGTGATTTTGAGAAATCCAGGGCTAAGTTTCTTACAAGAGGGCATCCAGTTGAATTGAGCATATTTACTCTTAATTTCCCAATATTTTACACCCAAGTGATTCTGACATAGAGTCTACTATTATTTGAGTATTAATGCTACAGCCATGAGAATTAGCTAGGATGGCTAATAACATCTATAACAACCTTACATACATGTATGTATAATATATACCCGCATAATATTTAAAGGAACAGATTTAAATTAGACAACATTGTACAAAAGAAGTACACATCTCGTTTGAATGGATTTTTTGATTTTGCATGCATGACCCCTATGCTTATTACAAATATATTCAGAATTAGGCAACTTGTCCTTTATGTGATTGAAAACATATGTTTTACACAATTTTTTATTGCTTCTATGTACTTAGCTTTTAACCTAGGAAAAAAGAAATGTGTAAATAGTTTAAATGATTCCTCTTGGAGAACAAGTTTGTACAGAGTAGAGTAGACTGGTAGCCCCAGGTGATAACTCTTGCCCTTTCTTGGAACTTTTGTACCTTTTGGTTGCTTTATTTTTCTTGTTATAAAATTAATAAGGCTGATCAATGCTCATCGTACCATAAGGGAATGTCTTTGTTCTTACATATTCTTTTATAGAAGTAATACACATATCCAGAATAATTTGGTAAGACAATTTTTGAGAAGACCAGTAATAAAATGTTTATTCCATATTATTAGATTTACAGTGCTGAATACACAGCATTTTTACATGAAGGTGGAATTAGTAGTGTATGTTTCTGCAACCCAGATACCCATCAGGTTTAATCTGCTTTAAAGCCTTGTTGCAAACAATTTTAGGAAGTACTGTAATTTTTGTTGTATGTTGAATATTACTAATTACCTAATGTTGCTCTTCTAGCGTGATTGAAAACTTCATCACCTTACATATATACACTAACTATTGAATTTGCATGTGCCTATTTTATTGTTAACTGATGCTAAAGTTTCTGTCCCCAGGTCTCTCACTGTGCTTTGTTATCGTTTTGCATATCTTCCATAAGCCCTGAGTAATATTTTAATAATATTAAGTGATGTAACATAAATAGCAGTGTGTTGGCATGGGAATAGTTTTTTGATATCTTCATTTGATGGATATCAATCCTGATTACTCCTGATGGACCATTATCACCTAAGATTCTTGTCAAGGTTATTGCCATATTGATGCTTTCCTTCCAGAAAATATATTTGATTTTTTCGGGAGCAGTGTCCTCTTATTTAATCATTACTGTGTGTGGCTTTTGAAATAATTATCTCAAAATTATATGCTTGAAATGAAATTTTACCTAACCTAGATTTTTTTCTGTTCCTCTTGACATTCTAATCTATCAATATTTTCTGTCATGTGTGTGGCCGAGAATGTGGGGTTTGGTTCAGAAATGCCAGTTCAGACCTGATTATTAATCAAGACATGGGTATGAAAAATAAAAAGAAGCTCATTCATTTGGGGAATAATTAATTTTAACCAAGTTTGCACTCTGGGACTTGAAACAGTTTCACCTCATCTGTACAACTGTTTAATGCAAAATCTCCAATGTAAGTGAAGTACCCTAGGTGATCTGTTGAATTTTTCTCCCTTTTTTGTCCATCACTCCGAGATCTTTTGTGTTCTGTTGCTCAGAATTTCTCCATCAATCTGAGGTGAATTATTTTATAGCACAAAATCAATAAAGAAAATAAAGCCTACCATATGATTTTCATTCACTTTCTATGGAATGGAGTAAAGTAGCTAATTATCATAATTAATTTACATAGTTAAAAAATCTCGGTAACAAAACAGAACCCGAACAGGTGGTTTGTATTGAAGAAATAAAATAAGCTTTATTATTTTAGCCTAGGACAATTCTTTTTCTATTACACATGACTTGGGTAGAATAAAGTAGACAGCTCATGCTGAGAAAACTGAAATGTAGAGAATGCAAGGGTTAAAACGCAGACAGTACACCCAGGAGTGTCAAAGGCATGGATCTCTGAAAATTCCGATGAACTATCCAACTTGAATGAATAAAAAGCATTAGCTGGTCTATTGTTTGCTTTCAGTTTTGAAAGTCATTTTATAAGTTGAGCATGCTAATGATTTCATATCTCTGATCACATTTATAAAGGCATTTATTTCTCATGTTAAATGTATTTATAAGGGTTTAGTGACAATTACTTTTAAGTAAATTTTATTTACTAAGTTTAATTACTTAACAAGTATATATTTTTTTCTCTTTTGAAGCACAGCTTTTGTAAAGTGAAAATATTTATGATTATGCTGGTATAAGGTCACCTACTCATTTCCTTAGACTCCTTGCGAATAACATCCACATAAAGGCATCTCTCCTCATAATTTGACACTTAACGTGACATCTTTAGGTTTGAATTTGGGGAATTCCAATTTTGGGTTCTAAATATGGAAGCGTTTCCAAATAGATATGATCATAGTTTTTGTCACGTATAAAAATGTACGGTAAAATCCGTTGTATTACCAAATAAAATGTTCTGAATCCTGAAATTAAATCAAATGCTTTCTTTCTGTACTGGCGTAGATGTACTCCATGGAAAATTCGTGCTTTATGAAAGGCACTTCTTCCTATTTTTTCATTTAATGGACATAAAAGAGACAGTATGTATTCAGACGCAGTCATTTTTGAGAGTGCTGATACATTCGTATATTTTAATTGTAGAAGTGCTGGACGTGAGCAGTGTTTTGCATTAAATTCCACACCTGATCACATGCCTGTTGGAAGATTTCCAGAGTATGCTCTGGAAGGGACTGTTGCTTCCAAGTTGTGCCACTGAAATTAAGATCTACTCCCCAGAGAAGACAAGTGAATTAGCACAGTATGCTTTATGCACAATGAAAACAAACTGATCTGGGTTACTACTTTGCTTAGAACTGTGAAAAGTACAATAACATGTACTTACAGCTGATTGAGTGAATTCTATTTTTACCTTAAGCATAGAATCGATGATTTACTATGTGGCTTTGTTTTAGATTCTTCTGACATGTTAAGAGTCTCTGAAAAGTTAGTTAGTTATACTAACTGTATTCCAGAGCAACATTCTCTGGCCATTCCATTTTCACCTTTTTATTACACATGAAATAGGCTAATCATTGATAGCAAGATATTAATGTTAAAAAAAATCAACAAAAGTGTATAGCCTACCTCTTTGTATTTTGCTTGCATGCATCAAACACATTTTAATAAAAAGAAATCATCAATGCCATACCATGAGCAAACAAATAATAATCACTCAGACATGAAGAAGTATTCAAAGACTAGAAGATTTTGGTGGTGAAGACAGGAGAAATAATAGAAATGTGCACCAGGGCCGTTGGACTATCTTGTAGGGAATATCTAGAAAATTAGATTAATCAAGGAGCAGACATTTGGAAGAAAGTTTGTGTGAATGCCTGACAGTCTTGCTCTTTCCCTCATTTCAAATGTTGGCAGGGTAGCAGGCAGCTCCAAGGGAAATGTGCTCCTTTCATACTTGAGTAATTGATGAATTGTATGCAATATGCAAATGAGAATCCATAAATCTTATGAATGACAGCTTAATTTATGTGAGCCTTAATGAATGCAGGATTAGATTTTAATTAAATATCCTCAAAGGCACCCTGAGTAGTAGATTTTTTAGGCCTTGTTTTTTGAAAACTTGTTTCTCAAGCAATACATTTTACAAAAGCAGAAAGCAAGGCAAAGGACTTAACCTATATTTTAGTGATAAACATTGTTTCATTTCACACAGGAAACAGCAAATTCAACTGAAAACTCCTTAATAAAATCGTACAGATCTCTTTATTTTGTACACATTTCACTAAATTTGATTACTTTTAATTACTGTTGGTCTCTGATACCGTATGCTATTTTTAATTATAAGAAAGTCATTAAAACTTTACCAAAAAATACACTAGAGCTGCAGAGTTGTTTAATAAAAGATTGTTTTAGATAGATAAACATTCAAAGTATCAAATCTAATTTGACTAAAATAAAGTCTTCCTAACCATTTTTTCTTTTTCAAAATTGCCTCTCTAGACAATATCTAATGAGATAAGATGATAAATAAGACTATTTCATACATGATATTTAATAAGGAGAATTGCATACTAAAATTAGACTGAAATGATGTATACTCCTGTGGAATAGTTATTTCCTTAATTCACTTTAATACCTTGAACTTAAATATAGGTTTTCCATTGAATGTATATAAGATGACAAACATCATTTTACTTTTCTGTTAGGCGTCTACTTTTTGAATTAGAATTTTCCTAATTTAGTTAGGTTAAAATGCACATATGATTTGGTGTTTAGAAATCCTAAACATTTGTTTCTTTCACTTCAAGTATTTTCTTGTTAAATTACATTGGCCTTACTTTTTAGTCCCCATTAGTTGTCCCGGCTAAATCAGTTTTAAACTCTGATATAAACGTATTACTTTGAGTTTTTTCTTGGTAATGCTACAAGTGCCTATGTGAATATAAGTGGAAAAAACTGCACATTTTTCTCTCTTAAGTGAAACTAACTTATATAGCTTCAAAATGTAGTTTATTAAACTTCCAGTTACAGGATGAATAAATTCTGGGGATCTCACGGACATCATGACTATAGTTAACAATACTCTGGTATATGCTTGAAAATTGCTGAGAGTAGGTCTTCAATGTTCTCACCACACGCACACAAGATGTGA
Source organism: Physeter macrocephalus (assembly GCF_002837175.3). Lineage (NCBI taxonomy): Eukaryota > Metazoa > Chordata > Mammalia > Artiodactyla > Physeteridae > Physeter > Physeter macrocephalus. Next base: position 46,843,916 of record NC_041226.1, on the reverse strand, counting down.
GGTGTTGGATGTGTTAACTAATCTTATTGTGGTAATCATTTCATAATATACACATATATCAAGTCATTAAGTTGTACACCTCAAACATATACAATGCTACATATCAGTAAAGCTGAGGAATAATGCAGTTTGTTCACCTAATGTCTGTGTAGGTGTGTAGGTGTGAATTTCATTGAGAAGAATAGAAGTTTAAATATGGTAGTCAGTCAGAGGCTTTTACTAGAGCTGAGCTTCCGAGGTGGAGGTATCTGGAAAGGCCTTGAAATTACATGCACAAGTTTTGGTATATAACCATGTGTTCATTTTACTGACTTGATGAGTATATAACCTTCCACAGGTTTTCAAAGGGATTCATTATCTAAAAAAATAAGCTAGTATAATGAACAAAATAACAGCAAATACATAACTTACTGAAGCAAAGTATATCTATGTAAAACCAGACAAAAACATGTAATCCATGCCTTATAAACCATATAACTTTCTAAAGGATCAATCGTGTGTAAACATGCTTTCCTTAACTCTTTCGTTACTAATTTCTTTTAAAATACAGTATGATTTATTTTCAGAACAATATTTAAGTAAAATATCCTGCATTTTTGTTTTATTTTCCATGATTATTGCCATCTTAAATATTGTGGTGAATTAAGGAGCCCATTTCTCTAATAATTATCATCAATTCTATCTAATCTATTTATGCAAAGAACATCTACTGACCAAAGTTAAATTTATATGTGCAAATAAGATGACAAAATAGTTTTAGAGAAAATATTTAAAAGTATTTTAGAAAACAACAAAATTTAACTGACTTTAAATTTGCTGTAAAGTTATATTTTACATACGTAATTTAATGTAAATGTAGAGTTGCAAATTGTTACGTTACTAAATTTAGATGTTCAGTTTTTATTTCAATCTGTCATTTTACATATATATTATATACGTATTACATAGTTTATACAATTTGATCAACTATATTGTGATTGTGCCACTCCCTTTCCTTAAAGTTAATAAGCAAAGGTAAGATAACACAGTGGACTAAAAGAAGGAACGAACTTACGCTTGAATGAAATTAGGGTTTCTAAGATGAGTTTTAAAATTAGAATTTCATAGTCAAGTCAGTTCACATTTATTTTCTCTCTCTTTCATCTTCTTTGTTGAAACTCAACTGAATCTGTGGCTTCATTTTCTTAAAGACTCCATTGCTCAAAACAGAGCTGTAGCAATAAAAAGACATGTTTTTTGGAGATAACCCTCTTATTATGGTTTTGATGAGACTTGTTTTCCTGGAAAATTTTCAAACCTTTTTTGCTATACTAATTTCATTTCCAAAGCAGTTATTTTCAAAATTTTGGTTTTTAAATACTTTTAACAGGTTTGGTTTGACTAAGAGATAAGCTATAACCCACACAGACTGCATATATTTTTGTCTGTCATGGCATTCTTTGCCAATTATAATATCCCTTGCTTAGAGATATTTGCATTTGCGGTTGGGATTGTTGGAGAGAACTGTTTCTTCGTAAATCCAGAAGTTATAGTTAGTAGTGATTGACCTTTATTATAACACTGAGATTCATTGATTAAGAAATATTTATAAGATGAGTAATTTAGACTGTCAATTTTGGGGAAACTTTTATTCCTCTAATGTGGTCTTTATAGGAGCTAATTGGAACTTTCTTTCAAAATCAAAATGGCCATAAATCATACAGAATTTTAGTTGCTAGTTCCTTTACTATTTTTTCTCTGTTTCAAACTCTAGGCATAATGTAGTTAGTTTCACTTATTATTAAAGCTAAGATAAATTTCCTGTGTGTTGTTAGATATAAATAATTAATACTTGATTCAGCTGACTGTGAAATGATTCATCTACTTTGCTGTGTGTGAAAGTAGGAAAAATTTAGAAAAGGAAGTATATAATGTCTATGCAGCATTTCAAGAGAGCCTCCAACTCATTTTGAACAACAGGTTACAGAGGAGGTTTTAGGTACATTTTGAATGATTTCAAGCTTTTGTGTTGGTCACTTGGGGTAATTTAGTAATTTGAATTGGCACGCATCAAATATATTAATCACTGTAAATGCAATTATATTGGTTTATACATAAAAAGATCATCTAGCAGAGATTATTTGCCTAGTTGAGGATCACCAGCTGAAGCTGTCCAAGTATAGAAAACTGTTTTCAATACATTTTTGGAGAAGGTTTTCAAATTACTTTTCACTTGAACTAAAGGGGATAAATACAGTCATAAACCCCTTCGAAGTTCTTATGATATACATCTTTTTATATTTGCTGCCCTTACTTTGAAATTAAAATGTTTGAAATAGTTCCCGTTAGATAGGAGTTTATATTTTTGCTTTTCTTAGGTCCAAGTGAATGCCTGCAAATTGTTTTCAATACTGAAAAAACTATTCAGTCTATGTGAAGAATTTTTGCTCTACCCATCAAGATATTCTGAAAGGCAAGTGAAAACAAAAATGCAAAATAATAATCTGTCATTTAAATTGTTAATAGAAGAGGACTGTTATGGGATTAGAAAATTAGTGTTAAACAAATACACCTTAGTAAATCAGAGTCTGTCAGCCATATTTTAAAAAGAGCAATCAATATTTGAATCTTCTGTTTGGTAATGATTACAACCAAATTTAGTTATTGTGGCAAATGCAAGTGAACATCAAAAGAACTTTGGAAAATTCCTGCTCAGATACCTATTTATCTGTGCTGTCTGAACTTGTAAACTATCTTAAAACATGACAGCAAATATTTGGGGTTCCAAGTTTACTAAGATACATCTTAGTAGCTTTCATTTTGGTTAAGATAGATAAATGTACAGCTGTTCTCCAATTTTGACACCATAATCTATGGGAAAAGATTAAAACAAACCTGGAAACTCCTAGCACAGTTTGCTCCTCCCATTTATAGAAGTATTCAGATGGTCCTGTGGCACTGCTTCACAAAATTTCCAAAAAACCGTTATTCCATCACCAACCCCAGCTCCCAAGTACCGAGGGAGGGACGATCAGAACTCTCCCGCTTATCCTCTGCCCATACACCCACATTCAACCTACTTACTTGGAGAAAACCAAGAATAGTAGATTTAAACCCCATTGTTTGGATGCAGATACTGAGCCCAGAAACTTTGGGATCATACTAACAAGCAAAAGCAGAAATCTATAACCCTTGACTCAAAATCCAAACCTCTTTCCTCAGCTTGTGAAACTGACTGGTATATTATGACTGACTTTTCGGTTCTTCATCAACATATTTAGAGCTCATTACCAGGGAGGTGAAATAATAAATGAGAAAATGGTGTGTATCTGCTTTGGAATCGTTTTAAATGAATAAAAACTTCTACATTGATGTAAGCCACACTCACTACAATGATATTTGTCACGTGTTATTATCTAGGATTACCCCTCTTTCCATTTTCAACCAAATTTCAACCCATTTCCTATCAAGAAAGCTATTAAATAATTTTTTTCATGTTCAGTATGATTTAGTCACAAGAGACTGCAATTAGAAATCCACTGGAATTTCACATGTACGGGACTCCATTTCACAGCCATTGAAAGGAAATGCCATTTTATGAATTATTTTTTAAAATAAAGAAACAAGTAATCCTATGTTTCTATCCAAAGATACGAAATCTCATAGGAAATCTGCATTTGTTATCAGTCTCAGGAAGCTTCAAGGTGGAGGAATCTAGTGTTAATGAGGAGGCAACAAAAATATACGGAACTTAAAATCATCAAGAATGTCACTAAGAAAAGCAAAAGGAAGATGATTTCCTCATTTTATCCTGTGTTACCATATGTAATATAGAAACTTGTTTATAGCAAATGGCATATGCTGGCTGCATACTGCTAAGGAATATTCCCTTCTAATAAAATATAGAAATTATTCAGAATAATAACATATACTGGAATAAAAGTAACTTAAAGGTATAAACTTATAATTGCCTAAGAGCATAGTTTCTAATTTTATCCTTATAATAAATATCATTATAATAGATACACTATTCAAAGGAATTATTAAAGCATTCAGGCATATACTCATAACTTTAAGTGTCTATATTAGAACCCTGAAGAAGTAAAATGCTTTAATAAACTGTCAAGAATTTTCATCTAAAATCTTTTATATGGACATTATATATTTTTTCCAACAAAATTTTAGGGAATGAAAAATACTAATAGAACTTCTGAATTGTTTTATGATATTACAAAATAAATAACAAGCTAAGTTAAAAAAAAATTCACTGGGTCTTCCCTGGTGGCGCAGTGGTTGAGAGTCCGCCTGCCGATGCAGGGCACACGGGTTCGTGCCCCGGTCCGGGAAGATCCCACGTGCCGCGGAGCGGCTGGGCCCGTGAGCCATGGCCGCTGAGCCTGCGCGTCCGGAGCCTGTGCTCCGCAACGGGAAAGGCCACAACAGTGAGAGGCCCAAGTACAGAAAAAAAAAAAAAATTCACTGGGACTTCCCTGGTGGTTCAGTGGTTAAGAATCCACCTGTCAATGCAGGGGACACAGGTTCGATCCCCGGTCCAGGAGGATCCCACATGCCGCGGAGCAACTAAGCCCGTGTGCCACAGCTACTGAGCCTGCCCTCTAGAGCTCACGTGCCATAACTTCTGAGCCCATGCACCACAACTACTGAAGCCCACGTGCTCTAGGGCCTGTGCTCTGCAACAAGAGAAGCCACCGCAATGAGAAGCCTGCACAATGCAATGAAGAGTAGCCCCTGCTTGCCGCAACTAGAGAAAGCCCGCGTGCAGCTATGAAGACCCAACGCAGCCAAAAAAAAAGAAAAAATATATATATATAATAATTCATTGCACTGCAAATTTAGTGAAACAAAATTGGGAGAAAATAAGAACTAGTTTTTTTTTTTAATCTTCAAAGGACTCGGTGATTATTTTTGTTCTTTTGAGGTAGTGGCTGAAAATGAAAAATTGAGATTGACCCTTAATAGTAACATTGCTATCAGAAGCCTCTAACACCAAGCTGATTTTAGTGTATACAAAGTCATATAATTATAAAATTTGGAATACCCCTAGATACCAAATGAATAAAAGTGGCATTTAAGTGTTTGGCCCTTTAATCCAGAGCCCTTAGTAGATGAAAATATGTTCATCTTTTACCTCCCCTAGTGATGATTATAATTGTATTGTTGGCTCACATTTTTTGACTCTTGTGTAATTTAGCTCTGTCAGCATTAATCTCTTGGCTGTTCACATCAGTGGAACTAAATGTCTGCTTAATATTATGTAGGTTAGATGGTTGTCATCCTAGTTGGGGAAAAGCAATGAAAGAATTTACCGTGGTATTAATCAAATGTATTATAAGGGCACCGGGCCTAATATCTGAACATCTATACTACAGTGAAATCAGATTTTATCACTTGCACGTTTGGAAATAGATTTTTACTTTCTTCATGTAGAGAATCAGTGATGGATTTGTTTCTTAAATAGCCATAGGTTACTTTTCCTTGTTTTTCCAACCAGTGTTATTACTGTTTACTGTACAGTATTTATAACAGGAAATAGCAGAGGATCATCAAGAGAAATGCTTTTTATAAAGCAGATTTACGTTTTCCTTTCAGTGTCTGATCACAGTTATATTTATCTGGGGGTAGGAACATTCTGACAGGTATGGGGAGGAACTGCTTGATATAAAGTCACTACTGCAGGAAAATGAACCTTTCGGTAAAGACATCTTAGTTTGAAATGATAAGTAAAGTACAGGGAACATAACTATGTGCTATTATGTATCATTTTATTACCTTTATGTTGATCTTGATCTTTTATATGGATAGCAAAGCATTGGCAAAGGAAGACTAAATAGAGACATTTGTATAATACATCTTCGGCTGCAATGTAATCCTTACATCGAGGACTAGTCAGCAAGCAAAGGATTCATATTTCATTGAAATACAAAGAGTATTCTTTATAGAATCTGAAAACTTAAACACTGTGTAGTGCTTTGGAATTTTAAATGAATGGTTTCCATTTATATTACATTTTAATTTACTTAGGCAAACACATTTGTTAAACATGATTATGAGCTGAGCCTTGAACCAGACATAATGGCTGAAAACAGGGCAGCAACGTGTGTCTTTTGCCTGAGAGACAGAACAGATCATATTTGGAGAATGGAAAAGGATGCTGTTCAGAGGAAAAGATTTAAGACTTAATAAGAGAGCAGGCAAATAAATATTATTGATAGGTCGGTAGAAACCCAAACTTCTTACACTGCCAAGCTCTCAGAGTTCATCTCATTCCTTTCTCTCCCTTACAAGCTGAAATCCAGCCATACTGACTTTCCTTTGTTTTCCTGATCAGAGCAAAGTTGTTAGGTTCTTTGTACTTGCTATCCGTTTGCCTGGAACTCTTCCCTCTTTTATTCCATAGCTGGTAGCTTCTTTTTTTTTTTTTTTTTTTTGTGGAATGCATGCCTCCCTCTGCTGTGGCCTCTCCCGTTGCGGAGCACAGGCTCCGGACGCACAGGCCCAGCGGCCATGGCTCACGGGCCCAGCCGCTCCGCGGCATGTGGGATCCTCCCAGACCGGGGCGCGAACCCGGTTCCCCTGCATCGGCAGGCGGACGCGCAACCACTGCGCCACCAGGGAAGCCCCTGGTAGCTTCTTAATACTTAAGCCTCACCTTCTTAGAGAAGTCTTCCTTGCCCTACTAATCTAAAGGCACCATTTTCATAGTCTATTCATCTATTTATTTTTTGTCTTTCTCTGCCCAGAACCTTCCCTGGTAGGTATTGGGTTGACCAAGAAGTTCGTTCGGGTTTTTCCAGAACATCTTACAGAAAAACCTGAATGAACTTTTTGGCCAACCCAAAAACTTTCAATAAATGTTGAATGAATGACAGAACAGCAAAGATAAATACAGGAATAAAGGTGGAAACAGTCATTATATTTCAGTGAGGCTTCAAGGGGCAGTTACTTTTTAAATCCAATTTTGATGGAAGAAGAGATGATAACTCCTCTCTCACCCAAGAGGAAAAATATTGATAATGACATAATACATACAAAGCATGGAGGCTGTGAGGACAGTGTAGACAATATCAGGCAGTTTTGACTTCTGGAAGAGAATATATGCGTTTAACTCCAGCACAACAAATTTTAATGTGTCTGTTACATATGCATGAAATTGTAACATGAATACAAATGTAATTAGTTGGTGAGAATTTGGGCCAAGAAGTTGGTAAAGGGGCCAAAAGGCCAAAAGAAGAGGCTTGGAGATGCTACAGTAAGATAAAGGAGCTGTGGTATTCCTTGAGCAGCAAATCCCATGAAGAAATAAGCCATACTCATATTAGGTCAAAGGCAGCCTTTCAAAGGTGGCCTGCAAAGGTTTCATTCATTTTTCTTCTTGAAAAGTAGCACCAGAGGTTGCATTTACGCAGAAGAAGGAGACTCTTTTAAATGCAAATAATCATAATTTAAGTTTTTAACCTTATCAGTTAAATTCTCGCAGGATTTAGTTGATTGTTGAAAACAAGATACTAAAAACTGTGGATGATCGAGGTGATGGGTTTAAAAATCAATGGGAGGAGAAAGAGCAGTTAAGAAAGAAGGCTCCACTAAAAGTGGAGACATGAGAACTGCCAAGTTATAATCTTCCGGAAGCTTGCTTTGCTATTACTCAAAATTATCTTGCCCGATGATCTTTCTTTGAAAAGTAGTGGGTAGGATAGATAGTACTTGGGAGATGTTGACAGAGGAACCAGTTATTTGGAAATAAGCACCTAATGAATGAAATAGCAAATTAAATGAAAAAGAAACGGTATCGTTGAATACATGACTAACCGGACTTGGGATGGAGAGTGTGTTGCAGTGACGGGAATGACTGAATTTCAGATTAGAAAGAGGCCTCCCAGTGAGTGAGCTAAAACCTGTACCAAATGCCAGTTGTCTGTTTTACAGTATCCCTGATAATTTGAATAAGTGGTCCAACTTCTGCTTGACGTCTGAAGGGACAAGGATCTCAGAAGAAGATTATTTTTGCCTCTGTCTCTCATCAGGCCCTTCCTATGTTTGGCCGAAATACTCTTCCCCTTTATCTTTGAGCTCAGACATAAAAGGAATGAATTTAATCTGTCTTTTATTTGGTTACCTTATATTAAATGCTGTAAGGTCCCTATTATGTTCTAATCTCCTTTCAAAGCTTTTATTTTTCATGTGGACCATACCATCTCTTTTTAAAAAAAATTATTTATTTAATTTATTTTTTATTTTTGGCTGCATCGGGTCTTCACTGCTGCGCGTGGCCTTTCTCTAGTTGCAGCGAGCAGGGGCTACTCTTTGTTTCGGTGTGGAGGTTTCTCATTGTGGTGGCTTCTCTTGTTGCAGAGGATGGGCTCTAGGCGCGTGGACTTCAGTAGTTGTGGTGCGGGGGCTCAGTACTTGTGGCTCACTGGCTTTAGAGCTCAGGCTCGGTAGTTGTGGCGCACGGGCTTAGTTGCTCCGTGGCAGGTGGGATCTTCCTGGACCAGGGCTCGAACCCTTGTCCCCTGCATTGGCTGGCAGATTTTTAACCACTGCACCACCAGGGAAGCTCCCATATCTTCTCTTTCCTCTTCTTTTGTTCTGAATTTTGAACCCTTCAAACCTGTATTTATTCTTTTCTGGTATATGCTAAGTGATCAATGATTTTTTTTCAAACATCAGGATTCAGCAGCCCTGAATAGCAGCAGACAAGGTCAGAATGGCTTACCCTCTCTAGTTCTGGTTACTCTAATTAACACTCACTGTCACACTTGATTTTCTGGGATTTTTTTTTTTTAATTTCTTTGGATTAATAATTCCTGATATTTTTAGCTGAAGAAAGGAAAGGGATGTTAGTCTCATCTAACATCTGAGATTTGAGTGGAAATAATGAGCCTAATGATTCATATGGCGAGTCTCAAACATAACTGTACATCCAATGGGATATATCAAAGAATAGGCTATCATTGAATTCAGAAATGGTAGGAATCTGAAAGAAACTAGATTTTTTTTCCTTTGACTTTATATTTATCATCCCCTGAAAGTTGTCATGAAACGCACAGTTTACATTATGATAAAAAACTTACATACTATTTAATGTAAAAACATTGAAAAGTATAAATGAGAAATAAATCTAAGAGATGGAGTTATACTTGAGCATGGACTAATAGAAATGAAATTTTATAATACTTGACCCTTTGTTTCTTACAAACTAGGTGCCAGAGATAGACGCATGGAGTGTGTGTGTGTGTGTGCGCGCGCACGCGCATGTGCGTGTGCATGATTACCTACTCAGGTCCTTGCAATATCTGAGAGACTGTATTCTCATTTCTGGTCATCACCTTAGCAAACTAATCAATGAGGCATGAACTGCTATCTGCAGTGAAAGAAATGAAAAATAAACCAGAGATAATCCCTCAGTTAAAAGGTTATTCTGTGTGATAAAAAGCTATTTTGTTAATTTATTTACTTACTGGTACAGTGAGATAAAGTGAAAGTACAATTAGGGAATTCTCGTTGAAAGGGCAATGATGACTTAATATTTTGTATTATTTGACACTTAAGAGTATTTTTAAGCTGAAATTTTTTGTAGCACATAAAATTCTAAATTGTCTTGCTTTAGTTTATTGTGTATTTTAAATTTCATACATAATTACATAATATAATTGATTATTCAATAAAAATAATCCTTAGATGAAGCCTAACATTTAATATTAGTTCTCTTAATTTAATGAAGGATGGTTATTTTTCAGAAAGGTGGTCCCTGTATTTTAATGTATCCTGGTAATTTAATGTATAGTGTATCATTTTTTGAAATATTAATTTATTTCTTCTCCAGGTGATTTATCCCACAAACATAGCTTTATTTTTCAGTTAGTTGCCAGGCTGTGTTGAATTCTGGAGAAATATAAATAAGTAGACGATAGTTATTGCATTTAAAGGCTTCATGTGCCTAGACAGAAATGATACATAAATATTATACTGACTTGGTAAGCATTATGGATGTGGGTGGAAGCTGGTGAGCCACATGTACATGGGAGATTAGGGAAGGAATTGATGTAAACTGGCTCAGGGTTTCTCCCATGGACAATTGATGAAAAGGGCATTTTAGGCAGGATTAGCATCTCCAAAGCAAGGGTATATGAAAGTAATTAGGTACCAACTAGAGGCTGAGGGTGGGAAAGTTTTGAGAAATTATACTGGAAAGAAATTGAGATGTTAGATTTTAAAGTTAAAGGGCCCGGTATGCTATGATAAGAAATCTGGTGAGCTGTGGAATATTTGCAGAATGCACTGAAGGTGCTGGAATGTTTTTTCTGTATAGATCACTTAGGTCAGTACACTACAGGGACACAAGGGCAAGGACTTGAGATAAGGCAGGAGCCACGTGAATGAAGAAAAGGGTGAATTCAGAAATATCATAGGTAGAATCAATAGAATCTGGTGACCATCGAATTGAGAAGTAGAAATTACACTAAAGGAGACAGAGGAATTGGGATCACCCCTGTGTCTGGCTTTGGAAATTGGATACATTATGGTTTATTAACAGATATATGGAATACAATAGGTAATGTGATGCATGTTCAGGGTGAAAGATAAAAAGTTTACTTTTGACATATTGAATTTGAAGTGCCTGTGACATCTTCAGATGTCCAGTACACCAATGGAAAGACAGCTTTGGAACTCAAGAGAAAAGGGATACCATATATATGTGTTAGCATACGGTATTTGTTTTTCTCTTTCTGACTTACTTCACTCCAACAAACACATGAAAGCATGCTCAACATAACTAATCATTAGAGAAATTCAGATCAAAACTACAATGAGGTATCACCTCACACCAGTCAGAATGGCCATCATCAAAAAATCTACAAACAATAAATGCTGGAGAGGGTGTGAAGAAAAGGGAACCCTCTTGCACTGTTGGTGGGAATGTAAATTGATACAGCTACTATGGAGAACAGTATAGAAGTTCCTTAAAAAACTACAAATAGAACCACCATACGACCCAGCAATCCCACTACTGGGCATATACCCTGAGAACACCATAATTCAAAGAGTCATGTACCACAGTGTTCATTGCAGCTCTATTTACAATAGCCAGGACATGGAAGCAACCTAAGTGTCCATCGACAGACGAATGGATAAAGAACATGTGGCACATATGTATGGAATCTAAAAATAAAAAACAAAAATCATTCTGAAGAACCTAGGGGCAGGACAGGAATAAAGACGCAGAGGTAGAGAATGGACTTGAGGACATGGGGAGGGGGAAGGGTGAGATGGGACAAAGTGAGAGAGTGGCATGGACATATATACACTACCAGATGTAAAATAGATAGCTAGTGGGAAGCAGCCGCATAGCATGGGGAGATCAGCTCGGTGTTTTGAACCAACCTAGAGCGGCAGCATAGGGGGGGTGGGAGGGAAACGCAAGAGGGAGGCGTTATGGGGATATATGTATACGTATAGCTGATTCACTTTGTTGTACAGCAGAAACTAACACAACATTGTAAAGCAATTATACTCCAATAAAGATGTTAAAAAAAAAGGGAGAAAAGGGAAAACATCATTTCTAATTTTTTAGAAGTTTTTAAATCATTGATGAATTAGACATCAATTTCATTTTTAAGCTGGTCTAGAAATTATTGTGGGGTATAAACTTTTCCATCTAAGAACTAGAATTTTGGTTACTTTTCCAGAAACAAGGGCCAAAGAAAGAATATTTAGAGCCCATTAATTCTCCTACTAAACTGAAAGTTAACTTTTTACTTATCTAGTCTATTTGAGTTCCTTTTCTCACTGGGAAATACTCTTCATTTATATAATCCATATGCACTGATAGGTATTGACAGCTATTAAAATTCCTGTTTGATGTCTTTACTCAGTGAAAACAGGCAGGGAAGGAGGAAGAACAGTAACATTAAAATAGAAATGGGATGAAGATAATGGCACAAATTGGGAAACTACATTTTTAGATTGGAAAAATGTACCCTTGGAAATCAGAGAATACACTGAGTTAGCTTTTTCCTGTACTTTCACTGTTCATGTTCTCCTTATTAGGCACTTTATGAGAGTATTACCTTCTTTGACTATTTTATTTCAGATTTTAAAATTTTATCTGCCATGGCATCGCTTGAACTTGTTAGGGAAGGGAAGATGTGGCTTCCAAAAGTTTAAGTGACTTGCTAAGGTCACACATCTAATAAGTGACAGTTTCCTTCTTCTGATCCATGGCCAAGTGACCTATTGTCACTATTATTCAGAGGCACCATGTTATGATGGGGTAAGCATAGGCTTTGAAATGAGAGATACATGGGTCTGACACAAAAATCTGAAATTCATGAGTCATGCTGTTGGACCAGTCAGCTCCAATTTCTTCATCTGAGAAGTAGAGATAATATCTGCCTTCTAGGACAGTTGGAATTTAAGTGAGATGAGATACCTTAGTCACCCCGGTACACAGTAGGTGTGCTGCCTATGTTAGCTTTCCTTCTTCATCAGTCAATTCAGTCTTAATTGCCTATGTTCTCAAACTGGGAGAAAAGAGGAGCAGTGAACCCACTCTCAAGACCTTAAAAGTTAGGTCAGTTGTTAGGCCAGGAGTCCCCTTGCTTATTTCATTTTTTGGCTCCATGGTCTTCTTTCCATCCTTTCTATTTTACAGTACACTTTTAAAATTTTAGTCTCCCTTATTGGTGTCCTGTATATTTGTTACAAGTATTGATGACAGGCTTCTTAAAAACCAAGCAAGAATTAAACCTGATATTATTTGTATTACTATAAGGGGAGTTGGGTGAAAATATTAAACCTGTATTTTCATAAGGAATCTTACATATATTTAATAAATTGCAACACATCTCTTATTGTCTGTATTTAGTCTGGCAGTCTCTACAATGTGTGTTACTGTATGTAAACACATATACCTACACAACTGAATCGTGGCTAATAATTGACTTACTTGAACCAGTTAAAGTATGAAAAAAATTGCTATTTTAAACATTGTTTTACTTTTCAAAATGCTATTATTCTGGGAAGTTGCATTTTAAGGACAGCTATTTTTACAGTGCCTAATGCCCTGGGTCTTCTGGAGTTGTCTCTATTTCTTCATTCAGTTAAAATTTTTTGAACTCCTCTTATATGTTGGGCACAATTCTGATTTCTTCTCATTGTTATGCTAAGAACTGTTGTTACTGTAACCAAGATCTCATCCACATGATATACCACTACTATTGGACTCACTGAAACTGTTTCTATGAAAGTGTACATAAAGCCCATAGAGGATAATATTCAGGAGGAAATAATATAACTGAACATCTATTTAAGCAATGCAGTTAGAATTTGAAAGTAATTAATAATGGTTAACTTGTGATATATATGCTATTTTAAGCATCTATAAGACAATTTGAAGGGTGTCAAGTAATGATGGAATAACTTATTATTATATCATCCTTACTGTAATATTAGTTTTGTAATATTGTATTTGAACATTAGGAGTTGAAAAAAGGCTAAACCTAAACTACTTCCATAATGCTTATTGATGAATATTAGAAACGATATTTATCTCTTTATTTGTTCCTGGATATAGTCCCTTTCTAAAAAAACTTGGTTATAAAAGTACAAATTTTTGAAAACTGGATTTAGAACAGAAATTCTAATACTCCTTTGACTAAAAGAGGTGAGAATGTTATTACTACAGTTTAATTCATTATTTATCATGCTGCAGTTACAGAAATAACAAATATCTCAATTAGTAAATTTGAATACCTTAATTGCCTATAGAAGCACATGAAAAAAGTTTCTTAAGTGACGTTACCTTTTAAAAGAGGTTACTATGAGAATTTAGTAATATGAATTAGTTAAATGTAAGATCATCTAAATCTATGATCATTTAAATCATCAGCTCATGAATAATCGATCTAGGAGCTTTTATTTTTTGTGGGATTGGGCCTTATCTAGAAAAAAACTTTGGTATTGATATAATTATAAGACAACAATAATATATTTCTGTAGTTTACCATTTATTCCATGTTTTATGCACGTTCAGACTATTGAATTAATCTCCGAAACAATAAAAAGACATTCTTTACTAGAAATAGCCTGCTTTGCCTTGGCTTTGTGGCAAAATGACATTAGGGAACATACATGGTTGTTGAACCTGATTGCTTTAGCAGCCCTCGGGTTGATAGTATCAGGTTCCAGCTTGCCCTGCTGGGTCAACGTGGACCCAGGCCTTTAAAGAGAAAAGTTCAGGGAAAGTTCACTTCTATTGTTTTACCATGGTTACAAAACAGAGAGGGGAAAAAAAAAAAAAAAGAACAAGAAAAGAAATCTTGGGTTTGTGACCAGTTGCTGCCGTGAGTCCTTTTCTGTGTTCTTTCTCTTATTGTCAATTTTGCAACAGAGAAAATTAAAACTTAGAGGAATCTATAATGAATACAAGCCAAAATATACTCTGTTATCACTCGTAGCTAACCCTCAGATATATTCAATGACTGTTGGTGTCATTGCATCAAGTGTTTAGATTAGTTTAATTTCATTTAAAGCATTATTTCAATTTTTCCTCAGTAAGAAGTTTAAAATTTGTAAGGTTGTTATAGTAGGAAAGATTTGTTGATTTTAGAGGGCAAAGGGAATAACTTATTAAAAGTAATTTAACTTCGATTAAATTTGTTGAAATAAAGTGTTGTTTTAACTCGAAGAGGGAGATCATAATTTATTATTTTATTCTGGCTGTAAACTAAAGCAACATTTTCATTTAAAAGAATTTGTTTACCTTAGATGGTAAGGAGTTGTGATATGTAAGGGCCAGCATGACCTTGCTTGGAGCAAACTGAGTGTTTTTTGAATATAGGTAAAAATTCAAACAAATTCAAAATCCTAAGTTTAGGCTATATTTGCAAATTGTGGAAATTTTGTTCTAAAAATATTTACTAAGTGTTAGTTGTGAGGAGGGTCAATGCCATCTAGTTTATTACACATTTTGTTCTGTGAGCCTATAAAATATTATGATTAAAGCAATACAGTTGGAGCAGTTATTTTATTTTAAAAATGATAATTTTAATGATACCCATTATTGTAGGACGTTATCTGTATAACCCAGACAGAATCACGGCTTGATGATATTTCAATCTAATTTTTGTCCACATTTTATTTTTTAGTATGAATTTATGTTTTTTAAAAAGTTTTCAAATGGAAGTTCTAATGAAAATGGCTTTTTTTCAGAAAGCATATGATTTATTTAAGAATACATTGTCAAATTATTAAATATACATACATTTACATAGATATATTAGATATTTCTTTAAGTAACAATAGTATGAGTCACTTTAGAATTTTTATAGTCATACTTTAAAATACTGTTTTACTTTTTATTTGTTGTGCATGGTAATGCTTAGTTTCCAGAGGTGAGAATTCAGAGAGGGAGGTACATATTATAGAATTAAGATAACAGAGTAAGATGAATCTTTGTAACTTTTTAGAATGACACTATCTCTGTTATGTGCTCATTTGTTTATTGATCCTTTGCAGTTTTGATTAGCATAATTTATTTTCCTTGAAGTTATCTGGGCCAGACATAGAACTGAGCTTTTTCATGATCTAGATGGATAGTAGTGAAGGAAAAGGGAGAGATTTAAGTATCTATTTAAATTAATCACAATGTAGAAAACACCAAAAACATTTCTTCGATAAATTTTATCATATCATCTATATTATTCAAAAATAACACTTCTGCAACTCTTTGTATAAATGCCTGAACATATTTCCAGTAACACCCAGATATAACAAAATTTTAAATGGTCTCCATACTGCTTATTTTAGCATCTAAAAGATAGTTTTTATAAAACTAATTCTGACTGTATTTAGAAATGATGATCTTAATCTGTGATCCACACATTTTCAATATGGTTTCTTCATATGTTAAAATTGGAAAATATTTAATTTGTAGCATATAGCATGTTTAACATTGCTGATTATCACTTCAGAATTTAAAAGACTGCTTGAATAGCTACATCAGGCAGCTGGTTGCAAGTAACTTATCACTTTTGAATTCAGAGGTCATCTAGTCCTTCACCTACCGTCAGACAGGACTTACCTCAGCGAGTCAGGATAAATGGCTGCTCTCAGATGTTAAAAACCATCAAGAAAAGAGTCTACAGAGACTTTACCTGATAACCTATTCTAATGTTTAACTGCTCTAATGAGAGGAAGAAGTATTTTTTTCATATCTCATCTACGTATGTCCCTCCTGTTGCAGTTTAAGGGTTGATACTTTTTTTAAATGTTATTTTCCTGCTCTTTATTACTGTGTGTTCTGAATTTATTATTGGACAGATTTTCCCAGTGCATGAACTGTTAGAAATAAATCTCATGCATTTTCAAGAATCCAGCCTAGTATATGACCTAAACATATAATGCTTAACTTCAATGGCCTTGAAACCATGTTTTCTTGCTCTTTAGAACCACTTTCTTCATAAATAAAGAGATATAATTGTTTACTTTTATCTAGAATAGCAGTTTAGGGGAATTGCTTGACCCATTCCTGCTCCAGTGCAATGAACAACTGTAATACAAATTGGTTAAAAAACATTTAAGTTTTCTATAATTTACCCCAGAAGTCAACTTTAAAGTTTCTTTCAAAGAGAAATTCTCCAAAGACTCTCAAGACCCAATGCAATTTTTAAGTAAACTGTATGCTTTGCAGATATTCCACTGGATTAATTTATTTCATTTTTTCATATAAGAATCTATGTGAGGAGTCAGGAAAGGAAACGTTGGATGTTTTTAAAGTATTCTGTCATGTGTTTTACTACCTGACAACCTTAAATTGATATTTATTCAAAACCACTTTTTGTCTTTTTAAAAATGTCTTTCAAATACGTGCAGTTCAAAAATTTAAATCCCTTAGTGTGGCTTAAAAGAAACTGTTTTTTTTTTTTTTTTTTTTTTTTTTTTTGCGTTACGCGGGCCTCCCACTGTTGTGGCCTCTCCCGTTGCGGAGCACAGGCTCCGGACGTGCAGGCTCAGCGGCCATGGCTCACGGGCCCAGCCGCTCCGCGGCACGTGGGATCTTCTCGGACCGGGGCACGAACCCGTGTCCCCTGCATCGGCAGGTGGGCTCTCAACCACTGCGCCACCAGGGAAGCCCAAAAGATACTTTTTGATTAGCTCTTGTTTACTTTAATATCCTTTTTTCTCATAACACTCCCATCTCACTCATCAGATACAGCTTCATGCTTGTAGTCTAGGTACAGGGCCCACAGAAGTTCTAGCTCTCACTCATCTCTGGGACTTTCTGTGCTACTCTTCCAATCCCTTCCAATATTTCAATTTCCATGGCACTTTTTCTTTGAAATTTGGCAAAAATGGGATGTCCTTGAGATGGAGTCCATAAAGCAAAATGCAGGTTTTTAAGAGAAAATCAATTAATTAATTTATCTACACAAAATTATTGCAAGTTCAAGGATTATAGTCTTGTTGAAGTCAAGGGTTGTCATTTTCTTTCTTTTCTATCCCCCTTTAGACACATATGGTCTTGGACTGTATTATATTATCACATTTATATACTATGATCACATTTAAATGAAAGATTTTCATGCAATTCAAGTGTCTGTTCAAATCTTTTGCTCATTTTCTAAAATGGAATCTTTTTGTCTTCTAATTAGTGAGTTGCAAGAATTCTTTATATATCCTGAATCCAAGTTCTATATCAGATACATATTTAGTAAGTACATCTTTATAAATGTACTTGTATTTGTAAATACATATAATTTTCTCCCTGCTAAAAAGAAGTAGATAAAATGTTTTATTACTCAAGGGCAAACTTTATGTCTTTGGTGATCAATCAATATTAAAAAACAATATCCATATAAGTAAAGTTTGGCTATGAATAAGTTTTAATCATTTAAAAAATATTCAAGAACAATTAGAAAAATTGTTGACAAGATAGCAATCGTAAGCAACATTTTAAGATTACGTAGAAAAGAAGTTGACTAAAAAAAAACAATACTTGAAAGACATTAGCTTGCTGATTTGAAGTCTTGAATAAGCGTTTTAGTCCAAAGTAAAATGTTCAGTGTCTCTCTCCAGATCTGTATTTGGAAAAAGAGATTATATAGACTAAAGGGTCATTTTCGTAATTAATATGATCATACTCCTGTTTCAAAGGAATACGCTGAGAAGTGAAAAACAATTAATAAATCAACTGTTTTGACTCCACTGCATCAAGCTCATTTTTTTTAAACACAATGACAATACTTCAACTGATGCCATTTACATTTCTTTTTTAAAAAAATTAATTAATTAAATTTAATTTATTTATTTTTGGCTTTGTTGGGTATTCGTTGCTGCAAGCGGGCTTCTCATTGCCGTGGCTTCTCTTGTTGCAGAGCACTGGCTCTAGGCGCACGGGCTTCAGTAGTTGTGGCTCGCAGGCTCTAGGGCGCAGGCTCAGTAGCTATGGCACATAGGCTTAGTTGCTCCGCCGCATATGGGATCTTCCCGGACCAGGGTCCGAACCCACGTCCCCTGCATTGGCAGGCGGATTCTTAACCACTGTGCCACCAGGGAAGCCCCATCAAGCTCATTTAAATATTAGTTTTTAATTTGACTTTATGGCATGTCAATTGATTGATTTGGTGTTATAGATAGAGGTATAGGAATAAACCATGCAGAAGAGATAGTTTGTATTTTGTATGCTTAATGAATCCTTGATCAGGATTTTCTTTCTGATGCTTCTTCATTTTTGGTTTTAGTGAAAATTGCTAATCCCTTGCTATGAAGCTTTAGGGGCCTCACTTATAGGTGATTAGTAACTTTTGAAAAAAAATAACTTATATTACTCTCCAAGTATATTATCATTTTTTTCCATTTCAGTGAGACTGGTGAAATTCTCTTATGTGCTCTCTTTCAAGATTAAAACACAAATAGTGGGTTCTGTTTATAAAACACTATGTGCCCTTGAATATTTGTTTGCATACCCATCTCTTCACCACTTTTGTTGCCCTCTATAGCCTGTCATCATAGTTTATTTAGATTTCTTCATTATCTTCTAGCAAAGGTTCCACTTTCTAGTCTTTCTCCACAACTTCACATTTAGCACCAACTTACATTTCATTTCTTTGCTTCAAGTTGTCACTTTTTTATAAATAAAATCTAGCCTTCTAGCTAGGCCTTTAAGGCCCTTGGAAATCGGATTACAAATTGTTCTTTTAACTTCATCTTGCTTAGATATAAGAGCCTCGTTATTCCTAAGCAAATTTTACTTCATGACTTTGTTCTACATCTTTTCTCTGGAATTATTTGCCTCTCCTCACGTCCTTTCCAGATTCCAATCCTTCCAGTGAATTCACCAAATCAAATATCAACTATTTTAGGAACTTTATAGTTTACTCTGTCTCCTCAGCGTTCAACATCTGCCCTGGGCTGCCATACATACAGGCTCATATTCAAGACTAGCTCAGTGCAGAGTGGAAACGTGGGACCCCTTATGATAAGAATTCAAGATGGTGACAGCAGAGCCTTAAATCCAGTGCAAGAATCTCTTAAGCACAGGCCCAGTTGCATGCTCTGTTGACGCTTTCTCAAGAAATGCTTCCATAGCGTACAGTTCACACCCTTACTGCCTATCACTTACCATATAAATATTTGTGGCGTGTATGTGTATGTGTCTGTCACCCCTAGAGCTGTGATTTCCATGAAGAAACACACCATGTCTTAATCTTCTCTGAAGTTCTATAACCTTATAAATGTCCTCACAGGAAGAAGAGGCTCACTAAACTGTATTGAATTCAGTGTGAAGAAAACTGTGGAGAGAAAAGCATCCAAAGGTGTATTTCTCCAGGACTTACATATTAAAAAATTTTGGGAAATAATAATCTCCCAAATATTTTGCAGAAAATAATTTTCAGAAATTAAAATGAAAATCATGGTTTATCAATAAGATCTTTAAAAACAATTTCGATGATAATCAAAGCAAACCTTTAATGCTGAAGCAGTTTCATTGTAAGTGTGAGAACTGTTTGAAATAGAGTGCAAAGAATCATTTTAGAATATACAGTTTTAAGTTGATTCTAATATGAACATGGATGCATTTTAACATTATTCAACATTATGTAGTACTTCAAGTAAGAATGCACATTTTATTCAGAAAAATAGAATAAAATTGTGTAGTGGAAGAAAATTACCATAAGCAAATAAAATTATTCTGAAAAAATATGTTGGCCAGTGAAATCATAAGGAAAACATCGTAGTTCATGTTTGTGAAGGAACTAATTTTATTTCTATATCAAACCAGCATGTTAAAAGCATGGAAGATGTCCAAGTAATCACATAACATGTTTTGCTAAATTTCATATACTAAAAAAAGAAACAGCAAGCAAATTGAGAAATTATGTCTCACTGTTTTGATCATTTCAAATTTGAATATTTGCAAATATGCTATCTTGTTGGGATTTTAATTAAGGGGATGTTATTTTTAAAAATGCAGTTTTGTCATTTGTGATACAAATACAAAATGCAAATATTTTGTCCAATAGATTTCAATCAATATTAACTTCTTAAATTTAAGCAGAATTAATAATACATGTACAGCTAGTGTTTTGCCCCTTTCTGTTTTCCTTATTCTTTATAAAATCTCAATGAAGATATACATAATAAAATGTCATTTAAAAATTCTGAAACGGTATATGGTTCTGTTCTGAGAGCTGTAGTATTTATATTAGAAGATACTTCGAATATTTATGTGTGTTGAAGCCGGATGGTAAGTCTAGGTGATACTTATGATGAGGTTATGGTCATTAAATTTTTAACTGATGAGGAAAAAATGGTTTGTTTCCAACAAGAAAAAATTAAAAAAATAAATAAAAGATATTGTATGAGGGTAAAACAATAAAGGCATAAATTCAAGATTAGTTGTTGAGGGGTGTGTGGGCTATGGAGGCAGAGAAATGATGGAGATAATTGAAAAGCACACTTAGAAAATCCTTATGAACTACATATAATAATTACTTACTGTTATAATGGAGACTTCATGGCCTTCTGAAAAGAGATGAGACAATATACTTGATTCTAAAAAAGAGCCATTTGATCTATGGATGGAAATGGCAGGTGTGATGGGGACTTAACAGCAGAAATAACTTTTTCTAAGTCCTAGCTAATGATGGGATTGGAGAAGTTTCTTTAGTAGTTAACAAATTACCCATCCACCTATGCATTCATTTATAGGCTTGGGTTGTGTGAATTTGGTGAAGAATTCAAATTCATAGAAACAGTTTTTGAATAAATTCACTTTTAATGATGTTTAACGATATTTTAATGGTGATTTTTTAAACGTTGTTTAAACCATTGTCTCCCATAAACTTTAGCCACCCCTATCTACTCAGTATAGGCAAATACTCATTTGCAAATAGGATAATTTCTTTAAATGAACCCCAGTGTCCCCAGAATTGTAGCCAATAACATTCTGGGCACTAAATAGTGCTGTAGAACCAATCTTATTTTTTTTATTTCTGGCATGGACTTTATTCTTATTTCCAGTGAGGATTCTTTGGATAAATAAAGGTCAAATCTCAACATAAAATACCATTACTAGAATAAAATCAAGTCCAGGACTTAGGCCAATTTACCTTGACAATAATAACTGGATACTTAGTAGCTACTTGATAATTTTCATTCCTGTCCTAGACCTGTCTTAATCACCATTATCTGCAAACACAATTGATCATTCTTTATATATGTGCTAGTAAATACAGGTTAGAGCTTTTTACCATACCACTATCATAAAAAGATAACTGTCAAATAATATTTTAATCAAAATTTATCAGATAATTTACTACATTGATTTTAGCAACAAGGAAGCATACTTGTAATAAATATATTTTAATTTTTATTAAAGCCTGTTTATTTCTACCCTTCCTTATTTGAAAAGCGATTAAATGCCACCATTAACTAGGTTAAAAGTGAGTTTTTATTACTTTGTTTTAAACTCAGTAAAACATTTTGTCCTGTAATAACTTCATTTTAAGTCTCTATCCACCTCTTTCTCCTCATACTTGGACAGATTATTTTGGACCATTTGTCAGTAATCAAATTGCAATCTTTAGTCAGTCAAGGTTTATCAGTACATCCAAATCTTAACGTGTAGGCTCCACATAACTGGTACCATCATTCAAAATGCAACTTTTTCTCCTCTCTCCTCCCTGAAGAATGAACCAAGAATTAGCTGCGGGGAGCAGATTTGCTCTGATTAGGAGTCTGCTGTTATTCTTATGCAGATTACTGACTCCACCCACAGGAGTCAAAGGCTTCGGGTCTCAGTGTTTACTTCTGATGCATTATATCAGCAGTTGAGCTGTGTCCTATATATGCTCTTAACGTTTTAAGTAGTTATAACAAATAACTATCGTATTTATGATGCATCTTGCATAGTCAGTCTTAACTGCTGCAACAAGCAACACCAAAATCTCAGCGGCTTACGACAACAAACATTTATTTCTAGTTCACGATGGCATATGTCACATCTGCTCACATTCCCATGGCCATAGTAAATCCTAGAGCCAAGACCAAAGTAAAAAGAGTGGAAAACCGTCTACATTGAAGAAGTGTATTTTTCTCATACACTTTTCCTCAGGAAAGCATAGCAAGGACATCGGGGGGACAGCTAACCAATAATAGCATGTATTAGTCAATGTGAATTTATTAAATGTCTACTATCCTTTGACTCTGCTAATATCCAGATGCCATACAAGTAAGAAAATTACTTAGAGTTCTGCTTTAGAATTGAATTTTTGAAAAGAGAACATTTTTAGAAAGTGAGAAAAACCTAACCAATTACTATTTTTAAATCTAGATTGAGATGGCAATAAATATGTTAGAATATAGGTTGTTAAACAGATATTTGAAAATCCAGTCATAATATTCTAAATTAGTTCCTGAATAAGAGTGGCAAGGCTCTTTAAAATGATTCTCATATAACCTCTTGGAATGTTATAGTCTAATAGTTTTTTCTCTTGTGCAAAATTCACCTGAATCGATTAAATTGACTTCAGAAGGGATCTATTTTTTTCTCACTAATTTTAAAGAAGTAATTTATGGTTTAGTCCTTAAAATTAACTCTCCATTTGGCAGCATCATTTATGCTGCTGTCAGCACCACCTTTTCCTAAGATAATTATTATCATGTGTTTCAGGAAAGATGTTAGGGTGTATTTCAATGCTTTTATTTTTTTAATCAGCATTGTTCCTTGTCTCAATAAATCTCTGCTCTTATACAAGTTCAATGCTAACTTTTGCGTGACAGTATTTTCTGCTTCAATGTGGAGGAAAAATAAATTTAGAGTAATTGCTTTCAGAGGTTTATTGTCTTATAGGACTGTTTTCAGAAAATAGGATGCAAAGCATTTGTTAATGTTTGCTTGCTAAGCTATTGAAGGTAGGTGTTTATATAAGCCCAGAATTATTTTCTTTCTTCCCTGGTTCATAGTACCCTAAGCTAATCAAGAATATAATTCATTGGTGGCAAACTTTTGGAAAAGATTTTGCAAGAAATGTAGGCTTAAATACACTATATAATTTTCACTTCAATTTACTACCATAAAGTTGAAATTTATATGAAAATGATGTGCAATTTAGAGTCCTTTTAAATTGAGAACTTATTTCATATTTTTGAAAGTACTTTAAATGTGAATAATTTGAGTGTTGCAGATACATTCCTTGTACCTTGCTTGATTTTTAAAACAGAATGTTGTAGCGTGGCATAGAACGGGGAGAACATGGATATTTGCATAGCTTCATTCGTGCATGTGTTAAAAATGTTCTTTTGGTAGGAAGGAAGAGGAGGAAAAGGTTAAGGCAGAAACTAAAGCTTGCCTACTGTGTGCACAGGTACATGCATGCGCGCGCGTGTGTGTATGTGTGTGTATAAACATATATACTTATGTAATATGGAGTTGGCTGTGTTGCCAATGGCAGCTCTGAAGCCGGAGGGGTTAGATTGTGGAGCGGTATCATGGCACTTGGTCATAACATAGAAGATTAAATATTTCTGCAATGCTGTGGAGAGCAGTAAACCAGGAATTTAGGCTTCCATTCTCAAAACAACTATAAATTCAAACACTATGAAACAGCATGAAATTGAACAAACATTCACACCTCATTACAAAATCCGGGTTTTTCCTTATACTTCCTTTCTTTGGATTAATATACCATTCTGTTTCCCTACCTACACTTTATCGTCTCACATAGGATCCATTCTGATTTTTATTTTCATCTTTCTACCTCACTGAAACCTTATTTCTTTTTATTTCTATTTCATTTTTGTAGTATGTGTCTTAAATTTCTTCTCCAAACCCTAGTTACTTCCTTAATTACCTCATATCAATTTGCCTTTCATTCTATCACTATTTCTCATTTCCTTTTGTATTTGATCTTTCTGGATTCTGTGCTTTGATGTTTAAGTGATTTCACATATATCTGAACCAAGAGTCATCAAATAGAAAACCTTTTGTAATAGGATATAGAGTGATATACATCAGTATATCCTGGGAAGACTAAGTGGTGAATAAAGTGGGATCATTTTGGGAAAACAACTGTGTCTAAAATTATAAATGTAATAATTATCTACTATTATACTGAATTATTAAATCTCAGATTTAAATATATGCCTACCTAAGAAAATATCTTGATCATGTAGTAATTTAAAAAGCATCATATTTATTGATTTCATATACATTCCTATATATATATATAACCATATGTGGAAAAAAAAAACTTACTTAAATGAATCTGTGTTTCTGTGAAATAACACTGCTGTCTTGCATGCCAGTTAATAGCTTTTTGTGTGCACCCCATTTCTGCATGTATACATGTATCAGTCCTTCTTCAAGTTATTCATATCTCCTATGTGCTTAAAGATCAAGGAGAGACCTGGTACAGGCTTATTAGCAAGTTTGATTTTAGATTTTAGGTCAAGGGCTGGTTTTGTATTTTTAATCTATAATACAGGAAAAGTTACTAGAAAATAATTCACTAAGTGAAAGTTAAAATTTAGGAGCCTTTAAATTAACTCCACTTAATTTAAAATTAATGGATTTTGCTTTTAACTTATTAAAAGGTTAATTTACTTTGAACTTCTCTTAACCAATTAAAGGGTAAGATGGGGTGAGAGATGTGAAAAGTTTGGAAACACCAACTTGCCTTAATTGTCATTTTCAAATATAAAGTTTGCATTATGTACTCTAGTTCCACAGAGGGGGAAAAAGGAAAGGAAATCCTCCTTTCCAAATATTAGAATATTAGTATATCCATGCATACAGGGCTAGTCCCGCCAGTCCCAGGGATCTAACCTACTCTATGGCACTTCCTTAAATGTAACTGTGTAAATTAAGGCTGTTCATTTCTCATTATATGTTCCTGAACTTCCTCTCTGAACAGCAGGAGTGCCTCCTAGTTTGCTGAGATCAATTTTTTTCTTTGTCTTTTCTGTTTCCCTTTTCTCGATCCATTTGCCATCCCCATTGGCTTCAGCATGTGTGGAGAATGCCAGCATGTGTCCAGGCTGTGTGTGTGTGCATGTACACATGCACATGTGTGCTTTTCACAGAATCTTGGAGTCCATTAGTCTAGAAGCGCAGGCAAACAGGGACTAGAAAACATAACAGAAAAGGTACAATTAAAACTAAGACCATGAAATCAACTGTTTTCAGCATTACAAATTCAAGAATATAGCAAAAAAAGAGAAGCATTGCTTTTACGTTTTTGATGCTAATCAATGAACGTTTTGACATAAAGTGAGACTATAGCAATTTTATATATTTGACTGTAAAATTTGGTTGGGAGAGCTGATACAACTTTTGGCATTCTCTTCAAATATTTCTTCAAACCTCATGAAGAGTTTTGTGTGAAGGTTGAAAACAAGATAAATTCCTTGGTTGATTCAAAACATCTTCTATAGCAAAATTCTACCATTGTCTTTTTTCATCTTGTTCAGATTGATGTCTTACATACTAAGAGGCTCTGTGCTCATAAACTACTCACCAGACACCCCTCCATTCAGAAAGAGTAAATCCTGTCAATTAAGCCAACAAAAAAGAGTGTGAGGCATCTATACCAAAGAGGCCATATCTTGTAGAAATATGTGTTACTCATTCTCACCCAAACAGGGAGGCCTTGAGATTTAATAAAATTTATTGTTGAGGCCTAGAAGCCCTGTGTTTCAAAAACTGAAAAGCTAGTTTTCAGAAAAGTCACGCTAAACGTGAATGAAAAATGAAATGCAATTCAAAATTGACCACTTCAAGGTGTAATTAAAGGTGAGAGCTTTTTACGTAGTTAGCAATCCTCATATCTTCATTCATTTTTTAAAATTTATTTTTGGCTGCATTGGGTCTTCGTTGCTGCGTGTGGGCTTTCTCTAGTTGTGGTAAGCAGGGGCTACTCTTCTTTGCGGTGCGCGGGCTTCTCATTGTGATGGCTTCTCTTGTTGTGGAGCACGGGCTCTAGGTGCGCAGGCTTCAGTAGTCGTGTCACTCGGGCTCAGTAGCTGTGGCTTGAGGGCTCTAGAGCGCAGGCTCAGCAGTTATGGAGCACAGGCTTAGTTGCTCTGCGGCATGTGGGATCTTCCTGGACCAGGGATTGAACCCTTGTCCCCTGCATTGCACTGTGCCACCAGGGAAGTCCCTCTTTTTTCATTTTTTATCGTGCTTTTTTTCTTTAAATATTTGATATAATATTTTGTGATAAAAATGTTTCTTTGTATTTGCAGCTCCCCTTAATATATAAGAGTTTTGGAAGCTGAACTTGTCCTAAGCTTTTCAACTTGTGGAAAGGAAATAGCCAAGTTATAAGTTCTAGGCAATAAAGTCTCGATGTTATGCTCCTAATATGCAAGCAGTTTAAGGACCTATTTTTAATTATTTATTTTTACTTCATACTAATGCTTCTAAAATAAAATACTCTTCTATATATATATGCAATTTTCTACTAACATATTCAGAGCATTACATGTTTGTTTCTCCTGGTTTTGGAAAAGTAATTTTTCTTTTAATACCACTGAAGCCATCTCTGGATTCTCTACTTCAGTGTTTTTCTGATTTTACAAAAACGTTCATTGGCAAATATTTAGAAAATTTCAAGAAACCAGTAAGAAAGCAAAGATACGATCACATATAAGAAGAAAACCACTGATAGCATGTATAAAATATGATCATACTGTAGTCTAATTTGTTATAAAACATAAAAATCTACCATGGATGTGTTTCTGTATCCTTTTATCTAGCTTTCTAATATATAATTTTAATGACCTATTGGAATTTCAGTCTAGGATACACTGTAATTTATTCAACTCACCACATTTGTATGAACATCTAAGGTTTTATTCTTACATAGCCTCTGTCTCACATTACCTCAGGATGAATTCTTAGATTTGTCAGTTTGAAAGTATTGGGGTAAAAGTATTCATATTTTAAATTTTGATACATTAGACAAAATGGGCCTTGAGAAATATTGTGCAATATACATACTTCTACTAGTATAGTGTCAGTATTTTTTTTAGCTTTACCAATGTGATGGACATAATTGATATTTTATATTTGATTTAATCTTTAATTCCTTATTTACTAGTGAGGCTGCATTTTTTATAGGTTAATTAACTAATTATTATTTTTGATTTTTTTTTCCTGTTCATATTTTTTGCCATTTAATATTGGATTCTTCATTGTTTATAAATTAAGCTCAAGAATCCTTTGCTTTTGATTTATATATTTTCCTATCTTGTTACTTATCTTTCAACATTAGCTCTCCTAAGTATGGTTTAAATTTCTGTACAGATAATTCTATCAGTCTTTTTTTTTAATAGTTTCTAGCACTAATGCCATGCTTATAAAGTTCTATCTTATCTCAAGGATAGTTTTTTGCTTTTTTTTTGCTTTTTTTGCAATTTTTTCTGCAATTGTTAAGCCTGTAATTACTTAATCTACTTCTTTAAATGCATAAAATGCAAATCTACCTGAACCTTTCAAATAACTAGCAAATTGTTCTGACACCATACTTTATGTAATATAGACTTCTAGTGGATTGAAATGTAATAATTTAGGACTTTTGTATATAACCATGTGTATGTAAGGTGGAATCTGTGAGAATAAAGTTTAATCCAAAGATGGTTTATTTTTGATGACCTAGAAGCGTAGATTAAACCGAATGATTAGAAATGTACCCTTTATTATGGAAGTGTGAAATAAATTTTCAAGTACATGTGTCTAGATTTTTTAAACTAAATTCAGAAATGTGCATATTTAGAAGGGGGATACCTTGGTTGACGATTTCAAGAGCCACAGATTGCCATCAACTTAAAAATTTATGGAGTATTCTCTTTCCAACCACATCATTTTGAAGAGCGAAGACAGATTCAGAGCATTCAGTTAGAGGTAGGATAATGCAAAGAGGGCAATAACTCAGCAGCCTTCCACTTTATCATCATTATCAAATTGACACCACACAAAACACTCTGACATGCCATAGCCCCCGCCTCTCAGGCACTTAAATAGCTACTAAGGCAGTGTAGACTTCAATGGCCATAGATCAGCAATGAGCATCTGTTTTTTCCTCCATGCACTCATTCATTCATTTTTTTTCATTTAATAGATATTTATTGAGTCCTTACTTTGTGCCAGACACTCTTCCTATATTCTGGGAATACAGCGGTGAACAAAACACATTCAAATATCCTTGCCCACATAGAGCCTATCTGGACAGATATTACTAATAAATAAATAAGTATGTAGCATTCCTAAACAACACTCAGGCTAAAAAGACGTCAGAGTATGGGAGGTGAACTATTAACTGAACCCAGTGCCATGTTGTATGGGGGCTGGGGAAGGTGAGGCATAAAGACGTGTTACTGAAGAGTATTCTAGAAAGTAGCAATAGCGAGTGCAAAGGTATGGAGGCAAGCTTTCAAAATAGTAAATACATTTGAAAATAATAAATATATTTAGAGTTGTGGATGAGAAATACAGCCTTGAAAGTGAATTTCAAAAATCATGTACAAATGGATATTTACTTCTGATGTAAATTTCTTCAGGGTAGAAACATTTTTATGATTAGCATGGTGATTCAGAGTGGACTGTGGCTCAGTCAGATGTGGTTCTATTCATCTCAGTCCGTGACCTAGTCAAGTTACTTATTCTCCCTCCCGTAATCATTCCATCCATCTGTAAAAGGGGCATAATGATAATATTTATCTGATAGAGTTATTGTGACGATGAAATCATATAATGCATGTCAGAGTGTTTAGCATAATGACAATCACATAGTAAATTCAGCTATTATTAGATATAAAAATTTGGGGGCATCATCAGAAAATCTACAAACAACAAGTGCTGGAGAGGGTGTGAAGAAAAAGAAATCCTCTTGCACTGTTGGTGGGAATGTAAATTGATACAGCCACTACGGAGAACAGTATGGAGGTTCCTTAAAAAACTAAAAATAGAATTACCGTGTGACCCAGCAGTCCCACTACTAGGCATATACCCAGAGAAAACCATAATTCAGAAAGACACACGTGGGCTTCCCTGGTGACGCAGTGGTTGAGAATCTGCCTGCTAATGCAGGGGACACGGGTTCGAGCCCTGGTCTGGGAGGATCCCACATGCCGCGGAGCAACTAGGCCCGTGAGCCACAACTACTGAGCCTGCGTGTCTGGAGCCTGTGCTCCGCAACAAGAGAGACCGCGATAGTGAGAGGTCCGCGCACCGCGATGAAGAGTGGCCCCCGCTTGCCACAACTAGAGAAAGCCCTCGCACAGAAACGAAGACCAAGCACAGCAAAAACAGATAAATTAATTAATAAACTCCTACCCCCAGCATCTTCTTTAAAAAAAAAAAAAAAGACACATGCACCCCGATGTTTATTGTAGCACTATTTACCATAGCCAGGTCATGGAAGCAACCTAAATGCCCATCTACAGACGAATGGATAAAGAAGAAGTGGTAAATATATACAATGGAATATTATGCAGCCATAAAAGGAACGAAATTGGATCATTTATAGAGACGTGGATAGACCTAGAGACTGTCATACAGAGTGAAGCAAGTCAGAAAGAGAAAAACAAGTATCATATATTAACACATATACGTAGAATCTAGAAAAATTGTACAGATGAACTGTTTTGCAAGGCAGAAATAAAGACACAGATGTAGAGAACAAACATATGGACACCAAGGAGGGAAAGTGAGGGGTGGTGGTGGTGGTGGGATGAATTGGGAGACTGGGATTGACATGTATACACTAATATGTATAAAATAGATAACTAATAAGAACCTGCTGTATAAAAAAAAATTTAATCTCTTTCTTGACAATAGCAGCAAACTTAGTTTTCACTCTAATCTCATGACAATCTGCAAAATTGTGAGCCATTATACTTCATGAACTATCACAAGTATGAATGTTATAATTAGATCATACATTTCCTTTCTTGAATGTCCCATTTAGACACTCAATACTTGCCTTGCCTCTTACAACATGATCTGCACTTACGAAGCTTACCCATTCCTTTTGGTTGAGTTAGTTATCGCTATTGGACACACACTATTAGCTGCCCATTATATGGGAAATGGGGGGCGGGGACAGTGGTGCTCAAAGGCCTTACAATACACCTGGGACTTTAAAACACGTAAGAAACATAATAAATCCATCAAAATGGCCTGGAAATACTGTGCAGATGGAGCATTCATTGAGGCCTTAGCCCACCCACCATTCCCCATGCTCTATGTACTTTTTTGCCTTGGAGCCCTTGACCTTGCCATGCGAAAACCTTCAACGCTTTCTTCTCACCTTATCTCCCTCAGTCAGAATCACACTCCTGTTTCAAGACTTACCACAAATGCCACTTCTTTCTTTATATTATCTGAAAATTTATCCTCTTTAAAAATAATCACTTGAGACTTCGTGTCATAAAATAGCTGCATATTTTACAAACAAGAAGCTTGTTTTTGAGAAAGTGTTGCATTTTTGTGTCTTCTCTCTGTCATGGCATATACGATGGGTCTTACCACCCAGTGGCTACCCAGCCCATGTCTGTGGGATCTAATAATGTGGGAAGGAACACAATGGGGTAAAATATCAGATCTATAGTCATGAGAGACGTTTTTCTGACCATGAACCTGAGGCAGAATTTTCAATATCTGAAAGTCTTCTAACAAAGAGAAAGATAAAGAAATTGACCGAAATATGGAACTCTCTATGTTCTGTTTTAAAAAGTCAAAGTGTAATAGACTGCTCTACAATAAAATGTCCGGTACAAGACTTAATCAAGAAAGTTTTTCCATTTGAACTAATGAATAAGAAAATCTATACTTTTATTCGTAGTAACACTATATTTCAACATGTCTTTGCCTCAGTTTTCATATTTATAAAACGAAAATAATAATGTCTCCATCTCACAAAATTAGCCCTCAGAAGTGCTCAAAAGAATTCCTGTTGCACATAAATAGGCCAGCTTTAAATGTAAACTATTATTACTTAATCAATTTAAACAACAATATTAAGGCAAAACTTTTCAGTATTTTAGATTATGATTTGGGAACGAATAAATAAATTAGAGACTATAGGAATTATTAGCATAATGATTGGGATTTTAAAAGCAGCCTCTGCACAGTATTGCAGGAGAAAGAATCCCATGATAAAACAATGTCTGTTCAAGCTTGAAAGGACATTTGCCAGCGTCTTCTTCAACTCTGTGGTGCAGGCAGTTTACATCATAATTTTTTATAATACCAAACATTAGTATTAAAAGACCATTCATTAAAGAAAACATTTTCCTAAAGTATTAAAGAGAATTCACTTAATGTAAATAATACTAATAGCAATGTGTGGTGCTTATGTAACATCTATGTCAGGTAACATATTAAGCATGTTATTGAATCTCTACAGGCTAGAAACAGCATAGCTTTGTCTGTCTTAATCTAATCTTTTCATTAGTTCATAGGCCCAGAATCCTCCTGGGAGTATCAGAAAGTTGTCAGGAGGTGTCTGAATTCTGGGGTTGGTATCTGAATCTCTGTGCTTCATGACTACATTTCTTGACAGCTCCCCATGCGTTACACGGTGGAGGAGAATGGAGGATGTATTTTTTCTTTTTCTAACAGGTTTCTCAAATAAATTAGTTATGTACATTTTCTCCAGAGGTAGCAAACAAATAACTTGTCAGTGAAGGGTGAAAACACACATTTTAGTTTGAGTCAGCCATCTTCCCTCTGCATTCACAAGCAGGAAGACAAGATTTTCTGAGTTCTGGTTTAGTAGATTCTGCTTTTAACCCTCATTTGAAACTACATCTCAAAAGATCAAGAGTTTAAGATAAATATTGTTTCTACTTCTGTGACTTATGTGTGAAAATGCTTATACCAAATTGTTGTTGGTGTGTGTGTGTGTGTGTGTGTGTCGATTTAGTTACTTTGCCAGAAATTTATGGTTGCGATTACTTTAGAACGTAAAGACTGATGCACACTTAGTATAGTTTTTTCATTCCTTATTGTTGGTTAGCTATCTTTTCTTTACAAAATATTTTTTCTCGTATAGTCAAAACATATAGTAGCAACTTTGGTTAAGATTGAGATTATAAACATTATAGAAAAATGAAATAAAACTCATTTGAGTCATTTATGAATTTCCTTTAATGGATACACACCCCGGTTAAAGTAAACTTTTGTAAGGGGGATAGATCAGCTACTGGTTGGAGTCAGATTTTATCTACAGAGTTAATTACATAACACCAACTTGGGCTCCTTTTTAATTCCTCTAAAATGAAACATCACAAAAACGACATACATTTAAAGTAATTAAATGAATCATAATGTCCTGAAGACATTTAACCAAAAATCAGAGCCTATTACATGTCTTAATATTTTTCTCAAGGTCAGAAGAACGGAGACAGTGTGGAGAGATGAGATAATGACCTATGAAACTTTTTGAAAATGATCATGTTGCTAGACTGTGCGATACTAACCATTTTAAGGAAGGAAAGATGAGCATGGGTTTGAGTAATTCAGCATGTCATTACAGTGTGTGTGTGTGTGTGTGTGTGTGTGTGTGTGTGTGTGTGTGTCTAAACGATATGTAGCTTTGCTAAAATGGAAAGATGAGCATGGGTTTGAGTAATTCAGCATGTCATTACAGTGTGTGTGTGTGTGTGTGTGCGTGTGTGTGTGTGTGTGTGTGTAAGGCAGGGATGTGCCTCTGTGGTCTTTCCTTACTTAGCAACCCCTCCTCTTCTTCAGTTGACTAATTCCTGTTTGCTCACATCTCATCTTCCCTGAGGTATTAAACAAGATTTATTGTAACTCTTCATATATGTATCTATTGGGCTGACCAAAAAGTTCGTTCAGGTTTTTACTACGATGTTATGGAAAAACCCGAACTTTTTGGCCAATCCAGTAATTCCCCCAAATCGATTGAAGGCTACTTAAAGTCAGGGGTAGTATCTTGCTAGTATTTCCAGCTCACATTGGAAGGTCAGGCACATTAACATTTGTTTGTTGACTAAATTAACCAACAAATATGGAACAGAGGCAGATTTCATGCTCAGGGCTTGACTTCTAGACCAGATTGCCTTGGTTCACAAGTCTTACTTTTTTTAAAGACTTTATTGTTTTTAGATCAGTTTTAGGTTTACAGCAAAACAGCAAAAGATACAGAGAATTTCCGTATAGCTCCTTCTCCTACACATGCGTAGCCTCCCACTTTATCAACATCCTCCACTAGAGGGGTACATTTGTTACGTTTGATGAACTTACATTGACACATCATAATCACTCAAAGTCCATCTTTTACAGTAGGGTTCACTCTTGGTGTTGTACACTCCATGGGTTTGGACAAATGTATACACCATTATATATCACACAGAGTATTTTTACTGTCATAAAAATCCTGTGTGCTGTGCCTATTTATCCTTCCCCCTACCCAGCTCTACTCTATTACTTTTTATGTGTGGCATATTGAGTAAGGCATTTTACTTTCTTGTATTTCAGTTTCCTCATCAGTTAAATAAGGATAACAATAATACCTGTCTTAAAGGTGTGTTGTGAATATTAAAAGAGTTAGATGACATAGTGAACTTAGCACAGGGCCTAGGGGTTAGACAACATAATACAACTGTGACTATTTTATTATTTCATGTACTATTCCAAAATAAAATGAAAACATTTTGGAAAAGGGCATTCAGAGTGTTGGAAATGGCATCTCCTACAGAGAAGAATTGGGTATTATTTTGAGATTA
Organism: Physeter macrocephalus; assembly: GCF_002837175.3. Taxonomy (NCBI): domain Eukaryota; kingdom Metazoa; phylum Chordata; class Mammalia; order Artiodactyla; family Physeteridae; genus Physeter; species Physeter macrocephalus. The sequence goes on along the minus strand of NC_041226.1, from coordinate 46,809,659 downwards.
GAGCAATGAACATATATTGGGGCCAAATTCAAGATGATCTGCAAAAACAGAGCCATTGCACATATATGAACAGGGTTATGGCATGTCCCAGTGAGATAAAAGACTAAATACATTGCTTTTGGTTCAAACAAAATATAACCAACATTAATTGCAGAGAAGATGTAGTCATTTGAAATTCAAACGGAAAAATTACAAGAAATGAAACTTTTTTCTTTGTGACTAGGAGTCCGGAGGTTGAATAAAAGATTGGATTAGATATTGAATGTCTTAGCTGGAATATTTTTTAATATTAAATTTAAATTTTATAGAATATGGTTTTGAAGTATGACAGAAACTGTGAGAAAGAGGCCAATAAAGTACTAACTCATCCCAAAACTTTAAGAAAGCCATTTACAATTGTTTCTCATTATTTTAGGATTTGCCCCTTAGGGGATTTCAGTCATTCTTTGCAGATAATTTTGAAACAGATGTGCTGTGGGTAGATTTATCTGTAGCTTGGAAGGCTTATGGGAAGTAGAGACAATAATAAGGTGATTAAATGGTTAAAAATATTTGGCTCTCCAGACAAACATGTCATTAAATACAATTTACAAACAGTACCCTCTTTGTAAGAAATATCACGTATGTTGATGTATAATGTATGCAATGGAAAGGTAAAAATAAATAGTATTAAAATTTTATATTCTTTAATTTAAACTTTCAGTTACATTAAATCACTCTTAATTCCACAAAACATTTAAAAAATATGAATATACTTTTGTGATAAATCACTACATATACTTTATAAAGTGTCACTTACCATTGATGTGAATAAATAACTCAAATTGAGAGGAGAATAGGAGATCTCTGATTTGATAACAACTTAATATCAAAAAATATATTCATTAAGTTAAGAAATCCATGATTAATATATTAATTCTAAGATTAATGTAACTAATGCATTTCATGGACTTTAAAGAATCTTCTCAATGTGGCTCTCACATATAGATCCTATGAAAGGGGAGTGGGGACTTAAAAACTTTAGGGGCTAGATTATCCTAAGTATGTCATCTGTCAGAGACTCTCTTTAGTATATTGGACTGTAATTAATTGTTAACACAATATACAAATGCTTCAGTATAGCTTAGTTACATTCCAATATGTTTTAACTTTTATTTTGGGGTAATTCCTATTCAGTATTTAATAGCTCCGACAGAGCTGGAGACCTCAAATATTTTGTCAGTGACCTTTGAAACAGGATTCATGTAAAATAAATTTCCTGTACTAAATATTAAAAGCTTTAGGAAGGGGACTTCCCTGGTGGTGCAGTGGTTAAGAATCCGCCTGCCAATGCAGGGGACACGGTTTGAGCCCTCGTCCGGGAAGATCCCACATGCCGCGGAGCAACTAAGCCCGTGCAACCACAACTACTGAGCCTGTGCTCTAGAGCCCACGAGCCACAACTACTGAGCCCGCGGGCGGGACACGGCCTGAGCCCCCGTCCGGGAAGATCCCACATGCCGCGGAGCAACTAAGCCCGTGCAACCACAACTACTGAGCCTGTGCTCTAGAGCCCACGAGCCACAACTACTGAGCCCGCGTGCCGCAACTACTGAAGCCCGCGCGTCTAGAGCCCATGCTGAGCAACAAGAGAAGCCACTGCAATGAGAAGCCCACGCACCTCAATGAAGAGTAGCCCCCGCTCACCGCGACTGGAGAACGCCTGCGCGCAGCAACGAAGACCCAATGCTGCCAAAAATAAACAAACAAACAAACAAATAAACTTATTTTTTAAAAAGCCTTTAGGAATTTGTGAAGTTTTTCCACAAAATGTATGTATGATTAATAAGTTTAACGGGGCATTTGCCAAGTTTATTTGCGTGCAGAACCTTTTTTAAAATTTATTTTTAGCTCTTTTTTACAGGAAATTTTATTTTGTGTATTTGTATATGTATTTGTTCAGTTAATGTATAGAATTGCCTACTGTCTTAGTCTTGCTCAGGTTGCCAAACAAAATAGCATAAACTGGGTTGCTTAAAGAACAGAAATTTATCTCACCATAGTTCTGGAGGCTGACAGTCTGAGATCAGGGTGCCAGCGTGGTCAGTTTTGGGGAGGGCTCTCTTCATGGGTTGTAGACAGCTGCCTTGTCACTGTGTCCGCACAGGGCTGAGAGAGAGCAAGCAAGCTCCCTGGCATCTCTACTTATAAGAACACTAATCCTTTCGTGAGGGTCTTACTGATAGGTTCTCTTCTAAGCCTAATTACCTACCAGAGGCCCAATCTCCAAATACCATCACATTGTGGTTAGGGCTTCAACATAAGAATTTGGGGGGAATATAATTCAGTCTATAACACCTGCCATGTAAACAGTTGAGGGAATGTTGTGTGTTTCGTGCTCATGAGCCAGTAATCTGTGGGTGCTTTCCAAGTGTACAGCTGGCGATATTTCAAGTGCTTGCCCCATGGGACTCAGTATTTTGGTGATGGTGGAAAACATCTCTTTTATGAGTTAGTTCATAACCTATTTGTACTGAGAAGTACCCATGTCTGGGACACACACCTACACAGAAAATACAAAAATGTGTCTAAACAAATGTGGGATATGAGACTGAGAAAGTGCTCAAATTTGTCATCATTGCAAAAAGTAATGTATCTTTCAAAATTTTGCCAACTGTAGAAAAAAACTTCATGCAAAGGGAAAATAATGCTAATCATAGAAAAGGCTAATCAGCCTTTCAGAAAACTGAAAACAAAAATTCAACTAGCAAGTTAACAAGATCCTTCTAAGGGAAAACTACCCATTTATAACCTGAGTATTATAAATATGCTGTGACTTTTGGTGAAATATATGCGTACATTAATCTTGGGAAGTTCTTTGTGTTCTTTTATTTTGATGGATCTATTTCATGAGGTTGATTTGATCTGGAAGATATTAATGAGTATTTGTACTTTTCATATTTTAGATTAATTTTATAGTTCTCACAAGGGTAATATTTTTACATATAATTATCTGCTTTTTATTAGATATTTTAGAACCGATATGGAAAAAAAAGAAAGATAAAGAGGATAAATTATATCTGGTTTCTGCTATGGCTAGAGGTAATCCTCAGGCACTGATCAAGTTCAGCCAGAATCGTGATTTGTCCACCATGAATTATTTGAAATATATGGCCAGAGTACTGAAGTGTTAAACAAATTAATTTTAAAAGTTGTCTTTGGGCTTCCCTGGTGGCGCAGTGGTTGAGAGTCCGCCTGCCGATGCAGGGGACACAGGTTCGTGCCCCGGTCCGGGAGGATCCCACATGCCGCGGAGCGGCTGGGCCCGTGAGCCATGGCCGCTGAGCCTGCGCGTCCGGAGCCTGTGCTCCGCAACGGGAGAGGCCGCAACGGAGGGAGGCCCGCATACCACAAAAAAAAAAAAAAAAAAAATCTTCAGATGTAGAAAAACTGTAATTCTTCATCCAGGGATAATCCCTCCTAATAGTCTACTATGTTTCCTTCTAGTCTTTCTTTTTTTATATGCATATTTATTGCATTTTTAACTTAATTTCCCTCTCTTGTGCTCTGGTATGCCATATGTGCAGGTTTGTATCTTGCTTTTTCACTTAGAACATAAGCATTTTTTTCTGTTGTCATAAATTACTCATAAACATCCCCACTTTTTCTGACTCCATAGTGTTCAAGTGGGTATATAAATCATTAAGCAAATTGTACTTTTTCAATCAGAAATATATATATGGCTTATATATGTGAATATATATTTTTCTCGTATTTCTTGGCTTGGTTTTGTAAAAGAAGTTTACTAGAAAAAATTCTGCAAGATGTAAATACACAATTGGCACTTTCCTGGGGTGAATAGATTGGAGAGGGCAAATGAACTCTTGTAGATTAATGGAGCAAGACTCTTTCACCCCTAAATGCTTGTTGTGTCCCAAGACTAAAATCAGTGCTCACTTGCTGCCATGTAGTTTTCTTCTTCATCGTTATCCCACAGGCTATTTAATTTTATCTTCCTCCTCAAAGAAAGGAGTGTCTCTATGTTACAATGTCTAGCTCATTGCTTGTTGTACAGTAGCTCCTTTCTGTTAGACAGATGGTTGATGGAATTGAATGATTGAATGGAACCCTTCTTTCCTTTCTCTAGACAGGTAGGACTTGGAACCCAAATTTCTGCTTAGCAGCTACTTTCGCATGTCCCAGTTTATAGCCATCACAATCTCTTTGTGGATTTCACGGGCCTCTCTGCTCCAAATCTCAGGAGGAGAATGGAACTTAATTTCTTCAAAAGTACTGAAGAGGTTAACAGAAGAGGATGTTTGTGGAGGTTAGGAGTTGAAAAAAATGTACTGTACCTTCCTGGAGTATTTCAAATGGCTCTCACTCTTTTGATGCACTTAGCCTCTTTAAGTTAGATTTTGACTTCACTGTGAGTAAGTATACTAAATGGACTAGGAAGAGTTGGTAAACATCGTACAGTTGAGGGAGAGAGACAGAAATTAGCCTGAGACTGATTTAATGATGTAGAGTAAGGAGAGACGTCTACCCAGTGATCTCTCTGAAAAAGAAAGCTTTTTAAATCAGAACTGCAGGAAAGGATGTGCCAGAGTGGATTCCTACCAAGTGTGAGAGTCCACTGTATCCACTGTGAGATGCCAAGTGCGGCCATGTCTAGGTGATTGCTCTTTTAATGCAAATGGTTGAAAATACTAAAGGGTGCACTGTGGCTCACGTGTGAAGCTTGCCACAAACAATTACCAAAGTCATAAATTTTGATTTCGGTCAAGCTATTAAGAGTAATAATTCATTTAAGTGAGGTCTTCTGCTTTGATTAGAACTAGGAGAGTTCAGCTGCTGTGATCCTCTGGGGGTAAAGCTGGGTTACTGGTGTAGTAAGGAGGCTTGAAGGTGTCTGCTGTTGAGGCAACTGATCATTCCCCAAAGAAGTGCTTTTGCTGATTCTTTCACTTCCTCTTTTCAGTTAAGTTATTCTTTGTCTTTCCAAGTACAACCTATTTCTAACAAAGCAAACAGGTCCACTTGCTTAAAAACATTTTGATTTAATCAGATATTCAGAGACATTAGGTGGCTTGATCAAGGCCACACCTTCTAGTAAAGAGGTGGAGCCAGTATTTAAAGCTAGATGTGTCAAGACAGTACAACCCGTGCTTCTGCCCGCACGCAGCTTCTCCTGGAAATTCCCTAAAGCGCTACTGAAAGTAATTTAAATATTCAAGTATTTTACAATTAAGTTATCTCCCTAGATCTTCTGGAGTTAAACCCTCTAGCAGTTAGTGATCAAGACTGCAGTAAGGGTGAAACATCAAGGCTGTCAATAAGGGGACCTAACTTAGGTCATGAAGGGATAGAGGAAAGTCTTGTTAATAAATAAACCATCTAACTTCCTCTACACCAGGGAGTCTTGTATAACTTCAAGAAGAGCTTCCCTCTTGTTCTTAGGCAAAAGGATAAATGACTTGGCTTTTCTTCCAAATCTTTCTGTGGAGCGCCCCCCCTGCCCCCATTCTCAATTCTTTGCATAGATATCTCAAGATTGTACTCTCCCCTAATGGTAAAGTAATCCCTAGTAGGGTGTGAGTAGATGGCTTTAGGGTGCTACCACCACCAAGGGTATTTGCATTTTAATGGAAGGCTTTAAAAGATCTTAAAGCTTCAAGACTAAAGGCAGTAAATCTCTATTAGTGGAATTGGAGGCAATGTGATAGATTGGGCAGGAGCTATCTGGGGTAAAAAGAGCCCACTGGATCTCTTCTAATCACAGTGTGAAATAAAGTGTTCCCACAGTAGTATCCTGAATTCTGCTTTCAGAGTGAGGGCTGTGAGGACAGCTCCTGTGGCCTCAATAATAAAGTACTGCTAAACAGTTTCACCTTCTTTAAAAGCAAAACAAATTAAAGAACTAAAACTTTCAAATCTTAACTTCCTTTTCCTTTCCCACTTTCTCCACAGCATCTTGCTTGAGATCTCTCAATACTTGTATTCTTTTTCTCTGAGCTTCATATGTGTATTTATCTTCTTTAGACTCAGAATCCCAAACTTTTTTTTGCATCTCACTTTTCATTTCCTGGAAACATGGAGACTACTGGAATTGATGAGGAATTTGAAGAATTGGGCTTAATAAATTGGGTTAAAATGTATTTAAATACGTACAGTGAGCCAGCCAGTTTTAAGGACAAAAGACATATTTTATACACTTTCTGCCATACAGGTTTGGGAGTGAAACAAATAAGCAGATTAATATAGTCAGGGCAGAAGGTGCTATAATAAAGTTGCTCACCATGAGCTGTCATAGTGCATAGAAGGAATACTCACTAGAAGTGGTTTAGTTAGAAGGATGATGAAGGTTTAGTCAGGTAAAATGGGGATGAGGATGGGATGTAGTAGAAGGCTTTGATGGCAAAGGAGGCAGGTTGCAATAGAGGTAGTGTAATAGGAGACCAAAAGGTGGTGTCATAGGAGACCAAAGCAACATGGGACATTGTTAATAAATTCATTAAGGCCAAATAGAAGCCATGAATGTAGGAATAAAAGAAAGAGTTTGGACAAGTAGACAGGGGCCAAGTATTGGAAGGCCTTGGTACTGTGCTAAGGAGTGTCAGTGCTCTAGGGAACTATTGATATCTTTAAGCAGTTGGAAAGCATGATTAAATTTGCATTAAGAAAATCATTCCAAAATCAGTATGGAAAGTTATCTAGACTTCACTCTAGACTCTAGAGTGGGACAAAGCTGGAGGTAGGTCTTGGAAGAGCTGTGATAGTAGATCAAATAAGAAAGGAGGGGTTAATTTGGAATATAAGTGTGGGGATAGAAAGAATGAGGTAGAGAGATATCTTCCATTGGGATGGTGTTTGAATGTACAAAGGAAGGGAAAGACAGCTGAGTGCTGGATTTTTGGCTTAGTCAATTATGTGACATTTTGCTGAACCAAGGAAGAATAGGTTTTAATGGAGAAGATGCTGAATTCAGATTTGGACAAGCTGAATCTTAGATTGTTATAGAACATCCAAGCAGGGATTTTCAGTAGACAGGCATTAATCTGTCTGAATCCCAGGGGGAAGCTTTAGGCAGTAGATAATATATTTAGCTGTTATTTCTTAACATATCAGTAATGTTTATGAAAGAGATTACTCAGGGAGAAGGGAGACTATCAGAGGGCTGTTGATGGTCTTATGGCAAATAACAGGAGTTAAGGAATCAGCTTAGAATGAAGAGTAGTAATGAAGAATAAGAATAAGTAGCCAGAGAGATGCTTCAGAATACACAGGGCAGTGTCCTTATTGGTTAGCAAAACAAATGCACAATCTACTTGCTCTCGGTTCAAAGTCCTCCAGGATCTGGCCCTAGGCAGTAAGTCTAACAGTATGGATTTCTGCCCCTCATTTTATTTGACCTGTTTCAGCTCACTGGAAAAAATCTTGTACATTCATACATTTTCATGTTTCACTTCCTTTCACACATTCTCTCTGGAGTGTGCTTTCTTCCGTTCTTTTTCTCTCCATGTCCAACCCATCCTTCAGAATTTTCTTCTAACCTCCCAGGACCATGAAATCTTATCTCCAACAGGGAACATATCATCATCCAGCCTAACTTCCCATTAGTGTTCAGATTGCAACTTGCTTAGGACACAGCACATTCTAGTTTGCACCCTAGTTCTTTCTGCGCCACATTTGTCCCTTTGGCAAGAATATAAGTTCCTGAAGACTAAGAGCCCATTCTCCCAAATTAGCCTCCATGGTGCACTGCTTTGAAAACAGAAAGAGCTTACTAATATTTGTTAAATGACTACATACATTACTTACACTAAATAATAGAGGTAGGATCTTTGAATCTTCTGATGAGGCAAAGGATCTCAGCTGAAGCTGACATGGAGATGTTAACTTATGAAGGATGTATCTGGAGGTTTTGATATGTCCTGGCACATATTGGCCAGAAAAATGATGGAAAAGCCTTTCATAAGTGTATATTCATGATACAGAGGCAGACAGTGGAAACAATGTGAATTATCTTTGTTTCAAAAGTTGCTAATACTGTATTCTTCATGTTTTCCTTATACAAGGATGGTGAATACTTGTTTCCTTTTCACCTTCTGCTTTTATAATTTTAAAACTTCTCATTGTACAATAGGCAAGCAAAGAAGTACTGCTGAAACACAAAGTATTTTTATTTATCCTAAAGGCAGATATAAGATGCTACACTGGCAGTTTCTAAATGATGTTCTACAAATAATCCTAAGCCTTTCCAATGTATTTTAGCAGATTTAAAGTAAGGCAACCTAGTGGGGCTATTCATTTAAATAGAATAAGGGTTAAATGATAACTTGACTTATCTTTTAAATGACAAAAAATAAAGAAATTGCAAGACCTTTTCACACATTAGATATGTATTGTCATCTATCATCTAGATATCAGGCTAGCAGTGCGAAGTAATAAAACATATCATCGAAAAATGTGCTATAGGTCTGAATCACTCTTTCATTCCACCTCCCAGCTAACTGTAGTATTAAATCAAACAAGCAGAACATTTCCTTAGGCAGCCATTGCCTTTTAATTTCCTGAAGAACCTTAAAATATCATTCATTACAAGTACTACACATATTTGGTTTTTAAAATTCTCATAAATCAATAGCAGGCTGACTGTAATAATTATTACAAGTTAGTGCATAATTTTCGTGCTGAAGGCTGCATGCAGAACTTTAGCATATGCAAACGAGGCAATTCAAACTGTGTATAGATATTAATATGAAGAAGCAGGTAACGAGGTGCAGGCTATGAATTATGCATCAAGAGTGGCTGATCTTCAATGAGGAAAATGAATTCAGCATGTAATCTAATTAGTGATGGAAGTCTATTACATCTAACTGCAAAAGCAACTGTCCTTGAAACAAATTTATTTACAGTCCATGTTACCACTTGAAACAACTTTGAAATGATGTGTAAGACAACAGCTTAATTGTAAAAATTTTTTGTTTGTTTGTTTCAGTTCTAGACCTGGAAGGCCTCCTAAGAGGACTCAAAGTGTCACCTCCCCAGAGAACTCTCATATCATGCCACATTCTGTCCCAGGCCTTATGTCTCCTGGGATAATCCCACCAACAGGTAAGAGTGCTACCTATTGATGCCGAAAATATTCAAAATCAGCCAGTGCCATAGATATTCACACTCATCATTTATATTTTGTTCACACTAAGATAATGTTACTGATGATAATTTATTTCAAAACTGCCTTATGATTATCATCATTTCTTTATTTGAAATAAAATTAAAGAAGTTTAATTGAACACAGTGCTAGGAGTTATTCTAATTAATCCTCTTGCTAATATCAAATGACAAATTATTATCCCTACTTTCCTATTAAGGAATTGAAGCTCAGAGAGGATCAGTAACTTTCCCAAGGTCAATCAGCTGGTCACTGGCAGTGGTCATTCAAACCCAGGTCTCTGGATTTTAAGTTTATATTTCATTCCACAAAAACTCACAAAATAGATTAACATGCATCCAAACAAAAGACTGTAACCATGTCAAATATAAATATCTCCTGTTTCTCCTAAACTATTTCTGTTAGAAGCATTTGAAGGATGTTTATCCCTAGAATTTTGAAAACGTACAGGTATAGACCACAAAAGCTCTATACCATAAGCAACTTTCATAATGTGCTGCATGCAAAAGCAGCTCATTTGATTTTCACCACCTGGATGTGTTCATTAATTCTTTTATATACTTACACACGTCTGCCCACTTTCCATGTTTCATCCAGACTCAGAGCAAATTAAAATTATGATAATAATGATATTATTATTATATAACATATAGTATTTATTAATCCTTGCCATCATGAAAGTTTATTGAGGAGATAGATGTATAAACAGGTAATTGTCATTTCACACGACTGAAACAGGAAAGATAATCTGGAAAGATAAGGAGAAAGTCTTAATTTTTTTCCTCTGAATTCCCATATAAATGTTTGCTTTTTCTTTTGTAACATTTGCCTTTCTCTAGGCTGTAATATAATCATGGGTATCTTATTTCACATTCCATACTCTGTTGAAAGCTCCTTGGAAGCAATGGCTCTTTTAACTCACCTTTATTTTTGTGGCAGCGTCTGAACAGTTGGTTCACTTTTGTGAACCTTTATCAAATACCCACTGAGTTGAATTTGAAGTTATTCATTTTATATATTTAACATTTTTTGTAAGGTACCAAAGGTTCTTAAAAGTAAATAATTCACATTCCAAAGAAGAGTTGTATCTTTATGCTAATGTTTGCAGATGAAAAATTGAGAAACAGAAAAGTAAAATCAATAGCTGAAAACAACCCAGTTACAGAGCAGGTATCATCATTTCTATTCGTTTACTTTAGTCATGATTCACAAGTAACTGAATCCTACTGCCTGAAATTCTAATTCCAAATTTGATATTTCGAAAAGAAGTAGGTAGCGTTTTGTTAAGGCTTAACTATTTTTATTTAACTAGATAAAATTTCCTGATTTGCAGATTTGGCCGGGGCGGGGGTGGGGGGTTGGTACTACATAGTCAAGATGTAAAGAAGATCTTAACTTTTCATGTTTTATGACTGAAAGACTCAGGTGTGCTAGAAGAAAGACGGAAGAGTCTTTGACTAAACTTCTCAATGAATACGTTTTGGGGCTTTAAAAAAATAATCATTTTAACAACCATTATTTTATATTTGATAAGTTTGTGTTGATTCTCACTAATCAGTTATATTTTGGGTGAAACGTATTCTAGATTGTTTTTGTATTAAAATAGAAAAGATCTGGTTCCAAATTGCCTGCCAACATTTTAAGGTGAAAACAATAAATACTTCACTACCTAAGCAATGGTGAGATAAGCTGATGTCATCAGAATCTAAGAATAGCAGCACCTCACATAATTAAGACCATAAAGTAACTTTGGGGTAAGTGAAGTTTCTAAACAACTGAAGATCATAAGCTGAATGAAACTCAAAATCAAAATATTAAGTCACGATTTACAATAGCCAGGACGTGGAAGCAACCTAAGTGTCCATCCACAGATGAATGGATAAAGAAGATGTGGCACATACATACAATGGAATATTACTCAGCCATAAAAAGAAACAAAATTGAGCTATTTGTAGTGAGGTGGATGGACCTAGAGTCTGTCATACAGAGTGAAGTAAGTCAGAAAAAGAAAAACAAGTACTGTATGCTAACACATATATATGGAATCTAAAAAAAAAAAAAGTTCTGATGAACCTAGGGGCACGACAGGAATAAACATGCAGACGTAGAGAATGGACTTGAGGACACGGGGAGGGGGAAGGTTAAGCTGGGACGAAGTGAGAGGGTAGCATTGACATATATACACTACCAAATGTAAAATAGATAGCTAGTGGGAAGCAGCTACATCACACAGGGAGATCAGCTCTGTGCTTTGTGACCACCTAGCGAGGTGGGATAGGGACGGGATATGGGGATATATATATATGTTTAGCTGATTCACTTTGTTATACAGCAGCAGCTAACACAACATTGTAAAGCAATTATACTCCAATAAAGATGTTAAAAAAATATTAAGTCATTTTTGATAGATCCCTTTCTGAAATATCTTACACACACTTCCCTAGCTTGGTGAACAGAGATACTGAAGATAGTTTAAACTTGACACATTATTATGGACATTCATTTTTGAAGCAGGATCATTTCATGTATTTCAGTTGCTGTGCTGTCTCCTCATACATGCTTTTTTTTTTTTTTGCGGTACGCGGGCCTCTCACTGCTGTGGCCTCTCCCGTTGCGGAGCACAGGCTCCGGACGCGCAGGCTCAGCGGCCATGGCTCACGGGCCCAGCCGCTCCGCGGCACGTGGGATCTTCCCGGACCGGGGCACGAACCCGTGTGCCCTGCATCGGCAGGCGGACTCTCAACCACTGCGTCACCACGGAAGCCCGTCATACATGCTTTTTAAACTTTTGTTCTTCCTGATATATTGTGAGCCCAGAAACCAGGGTTTCTCTCCAGCTTATTAAGCATTACATTGAAACAGACCTTCATCAGTCATGTTCCAGAGAAAGATGAGGAAATGGAGACTCAACAGGAGAGTAGATTAGATTTGAAGAAGTGGCTTTTGGACGATTTAATACGCTGTAGAGCCCAGGGAATGTCTTTAAAACAGGGCGTATGAGCTCACTCTTGCCTATTTCACTTAATTCAATTTTTAGACATTTGTCCAAAGATTTGAAGCTGCCATATATTTGACTGTTGCACATGAATTGTGCTGTCTTACTATATTCAGTATGATTGCTCTTTTTACACAAAATTTTTCTAGATGGAGAAGTTTAGGTTTTAGAGAATACAGAATAATATCTTCATCCCTTTGAGAATGTCATTCACTATCTTAAAACATTAACCGGAAATTTGATCATCTTAAAGAAATCTGATCGTTCTCAAGAGCGTGTAACACTTTCTCCCAAGGAGTACTTTTACTCGGGGAATATAATTCAATATGGACATATAGACTTTTTGTCCCAGGACTTTATTTATATTTGCTACTTTCTTTAAAAATAAAATGTTATTTTTTTCCCTCAAGATGGGAAAGATGAAATGTGTTATTTTTTTAAAACAATGAAAAACTTACATGTCAACATTTTTGACATTAAGCAAACTAGTTTGAGGACATTTCTACTATATTTTTGACCTGTGAGCTTGAGTTTAAAATTTTTTTCCAAGAGTCTATAGTTATATCAGTATCTTTTAAAGACTTGGAAATCATTTTTCTAAAACTAGCAAAACAAACAAACAAACATATAGATCTCAAAAAAGAAAAAGAAAAACAAAGAAAGAAGAAAACAGCCCACCCTCAGATCTCAAATCCTTTCTAAGATTTATATCATTGACTGCCTATAAACATTGAACTGTGATTTTGTACTCTAAGTATTAACATTTAAAAAGCAAAAAAGATGCAGGTTTACCTTCAAGCTTGCAAAAATTGATTCTGTGAAAAAATTTATTTATTTTGACAATTTATAAAAATCTGTCAGTTTGTTTCTAATCATTCCCTCATTTTTCTTTTCAACAATTGAACATCGGAGTTAAATAATAATCTTTCCTTGAAGAATCTGTTTTTCAGAAAAAATTCTATTTTTATATTTTTAAAAAGTGTCTTTCCAGCGCTAAGATTATGTATTTAGGTGTCTATAATATGAAAAGAAAAAAAGAAAAAACTTTGAGATTGCTTATGGAGTTTTTGTTTGCCACTTTGGTTGTTCAAGTGGGCTTGTGTGTAACCTTAGAAGGGGGCGTGGGCAGATGGTGATAATTTCCAAATTTATGGTTGTCACTGGATGCCATAGCAACCAGAAGTGGAAGTTAATGAAAGAAAGAAGGCTCTTTGTCGAGACTCACAACACAACACCTCCTGTAGTGCTCCCTACATTTATTTGGACTGAGCACATGTCATAAATCATTTTTGAAAATAAATACCAGTTTGGAATAAATTCATCCTAGCAACAGAGTTCCAAAAACATTCATACTTTTTATAGAATCATGTGTGTTTTACAATTAAGGAAAGGGTTATTTAGGAATTCTAAATACTCCCCTCCTGTGCCAGGAGTGCAACTTGGATAGCATATTTGGCCAACTTCCTGATTTTATCTTTAGGGTAGAATGCAAACTAGTTTTGAAATACAATTTTCAGGTAAGTATTAAGAAGTAACTCAGTGAGTCTCAAATATTTGCATTTAACATTTAAAAAGTTATCCATTACCTAATTTTTTCAAATATATTCAAATTAAATGAATGAATGATTCATAGTTTTGCTTCTTAGATACATCTTTTCTCTCACTGTGACCTTGTAGGCACATAATCAATATGCATTCAGGATTAAAAAAAAAAGCAATTGTGAACACACATGCACTATGCTTAAAAGGTAAGGACTTATAAATGCAATTTTGCCATTTTGAAAATAATACCAGACCAGGGCAATATTAACCAGAGTTCATCCCATTGAAACATTCTTTTCTTAAAAAGGAAAAAAAAAAAAAGATGATAGGAAAGTATTCTCATGTGGATTTATAATTCAGACATATTTTCAAAGTTTACATTCTTTATTTTTCTTGCTAAATATTACCAAATAGCCAACAACAACATCCAAACTACCTGTTTTTGTAGAATCAGCATTTGTAATATTTTAAATTCATTAAGCATTTCAACTTCTGAGGAAAAAATTAGTGTGTAAATATGTTTTGCATATTGAGAAGTTTATCATAACAAATGCATTGTATTCCCTGGGGAGACTTACACGTAAGAATAACAGAAAAATGCACAAGTAAAACAGTCACAAATGGATTGATCTTCTTCACTCACAAATTAAAACATAGCAATCTGTTGAATGCCTCACTCAAAGAGTAAATAAGATACAAACTATTTAAACCACTGAAGTTTATGTAGTATGTGTAAGTATGCATTTTCATAAATTTATACGTAGGGAATATTTGTGAAAGTTTAATCACTGGACATTTTGAGGGTAATGCATTTAGCTTATCAGTATTTCATGTGTGTTTCCCTTTAAATTTTTCTTGGAGAGAAAAATTAAGTAATATATCTTCTTTTTCCCATTTTGGAAGGCCAGCCTAATACCAAACTTCATCATGTAATGTATTTAGTCTTAAAACTTGTATTGAACACCCTATTAGTTTCCTGTGGCTGCCGTAACAAATAACCACATACTTGGTGACTAAAGTAAATAAAAATTAATTCAGAATTCTGGAGAAGTTCAAAATCAACTATCACTGGGCCAAACCAAGCTATCGGTAGGGCCACACTCCCTCTGGAGGCTCTTTGGGAGCATCTGTTTCATTGCCTCTGAGTTTCTTGGAGACTGCCAGCTTTCCTTTGTGTGTGGCTCTAATTTCCACCTTGTTGTGTGTGTGTGTGTGTGTGTGTGTGTGTGTATGTGTCCGTGTGTGTATAACTTCTTCCTCTGCCTCTCTTGAAAGGATACTTGTGATTGTATTTAGGGTCCGTCAGATAATCCAGGATCATCTCCCCATCTCAAAATCGTCAACGTAATCACATCTGCAAACACTCTTTTTCCATATAAAGTGGTATTCCCAGAATCCCAGATTTAGGATGTGGGCATAACTTTGGGGGTCATTATCAGCCTTGCACACCCAGAAAGTCCCTGGTTGAGATATTATGAGGGTCCCAAGTGTGGTGTGGAAGACACTCATACCAACAGATTTTGGTGATTTTTTGTTTAGTATCCCATTATGTATAATACAGCTTGCCACAAAGCAGATATTCAAAATAAATATTTGTTCAATGAATATGGCTAATATATGTTTAGCAAAGGATTTCTGAGAGACATGATTATGCCTCAGAGTTACAAATTTAAACACTGGTGTTGTAATGCAGCTTATAAAATTCTATTAAGTACAATTAGGCTCTAGATTAAAGATGCCGAGTCTAGTGCCTAAAGGAGGTGCACTCGGGAAATGGAGAGCATTATTTATTTGTTTGTTTGTGGGTTATGATGGCTACATCATTTAAGCATTTTCATCATCCATTGATGAAATTTATACTTCTAGATTGATGCTCTAAAGAAGCAATATTTTCAGGAATAAAATGGTAACATAGAACATACTAGCCTTTAAAATTCCTGCATATATGTACTTGTACCCACAGTATCTCGATATAGAGCTAATTTAATCCATACATGAATAAAATGTAGCTCATAATATAACTAAATGTAAATATAGCTTTGGTATGAAGGATTAGATAATATATTTATTAAATATACATTATATATGTATATATTATATATACATTATAATCAAACATTTCAGTCAAATCATAATATGCCCTGCTTATTACTAGCATAGAAATTTATAAAAATCTTTATTTTCTAATCTCTTCGGGCAAAGATCTGTTAATTTAGATTTAATTACATAACCACATATTACTAGACTTCTGGACAGGCCTCTCATCTATTTAATTTAGAAGAAAATTACAGTCCTTTTTTCCCTAATTTGTTTCCCTCTTCCAAGTTTCCATTGAGTTCTGTAGTCTCTTATGCCTACACTGGGCTGGACTCAGTTATAATCTACTTAAACTTCTCTCTCAGTAGATTTGCAGTAACGAAGTTGCTAATATACTTAATTGACTAATTGCAAGGTATTTGCTTCTTTTTTAGTAATATGATGCCTCCTTTGACAGAAGAGAAGTTTATTTACAGAAAAGCAAATCAGATTTTAAGAGTCAATTTTTGATTATGATGGTGGATGGTGTGTGGATTTAGCGGGAGCTTTGTGGATTATCCATTTATCTGTGGGATTCTCATATAGGGGTCTAGTCCCTTGGTTATACAAAATGTCACATGTTGTCTTTTATTGCTTGCTCTAATTTCTTGACCCGTAGGAGGTGCTATTACTATCTTATTTCCTTTCCTAACCAAGAGAAGTGAGAAATACATTAAATGATGTTCATTCAGGAAAAACAACCAACTCTGCTATAGATATATTTTGAGTATTCCTAAAGATGTTGTAGAACAAAAGTCATACAAGATAAACAGAATTCAATGTTTGGTCTCCTTCTCTGTCTTTGATAGGCTTTCCCCCCTTTGGCTAACTTCCAAGCTTCAGTTTCTTCCCTTAATGAAGTGATCCAGCTTTGTTATTAAGGATTTAAAATTTCACGTTGAAATTTCTTTATATTTTCTCCATGCATATTGGAGATAAGTTTTACAACGTTATGCTCTTCTTTGTAAAGAAGTAGAGTTGCTAATTGCAAGTGTTGACAGGACCAGACATTTCAAATAAACTTGACAAATGTCAGAAAAATAGCAGTATTAATAAAACCTGAATTTGATTTCCTAAAACATTCATTGCCTTAGTCATGAATGAACTTAAGACCTGATTTGAAAACATTCTACATAAAAAACACTGAAAGATTTTATTTGGTTATGCAGTCGTATAAACCAATGTTGTACAGAGTGAAGTAAGTCAGAAAGAGAAAAACAAATACTGTATGCTAACACATATATATGGAATCTAAAAAAAAAAAAAAAAAAAAGGTTCTGAAGAACCCAGGGACAGGACAGGAATAAAGACGCAGACGTAGAGAATGGACTTAAGGACCTGGGGAGGGGGAAGTGTAAGCTGGGACGATGTGAGACAGTGGCATGGACATATATACACTACCAAATGTAAAATAGATAGCTAATGGGAAGCAGCTACATAGCACAGGGAGATCAGCTCGGTGCTTTGTGACCACCTAGAGGGGTGGGATAGGGAGGGTGCAGGGAGATATGGGGATATATGTATATGTATAGCTGATTCACTTTGTTATAAAGCAGAAACTAACACACCATTGTAAAGCAATTATACTCCAATAAAGATGTTTAAAAAAAAACAAAACAACGTTGTGATAGAACTTCTGAAAGTGCTAATACACCTAAGCTTAATGGTGGATAGGAATATAAAGTCCAGAGAAAGGGAGACAACAATACAATTTTACTCTGCACTTCAGATGACATCTGGAATATTATATTCAGTCACGGCATTGCAATTTTTAGTAGGACATTGACAGACTGTGAGCATTAAGAGAATAGCCCAGAAAATAGGGTTTTGGAAATGATGGTGATGTTTAGTCTTAAGAAGACTTATAGAGGGTCTGATCTGAAGGTGGATGCTAGAGTAGATTCATACTGTGCTCTTCCAAGGACAGAAATTTAACTGATGAACAGTAATTACAGAGAGGTCTGCATTGGCTTCCATAAGAAAGAGCCTTGCTACAAGGAAAACTATCTAAAAGTGAAGTTTATTACTCATAAAACCTTAACTTTTCCTTCTGACAGAAGGGTTCAATAGGAAAGGGGGATACAAAGTTGTTAGCCATAGTACTTATGTTTAATTACTTTTTATGGGCTATATTGTTCACGGTACAAAAGTGTAATAGTTAAAAAAAAATCCTTCATTGCTGGACCGTCAGCCAAATCTGAAGGTAATTTTGCATTGGAGGGAGGTAGATTGAATAAGGCAATCTTGTTCCCTTCTAGTTATAAAATTTGAAGATTCTATTTTATTTCACTTTGAATTATTCTAAACTTGACATGGTACCTTTCTGGTTAAAGGGCATCCATCCTTTCAGGGTTTTATACTCATATTCTTTCATGGTTTTTGAGTAATTTTAAAAAATTACTTTTGAGATGAATGCCTCATATTTACAAGCTATCATACTGTTTGTTACACTAGTTTTCATGGATGGAATATTAACTCATAGGCAAGACTGTGACTATGGTAGGCTCACAAATATTTTTTTCCAATTAAAAGAAATTTTTTAATGTTTTTTCCTCCTTTGTTCTCGTGGACCTTCTTTTAAGAGTACTCCGTGAAAGGGTCCATGCTGTAAGATTGATAGGAGAAAATGCCAATCATTTAATATTATATAAGAGAATTTTTTTTAGCTGTGGTAGGATTTGGGATGATGGGTGGAAAAAATAGTATTATTTTAACTGGTAAAGATCATCTGAATTGACAGCAGAAAGACATGACTCTTAAACGGATTTAAATGAAAGACCTTGAACTTTACTGTAAATTTCTTTGATTTGACTTTCCACTTTAAAATATAAAGTCTCCACGGAGGAGTCATTTCTCTTTTTCTTATTGGAGTATAGTTGATTTACAACGTTGTGTTAATTTCTGTTACATAGCAAAGTGATTCAGTTATACATATGTATATATTCTTTTTTATATTCTTTTCCATTATGGTTTATCTCAGGATATTGAATATAGTTCCCTGTCAATTCTTGAAATTTATGGAAATCTTCCAAAGATACTTTTAAAAAGTGTAATAATTGAGCCAGTCGAATATTTTGATCCTTTATTTCCTTCATCTATAAAAAAAGAATCTTTTCATTATATCAAAATTATTTTTCTCATTAAATTTCCATGAATGTCAAATGACACAATTTATAACAGTATTCTGTAAATGATGAAGCTAGACAAAGATAAAGTGTTATTATCGTAATTAAACAGGCTGATCCAAGTGTTACTGATTATGATTGCTGACTATGCTCATTCCTTTGGATTTAAGAATAAAATTGATAACTTAAAAATAAAGTATAGCTTAGGTTTAAGAAGTCTTAGCTTGGCAAGTTCAAATTCATATAAATGTGCTCTATAGATATTCCTAGCAGAGGTAGTGAACACTAAAATCTGGTTATTACATGTTTACTTTTCAGGGCTTAATGACAATACATTTTTTTTATAAATTTTTATTTGTGGGCAGAATAAGACTTATGGATATGAAATATCATTGCTACTGTTATTATATGTGTTCAAACTGTCATAGTCATATATTGCTTTTAGAAATATGCACACTACGAATGCTAGTGGACCTTAAAAATGAAGATTGCTTTCAATTGATTACAGCTGTATGCTGTGCTATTACTTATTGGAAATGAATTGACATATGCTGTAAACAATAAGCCAGTTTTCAAAATGATAAAACTGTAACCTAATTCAATAAATTGAATCAGATTACACAAACACTTTTGCACTTCATTAAAGAAGTAGTCAGTATAATTAATTTGAGAGCATTTTATCATGTTCACTTGTTGATATATGGCTAAGGTTATATATACAGTAGTTTAAACTATTTCCAGATGTACTTTTGTGCCATTTCACATTTTAACTAAAGTTGCCATAAGCTGAATTCCTAGAGAAGGCCAAAATGGATTTGATTCTTTTATCTTTGCTGCTTTTAGAATACAATGAGTAGGTTATGATTTTCTTTAAAGACATGTTATTTTTTTTAAACAACATGACATGGTGCTGTGGCTCCTAACTTGAAACTGAAAAGTCTGGCTTTCATTCTCTTCTTCATCACTTCTAGCAATGTGACTGTGGCTACCACTGTCTGGCCTCAGTCATCGCAAGGTAGACACTAGTACCTAAAACATCATTTTAGAGAGGAGGAAAAAATGCTAGGAGACTTGTCCAAAATTTCACTATTATGTGCTAGAGACAGTTTTCAATTCAAATTTTCTGACTCCAATTTATTGGTTATTTTCCTACATCAAGCTGCCTTCTGAAATACTTAACTTTATCATGTATAAACCAAACATCATAAGATCTGCCTTATCTCCTACTTGGTGTGACTTTGTGAAGAACAAATGAGCTAATGTATCACAAAACGCTTTGCAAAGTCTTATATATAGCAAGATGTCATCTGCTATTTAGTTTTATTACAATGATTCTCGAAACAGGACTTTTGCCTTATTCCAAATAGAATACCAGTTATTTATCTCTCAGTTTGAACACATCAATTCTGGGAATGATGAGTCCTTCCCTATGGAATTGGATTGTAATCATTTTCTCAGTTTTAAAAAAATTGCTTTTGTATCTTCCAATTAGCTCAAATAAAATATTTTTCTCCTGATACAATCTTCTCATATTGATGGTTACTCTTTGATCTTCATGGTATGTAGAATTTTATGATTCATATTTAATTCGCTGAAATGCCTCCTAATGTCAAATCCTTTGATGGAATATCATTCCATCAAACATATTCCCATTAGTTTAAGAAATGCAAATATATGCATTTAAGAAATGCAAATATATGTGGAGAAACTATTTTTCTAAATACGTATTTTCTAATGATTTGAGTTTGCCTCCTGAGACGTAAGGATTTGACTTAAAGGAACAGTGTGGAGTTTTTAAGCATTAAAGGTGATGCAAGACTCTTTGTCTCTTCCAAAGGGCTATGAGATTATAAGTTGCTATTTTGGGTTAGACTTAAAAATGCGATGCTATGTCATCAAGATTCTCTTTAAACATGTATAGTATTTAATATTAAAGTCAATAAAATGTTTAATCCCTCTGATAACACGTTATTCCCTAGAAGTCAATTTTTGAGTGGTTCTTTTCCCTGTTAAAACATCTAGTTGAAAACTCTTTTTTAAATGTGAAAATGTAGCATTGTGAAGGTTTTCAAAGTCAGTTCTTCTATTTGGATATCTTCACTCACATATTAAAGCAGTAAATGCCTTTTGTATTATTTATTATCTTGTATTGCTTAATGAAATCCTTCTAGGGGATTATTATGTTAGGGTAAAAACATTTCAGAAGAGTTATACAGAACCATGTTAATTCAAAGGAATATAAATGCAAGTATCTCTAAATTCCAAGAAAATTAAGCTCTTACTATTAGAATATAACAGTATTTTGAAGTTATTTGAGCAAGAGATCCATCTCATCATACATAACCTTTGTTACTTATTGAATAAATTACATTTAAGGATACCATTCCAAGGAGAACCCGTTACCATATGACCTGTCCATATGAGTTGTCTTTTTGATTTATAACGGCAATTGCTTTCTCGGCATGGATTTCATGACATAATAATATTCTATGAATTTTTGAAATTACAGTGAGCTTCACATCAATCATCTCTAATAAAATATTGTACGTATCAATGAGAGAGGACTACTGGAAAGCAGACATTTTAGAAATATGCACTTCTCCCAAATACCAATATTGTTATTTTAATGAAATGGGCAGATTGCTTTTTTTTGGTATTCTTTAAATTGATCGTAAAAATGGTCAGTGTCATCACTCCCATCAGCTCGCTAGTCTATATTCTTAACAGTAATCTTTATTTTCCTTGAAAGTGTTAGCTGTCCATCCAGTTAATTTTGCCTAGACCACTGTTGTTCTTGGCCTGAATTCAAGGAAATATATTGCTTCTGGGGTTCCTAGGCATTAATGTCTTAAATTTCAGGATTCTCGTTAAACACATGTGACATGGGCTACCATTCTTTGTCCATGTTTCTTTTATCTGCAAGAATCAGAGAGATTTAAAGTGAGATCTTAGCTATGTAAAGAATTGAGTGTGACTGTTTTTTCTTCCACTTTCTCTTCACAAAATATTGTTGAAAATACCATGCGTAAATATTTAGGCTGTTCTATGTGAA
Organism: Physeter macrocephalus; assembly: GCF_002837175.3. Classification (NCBI taxonomy): domain Eukaryota; kingdom Metazoa; phylum Chordata; class Mammalia; order Artiodactyla; family Physeteridae; genus Physeter; species Physeter macrocephalus. The sequence continues at coordinate 46,787,712 of NC_041226.1, read as the reverse complement.
AAAAATCGATACCTAGAATTTGCCATTAGCATGGATTTCTTAAAGACAACGTGCATTTCTTAAGTAACATATTTGGAAAACCTATGAATAAATTCAAAGACAGCTTTAATTTTTAGAAAACATTTTAAAAAGCTTTTTCAAATTTAGAGTCTTAATCATGGGGCTTAGAAAAGCCATGCCCATATTGCAGATGTAAAACACAAAAAGAGAATATTTTCACGAGTGAAAATATTTAAGATTTGCTTCAAAATTGTTGTTTGAGTTAATCTACAGGGTACTTCTTGTATGTCTTCTTTATAGATATTCTTGCAGTTACATTGTTTATTTACTATAAGGCTTTGTCTATACATACTATCCAATGGAAAGAAATAAAACCAACTTATCAGATACATGTACATTTTACTGAAAAATTGCAAGCACTTTTATACATAGAAACAGTAGCTATGTCTATACTTTTTACCACTCTGTGTTCAGTTGCTAGCATGGTACCTGGTCAAAGCATTGTTAACTTAAAATGATTTAATCAATCAATATAGTTAATTGGTTAAAACAAGGCAGGGTGCAAACATCTATTGAGTAACTATTACATGGTAGGAAATTTGCTAATATCTAAAGATTAATTTATTTTTCATGTCAAGCTATGAAGGAGGTCTTGCTTATCCCATTTTACACATAAACAAAGGCACGATAGCTTAAATAACTTGCTTAAGTTGAAGAGAAGACCTCACTTGGGGCCGAACTCAGGAATGAGTAATTATAAACCATGTTATCAGTGTATCATCCATTCCAAGGAATGCATTAATCTCCTTAGAGGCTATTTATATTTTGAATTGAATTGAAACAGGATAAATTGAAATAAAAGATGTTTTAAAAGGTTAAAGTCAAATTCTTAAAGAATATGTCAAATTTTTATTAACATGCTTAATCTTAATTTGAAAAACTCACACCACAACTTCACGTATTGGACAGATGAATCATATTCTTGTATTGTAGGCATTCTAACCACTAGTTTAATATTGAGTAGAAGCTTAAATTATTTTAAAATAGTTTTATATTTTAAATAGTTGAGATGTTCAGTGCTTTGATTTGGAGGCTTAGTATAGAGGCAGCAAAAGAATAGAGCGAGTGATGTCAAAAATTATATTTCAGAATTTATAGTCAAGCTTAATTGCTTAATAAGCCACTGTGTTTGAATTTTAATTCTAACCTGGCCATCCTTTTATTAAGCATTTGTGGAAAAGCCTATTAAGCCTTTTTTTATTTAAAACATTGCACTTTGTTTGCTAAATAATGTAATGCTAACAGACTGACAAGTGTTTCATGCTATTAGAGTTATTTCTGAACTTTATGAATAGTCAAGGATAGTGGAGTATTACTTGTTAAGTCCAAAGCATACTATTCTATCCTAAATAATTAAAGAAAATTTCTTAACTTTTGTTAATCATTTACTCTTTGTGCTTTCATTTGCTCTATTCCTCATTAGTAGTAAATCTCTATGTTATTACTCATTTGTGCAATTGATATACTACCTGGTTGAGGCATTGTAACAACTGTCTTCCAAGGGCAGTTCAGTGTAGGCTCTTTGACTCCAAGAATTATAGCAATACTTTTCACTATACTTTATCAAACACTATCCTGTTTGATATAATTGGCAAAATAGTTGAAGCTATATTTGAGATATTTAATTCTTAAGTTATTATTGTAACATTTTGGAAAATAGAAAATTACATTACTTGTAATCCTACTGTGTCATGTACCATATTTCCTTTTTGTTTATAAATGCTGAGTCCTTGCTCACTTATATACTAAATATGTACCAGAATATCCTATGTCTTTCTATTTTTCAATATGCGGTGAACCAGTTGTTTATAAATATAGTACACTGTCTCAGAGCAAATATGGTGGATTCACAGTATCATCATTGGCATCATTACAAATTTTATATCAGTCTTCAAAACCTAGGTTTAAGATTCTTTCTTTCCCCTTTGTATTGTATCTGTAATAGTTGTGAGCGCTTGAATTTTTACCAGTTTCACATTAAGATCTCAATGAACAGGAAATAGAAACCATTTCAATAATTTATGTCTATTAAGCATTTCAAATTCTACATTTATGTTGTTATGCTATTTCATACTGTTTTTCAAAGGGGGAAAAAAGTTGTTTCTGAAATTCTTAAAAAGTTTAGTCTTGATAGAAAAATGAACTATACCATTTTTTATTTTACATTAAATCTCAAAATCCAAATGAAAGATTTGAATATTAGGACCTTGCTTAATTTTGACAGTTGTCTTAAAGTGAATTTAGTGTTTAATGAAATTTTCTGGACTGATAACTCAGGACCTGAAGGGAACAATTCTAGTAGTGAGAAAGTAATTTTCTGGCCTAATTACACCTTCGACCTCACTACAAAGTCTGTCAACAAAAGTGCCAGGTTTGATCATGATTTTTTTTGACGTGTATTCCCCAATCTACTTCACACAGGAGACTTTTAACAGTAGCATTTGGTATTTGCAACCTAACTAAGATTTTACATCTGAGAATCAAACCTCAATGTACTGTTGCCAGTAGGTGAGTCCCTCAAATCCCTTTTAGAGTTGAAAAATTATATGAGTATTAGTGAACTTTACATATTGCGCTCTTTGGAAACCTGCATGGCTATATTATTTGAGATGGCCATGCAAATTATATAAAGTATTAGCAAATGAATGATGAATTGGTTTTTAAAAAATTGAACAGCTGCATTCTCTAGAATCTATTTCTTATCTGTATTCACTCTAAAGGCCTACAGAGTTCTAATATTTGGGAATCTATACAACTGGCCTCTTAAGGGGATGTGGGTCCCTGATTAGCCTCAACCACTAAATACATTTCCTTAAATTTCTGAGTCTGGGTGTCCTTATATTTCAGTGATGTAATAGTTTATGTTAGATGTTAACTCTTGAATACTTTCTCCAATAACTCCTTGACCAGAAGACATTTAACTGCTGCATTAAAGATCTGTCGATGTTTTTCATATGAACCCAAATTTTGCTCCCCAACCTGAATTACCTATCCTCTCATCCTAGCCTTTTTTGCCTTCTCCTCCTCCTCTTCCCCCTTCCCTCGTTGAATTTTATTTGAAATAGTTTAAATGTCAAGGTTGTTAATGAAACCTTGCGTTTAGCAGAGGCTACAGTCTGATTAGAGAAACAAAGTAGTGAAAGATAACTGATTGATGTTATTGAATTATTGTCTTGGCTCTTTCTGATTTTAATTCCTCCATCTACTTCTGGTAAATGTTTTTCTCAGAGTAGTTATACACACAAATACACACAGTCACACACATTCCTAATTTCTAAACAAGTGAGGGGTGTATAGTCATTAAACACAATATCTTAAACTTGCAGCTAATCAGAAATAAATATTTGTTATCATGAAACATACTCATAATTATATCAGAAGTCACTTCTGGAATACACATTTTAGAAATGGTTATTAATGTATTCAACAAATATTTATCCTGAGTTTTAGGAGTTACAAAGATAAATGACATAGCCACTCAATAAACTGTAATTGAGGGTACAAAGAGGCAATTACCAAGAGAGATATACAAAAGCACTATAGGTTTTGTAAAGAAGAAGAGGAAACGAGGGGTTAACAGGATAATCATTGTCATCACTGTGGAAAGTGGCATCTGATATTGGCTTAAAATGGGTATGATTTGACAAAAAAATTTATTTGTATAACACAAGTATCTGGAAAATAAATTTGATAACATTTTTGTGGAAAAGAAAGATAGGGTTTTACATTGATCACGAGTATGATATGACTGAAGGTTCAAAGCAATTATTGGCTGATTAATGAATGTATAATTTTCAGATCATTAAAGTATTAGTAATTGTTACCATCTATTGGGATTTATTATATTTCAGTTAGTAAGTTCTTTTATGTGTATTAGCTCATTTAATCCCTGTAATATGTCTTGGGTAGTTATTATGGTTTTCATTTTACAGATGAGTAAATCTTGGCACTGATTTTTCTTGCTCAAGACTGTTAACCTGACTGCCAAGCCTGTCTCTTAATTCACTGTGTAACAGCCTTGCATTCTTATCGGCAGCATTGTGTTCATTTATGGTTATTATATTTGATCATGATTTTTAAAAATATCTATTCACCAACAATCCATTTCACCATTGACCTTTTTTTTAACACTAACATTTGATGTTTTTAACGTAAGTATGATTTTTGCATCTGGGAATAAAAAACCTCGATGTACTATTGCCAATATGGTAATTCACTTAAGTCCATTTTAAATTTGATAAATTATGTGGGTGCTAATGAGCTCTACATATTGTACTGTTTTGGCAGCAGCCTTGCTTGCTTAGACCATATCAACAGTATTGTGTCCATTTATGGTTATTATGTCTTGAGAGGCCACAATAGAAAACAGTTTGTCCAAACTGGGTAATCAGAACTGGAAGTTATTTTCTTAAGATTGGTTGAGGGAAATGAAGATTTTTAGAGAAGAAATGGGGCTTTAGGGAAAGGGCATGCTCGCTGTCTTTGGATATTTAATAAAGGATATAGATTAATTGTTCATTGTTCTAGAAGGTAGGACAAATAAGTGTCACTCATGAAAAAGAAAGACTTATGGGGCAAAAAGGAAAGTTGCAAATATTAGCCCACTGAGAAAACGTGTGGCTCACCAGGCTTTGATATCTCATTATAAATGTCTTGACTATTCTCTCCCAGGTGTGTTACAGAGGATATTTTTTACATTTAGGATAATTTCCTAAACATTTTTATTAGTAGTAGTAATAGTTCTAAGATTCAACATGCTGACAAAATAAAAATAAATAATTCCACGGAGTCATTTTATCTAAAATTTTTTTGATATTTTATTTTGGAAACATATAATCTAGCAAGTTTCACAAGTTTATGTTCCTTTCCAATATTATACAGAAACAATGGAATTGTTGAATTAGTTGTTTGAAATCTGAAATACACACATTTGATTAAATCAAGTTTAGATATATTAATTTGGGTAATTTTATACATGATTGTCTATTTGAGTAACACTTCATTAATCATTCTGTTGTGCAGAAATGGCCATAACATTCCAGGGCACAGTTTAAACAATGTTCATTCTTCTTTCCTGATGTTTAAATTTATCCTTTGGCAGATCTAGGCAACAAAATAATAAAAAACATTATATTTTACCTAATGCATTAATTTTAAAAGATCTCAGGAAATTGATTTTGCTATGTACTGAGACATTTTCTAGTGATTAAGTTCATGTTTACTCAAAATGATGCAAAGTATTACTGTTATACATTATAATAAACAATTAGGAAAACTTATAGAGAGATTTAAACATTTATCTTTTTTTCTTTTCACTGTTTAGATTTTGTTCTATAGTGATTTTGTATCCTTTTTCATTTTTATTATCACTTTTATCCATAATACTTTCCAAACCGTTGTGCATCCATCACTGGATATTAGATATTTGTACTTGAATTTCCTATTGTCATTTCAAACTTGTCAATGACTAAAATTGAACCCATTATTATTTCTTCAATACCAAACTCAGCTGATTTTTCTGTTTTTCTTAATGGTAACTTATGTTTTAAATAATCACACAGGCTAAAGAGCTGAGAGAGTTCGTATAACTGCTAAGGCAATCTAACAAAACAAAAAGCAGCTTACGCATAAAACAGAATATTATTTTACAGATTCATTTAAAATTCTAACTTATTTTTTAAGCATTCATACCTTATGTCATATTATATCCCAACAGCTTTTTGTGATACATAATAAAACCCCAGTTCACAAATGAGGAAATTGGGACTCAGTTTTGCTGCTCAAAATTAGAAAAGCTAGAAAATGGCAGAGTGAAAATTTGAATCCATAACTACACATCCCTGATCTTTCTATTGTATTCCTTTAAGGGGCTATTATTGTCCTACGATCCCGATATGTTTGCTTACCTTATCTCTAGTAAAAATAGAATGGTTTTGTTGTTTATTATAGCTGTAGATCAGATTATCACTAAAAATATTTCTAATAGTTAAACCTCAAGTGAATATACATATTTTGTGTCAGATCTGGAATATTGACATGCTATATAGTCAAAACCCTTGTATATAATTATAACCCTTCTAACATTAAGCAGGTGACTGGACTATATATAAGTCAGGCATAAAATGCCCTGAATGTAGCAACATAGTGAATCAAGCAAATTATCAAACGGCAAAGCTCATTTTGTGCTCTGGGCAATTTCTGCTGCCAGCACTTATACATCAAAACTTCACTCAATGTACAATTGATTTTATTTTATTTTGTTTATTTTTAATTCCCTACAGCAAGCTATGTTAGCTTTGTAGAATGCTGTCCGCATCATTAGGTTCCTAAGAAATTATAGTTGTTTCAGTCATCGTTGACCAAAATATTATTCCCTTCTTATAGACCATGGATATTGGTTCTTGGATTGGTACCACTGAGCTGAAATTGTGTAAGGCTAGTGACTCAAATATACAACACACAGAGAGAAAGCATCAATGTTATTAGAAATATGAGCAGCCAAAGAATAATGCTGTAAAATCAGCCAGGCAGTGGCCATTAAAGATATTTTCCAGTTTAAGGAAAGAGGTTCAGATTAAAGTATGAAAGTCCGGTCTTAAGACAGGAATGAATTCCAGTGTAAAATGATACATGTCTTCCTTTCACAGTTGCGTTTTATGTTGCTTTAAAACATGTCAAAATAATCCCCAACAGAGGAGCCTAAAAGGAATGTCAGCTCTGTGGTTATGTAAATCGAATTGAGTGCTTTACAGCAGGTTTAAGATTTTTATAACTCAGAAGTTGTTAACAGCCAGCTGGTTTGTATCTGTTTTTTATGGTTATTCTTGTCATATGCAGCCTCCACAATTTTTAATTATATTTTATGGTATGTGTTTTCCTCCTTTTGAATCCCTTAGCCACTCTTTGCTTCACAAGATATTTTCCACTGGGAAGGGAACAAACACAGTGATGGGACTCCATCACTGGAAATACAGTTGTATAATTACTTACCACTAACAGCTCTATAGGGTGAAATTCAAGTAACTTTCCATTGCAAACACATAACCTTCTATTAGAGCATTGAAATTGCTTTAATGTAATAAGAGCTGCTTGAAAGTTTGTGAGCTGACCCTCCCTAGTAAGTCAGAAACATGATGATTGTGCCACACTTTGTATTTCAAGTTTCTAAAAATGATATATAGATCTTTCTTTTTTCTCTTTCTTTTTTCCTTCCTTCCCTCCCTCCATCCCTCCCTTCCTCCTTCCCTCTATCTCTCCTTCTCTCCCACTTTCTTTCTTTCCATTTCTCTCACTTTTTGGGTAATCATCGTGTAAATTGATACCTGCCTCATAGTTAAGTTCTAAACACATACTTTGTTTCCTAATTTTGATTACACAGAAAGATAGTAACTTCCTTTGTATTATGGTTCTAAGAATCTCATACTCTGGTAACAAGGTATTGCTTATAGCCTCAAAGGTATTAATGAGTTTTCCTGAGACTTTGGATACCCTAACTAGAAAGTGGGGCTAATATTCAGATTTTTCTTTTAAGGAAAATGAAGTGAGTAGAGAAAAATGTTTGGTATCTGAAAAAAATATTTAAAATAATTTAAAATATTCACATTTATCAAGGGAGTGTGTGTGCTTGTTTCACAGAGACATTTTTAGAGAAATCAAATCTTTGAAACAATACACACTATTTTTGTATTACTCCTTTGCAAAATGAAAATATGCCAACAAAACGTATTTTTCAAATCACAGAATTTCTAGATTTGGGAATACAATGATGTAAGTTTTAGGCATTTAAATAACTAAAAGAGACTATATTACTGATAATATTTCAGACATGGTAAGAATATTCAGACCAAGTGAAGGAGATTAAAAATACATAACTATGATTTGATATGCATTATATAAATATGTACTGAATCTAGATTATTCAAATTTCACATCAATTTTGACTGTGTCATAGGAAATCCATGATGCATAATATGCAATGGAAACAATATATTTTACTATCTTATCCTAAGAACTGATTTATGTCATCCAATTTTATTACTTTGATCGGGTAAATCAATGTGATTATTATCACCAAACAATATGTTCAAACATAACTTTTAGTGGCTTGTATCATAGATATACCATTTCTAAGCTCCTAGAGTTAAGGTTCAGAAATGTTTATTTTGAGCCACTGAACACTTATATATTAGCATTAGAGTATTTAATAGAAGCTAGTATTTTTTTTCTCCTTAGGACTAGGCATCTAAGTACATTTTTATTGACTTTGTCTAGAACTATTTAGGTTCATAAATGTGCTTTTGAGACTAAATTAAGCCCACGAGGTAGATTTGTATGTTAATTATTTTGAGATTTGGTGCATCTTGTACTATATATGTGTGTGTCTGTGTATGCCAGAAAGTCAAATGAGCATCAGAGGAAATTGTGGAAAAGGATAAAGAAGTGTTTTTTGAATGCCAGCCATGTACAAGGCACTGGGCTAGGAGGCATTTTATATCCTGTCTGTCATTCACTTCTCACAAAAATGCTATACAGTGTGTGCAGTCAGCCTGGTTTTAACATGAAGGATCCAAGTCTCAAGTTAGTTAATTTGCTCAAAAGGCCATAGCTAAGATGCTAAGAAGTAGAGGAGGCAGCTTTCGATCCGAGATATCTATATCTATATGTATATCTGTATCTATACCTATATATCTATATCTATATCTATATCATCTTCTTTCCCAGAAATACAGATTGACTGCTCAGAAATGTTTGGAGATAGGAAGATGTTTTGAATTTTTATGGGGAAGCTAATTTGTCAGCATTAAAGAGATATGATGACACTTTAGGTAAAAGAACTAACATTTATGATTTTAAAACAATATTTGGGAAGGAGAAATAAAAGAGAAAACAATTGGGGAAAGAAAAGAAACCAAGACTGGTTAGAGAAGAATCAGCAAAATGTGTTCAAATTTTTGGTAAGATAAACCAGACAGGGAAGATTTACACTAGACTTAGAGTGGGTGCCTTAAAAAGCAGTTCAATTAGCTATTTTTCCAGGACTAAGGAGTTGTTTACTGACAAATAGAAGTTTTGGCCTGCTGCTCTATTTGGTAGGCAGAAGAAAAATTATAAACCAGTGATCAGATTAAGGAAAATAAACAGTTGAACTGAAGTATAATTGGGTTGAACAGAAGTATAATTAGGGCATATGGAGAGGGAGAATACAGAAAGAAGAGGGAATGAGCAAAGTTTGACATAGCTGTAGGAGGTCTCACTCAAGACTGGCGAGATGTAGCCCACCAACGAGGTCAAAGATAACATGAAACTGGACTGAATTGAATGAGAAGAAAGAGGCAAGAACAGTTTGCTTCTAAGTAAAGAGCCATATCTTAAATCCCAAATAGCTTAATTTAAAAAATTTGTTCCCCATACCCTGGGGCCTCTTGACTTCTGAGATGGCCCACACTCTGTCTATGGAGTGTGTTTTTCTCTAAATAAATCTACTTCTTACCTAAAAAAAAAAAAAATGTTAGTGGTAAACTTTGAAGTGTGTCACAGAAGTGTCAAGCTCTTTGAATTATTGGCCAATTAAAATTTACCTTTTAATTTTCTTCCTTATTTACGTGCTTCGCAAAAATTGTGACCCTTCCAAAATTTTCCTTTAATCACTTTTTCTTCTTTGACTGATTAATTTAAACCAGGGTGACATTTAATAAAGTTTTCTGGAGAATGTGAATGAAATTCAAATACCAACAAATTAAAGCAAATAAAAGAGAGAAGGAAAAGAATGAAATAGTATTGTTATTCAGGACTGTGGTTATTCAGAGCACTAAGGAGTTTAAATGTCATTTCTAACTTTTTTTTTTTTTTTGGTTAAGAAAGAGGTATCACCGATATCCAACTGCTACACCTTATTGAAGCGTTTAGCAAATAATATCTTGATTTCTATATTCAAGGGATCAAATCTCATTGGGAGATAAATTTGACTCATAGAGTAATTAATAGTAATGATGATATAATAACATAGCATAGCATCATGATATATGTGCCATATGAGTCGGGCAAGCAATAAGGGCTTAGAAGTTCAGAGGCTATAATCCTCACAGCTGTAGCCATCAGAGAAGGCTTCTTGCAGAAAGTAAAACACACTGTTTTCAACTGTTTCAAAGGAACAATCTGGAAAATTTCTAGTCTTGCATCTTTAACTTTCCTTTAAAGTTGACTAAGCTACAGTAGAGGTCACATTCCACACACACACACACACACACACACACACACACACAAACCGATGCTGACATACGGACCCCAAGAAGAATCAGACATCTGTACACATGGCAAAGTAAGAGGTACTCTTTAACAGGAGATAAGCCTCCAGATATTCCTCTAAGCCTGTCTTCCTTCATTCTTTCTTCAACTCCCTATCAAATAGCCATTTTATCATTTTACACTATGTTAGAAGGATTTTTGTTTCCTCAACCTCCGTACGTCTTCACTCTCTGTGTATTTGGAATCACTTTGTGAGCTAATGGCCAGAATGTTGGCATTTCAGACTTAAAGTGAATTCGACATTTGTGAAATTCATCATTTATGAAACTTTAAGTTCCCAAACATTTCTATGTACTTGTGCATTACAGTTGCACTTGGGGGTCAGTCTTTTAGTTCACTGAGGCCCACTGAGGCCCACTTTAGAGTGTAGACGTTTAGGGTGCGAACTCTGGAGTGGACAAGTCCAGTTTGAATTCTGACTGCCCCATTTATTTGTTGTATAATTTGGGGCTGTTACTAATCCGTTCGCACTTCATTCTTCTCATCTCGAATAATTTGTGTGTGTGTGTATGTTTATGCATACACATGCATACTACACATACTATATAGATATAGTACAATTATTAGTATAGTGCTTACCCTACAGTGCTTTCTAAATGGTGGTTTTGGTTTATGAAAACTCAAGGTAATTTGTCAGTTCTGAAATTTTTGTTTATAACTGAGAAAATAGTATTTAGAAGAAATGATAGTAAATACTTCAGAAATGTTTAATTTTAAAGACTGTGATCTCTTGGTATGTATAGTAGATAGATAAGTCGACAGAAAGTGTATTTAGAGAGGGATATTCAACCTGAGGCTCCGTTTTTGTAGTCTTAGTGTTCCAATATTTCAAGCATATCAGGAAAGAAAAGCACCGTAAGGCAAAGCTTTAAGAAGGCCAAGCCGTCCTAGGGGTAAGATAACGCAGGTGTCAGGTGTACCCATTACCATAGGTAAAGAGGCTCAGGGAATGCTGGGCCCGCCCTTGTTCTGTCTGCAAAGTGAACTAGCCCCCTGAGATCAGAGGAAATGACAGATTAGGGAGCAGCGCTGGCGCTGAATTTAATGACAATCTTACTTCCCTCCAGCTTAGGTTATTTTTTTTTGTTCTTTGGTTAGAGTTTACTTTTAGTTCTTTGGTAAATGCAGTGTTGACTTTAGGACCAGCTGATGTTTGGCGGTGCTGTGCTGGGGTGAGTGTATTTTCTTGCGAGTAAATTTGAAAGAGTATGTTTCTTTTGAGCATGAATTCGGGGGTGGGTTTATTGTGCTGTTTTCTCCAGAGGCCTTGGAGGAGGACAATTTCTGTCACCAGGTGATAGGTCTTAAGTTGACAATGTGAAATTAACATTTTATAGGCTAAAATTGGTCAAATATCAGTGATTTCATACAGTTCAACCAAGCATGTGATTTTGCTAAGTTCAGAATCTAGACTTAGAATATGTAGCAAGATGAGTTTCATTTATTTTGAGTTGTGAGGATATTTGGATAAATTGCTGGAACTTTAAGCTGTCTTCTTCACTTATATATCATAATGACCATCTCCATCCACACTTCTACATTTTCTGGATTTTTCTTTTCCTGTAATATTTTCATTTATTCATTCATTCAAAACCAGAATGCTTACTCTGTGGAGGGCATGAGAGCAAAAAGAAAATTTAATGAGTCATGGCCTCTGCCTTCAATGAACTCAGTGTAGTTGGATAAACTGGTAATTAAATAATTACAACATAATTCAGTAATAGCCATAGTTTAGATTTCTGCAAAATCGAGAGGTTGAGGCAGAGGAAGACATAATCAACTCTGTCTCAGTGAAACAAGAAGACTTTTTCTAGAAGGTGATAAGTGATTTTGGTGTTCATGTATAAGAAAGAGAAAGGGTATTCCTGGCAAAGAAAACAGTGAATGCAAAGGGATCAGATACTAAAAATGAAAGATTGTTCTTTGCGGTTTTACATAGAATATAAAGTGGGGTCAGAGCAGTGACATGTTGGTGATGTACCTGGAAAGGTAGGTGAAGGACAGATTATGAAAGCATTAATATTGCCATGAATAAGGTATTGGGATCTTGTGGTATAGGCAACGGGCGATGTCAAAAATGTTAAAGCAGGGCTTCCCTGGTGGCGCAGTGGTTGAGTATCCACCTGCCGATGCAGGGGACACGGGTTCGTGCCCCGGTCCGGGAAGATCCCACATGCCGCGGAGCGGCTGGGCCCGTGAGCCATGGCCGCTGAGCCTGTGCGTCCGGAGCCTGTGCTCCGCAATGGGAGAGGCCACAACAGTGAGAGGCCCACATACCACACACACAAACACACAAAAATGTTAAAGCAGAGAAATGGAATGATTTAATTTTGTGTTTAGAAAGACAAGATAGTCTGTGGTGGGGGAAAGGAATAAAAAAGAAAGGGCAACTATTTATCAGGGTGCTGATAGAGAATGGAAATCCGTACTAATATTCAGTATTGCTTTCTAACCATCTAGATGAAGAGGCAATAGCCTCACTCTTCCATTTGTGTGGCCTAGTGCCTTGCCTGTTCTAAAGGCAGATCAATGACACCATATATAATCTTTACAATCGTGTGCATTTATTAGATGCCTGTGTCATATGAAACATAAGTTGTAATACAGTGTAATGTGACAAATGCCAATCAAGTAGTTCCTCAGAACCTCAGGTGCAAATTCACCAAGGCTTCATTCATTTATTAAAAGTCTAGTATATACCAGAGATAGGGCTAGAAGTTAGTAATAAAATATTGGATAAGACATGGTGCCTACCTCATGAATATGCACTATAGATATAATCTTATGAACATATGACTATCTGGGTATATGTGTGTGCACATGTGTGTGTATGATACTAGTACAAATACAGCTTTCAGTTACCTAAAATTATATTTCAAATGTTTTCATAACATATTCAGAATCTTATGATGCAAAAATGTCTCAAAACTAAAAAAAAGAATTGCTATATTCCAGTTTTTATTTTCAATTTTAAAGATGTATTAAAGTAATGAAAGCAACTTAGCCTGTTAATTTAGACCTTTGTTTAAATATCAATGGTTCCAAATCATCCCCAAAACCATAACCAAGCCTATTACCCAAAATGCTTCTTTTGAAGAGGCTATCTCCTTCACCTATTCCTCTGATGCTTTCTCGTCTTCCTCCATTAATTTCTCTCTCTCTTTTTTTTTTTTGGTGTCTTCAGTCTCCATCTGCAATTCACGTCTTATCTCTTCCCACTAATACACTCAGGTCTTCATTACTTAAAAAAATGTATACCTCAGCAAAGCTGTCTTGCTCTCTTCATCAGGCTGCTTGAAAGAATAACGTACATTTGTTGCCTCTCTTCCCCTCATTTTGTTTGTCCCTGAACTTTTCAGCTTTGGCACCTTCTTTCCTGTGGCCTGTTCTCTTGAAAGCTGCCTCTGATCTTGCCCTCTCAATCCCACCCCTTACTGTATGTAGGTAAGCCCAGGCAGCCTTGGAGGATTTGCCGTGGCCTCTCATTTTTCTTCTCTGGGAAACTTATTGACCCTTAACAGTTAACTAAAACATATATTGCTAAAATCTAATCTCAGGCAATCGCTCTTCAAATGCAACGTGCTCGAAAGGTGAACTCCCAATCTTGCATTTTCTTCTGTTCTTCGCTATTTCTAATACTGGAGTTAGTTTATAACATCATCTTGCCCTCTGGACTGTAACAATCATCTTTAAGTTCTCCTTTTCAGGCCTAAAGTCTACTTAGAGATCAAACTTTCTCTCTGAAATGATTCTGATACCTGTCCCCTCCTCTGCACACTTGCCTTCTTTTACTTTCCAGCTCTGGCAGTCTTGTGCTTGGACCAGTACAATGTTTCCCTTCTATGCTGGTTTCTCTCTCTCAGTTTGCTCTGAATTTATCCTGAAGTTGCAAAAAATAAGTTTAGATAGGAAATATTATGGATCCATTAAGAAAATCTATTATTTAGTAATATCTACTCTACTCAAGGTGTAATGTGTGTGTATGTGTAAAAATATATACATGTGTATATAAAAGTATATTAGTTTCCTATTGCTGCTGTAACAAATTACCACAAATTTAGTGTCTTGTGTTGTAAGACAACACAAATTTATTATATTATTCAGAAGGTCAGAAGTATGAAATGAGTTTTATGGACTAAAATCAAGGTGTTTGCATGGCTGTGTTCTTTCTGGAGGCTCTGGGGTGAATGGTTTTCCTTGGCTTTCTCCAGGTTCTAGAGACCACCCACCCTTCTTGGTTTATTGGTCTCTTCCTTCATCATCCGAGTAGATCCCTCCAACCTCTGCTTCCATCATCACATCTTCTTTTTCTCACTTTGACCCTCTTGCTGCCCTCTTATAAGAACTTTTGTGATTATAGTGGGCCTACATGGAGAATAAGGACAAACTTCCCATCTCAAGATCCTTAACTTACTTAATCACATCTACAAAGCTCCACTCACCCTGTAAGATAAAATACTCACAGGTTCCAGGAATGGAACTTTGTGGGTGGATGGGGGGTGCACATTATCCTCTTTCCAGTAATAAGTTAATCTTCACTACAACCCTAAGTATTATGTCCGTTTTACAGATGGTGGAACTGAAGCTCAGAGAAGTGAAGCCCAGCTAATAAGTTATACTTTCAAGAACTGAACTGAGGTCCACCACATTACTTCTTCTGTACAACTTCCAATTTAATTGTGTTATGTACTGTATTAGGTATTGGGGGATATCACTATCTCAAACAATGAAATTATGGAGGTACATGTCTAATTGGTAGGGTTGTAAGTAAAGCACGTAGCCATAGTCACCTTCGGTGCTCTGATGAGGTCCCCACAGCTGATGAAGGAAGCCTAGGGGATAAAGGGGGGTTATGGATCAGCTCTGACCAAGATACTTCCCTTCTCAAATACCACTGGTCCCAGAGCAAAAGTATTGGAGTGGCATGTAAGCACATTTATGAAGTGACACCAATCTTCATTTTCAGATCTACATCCTACTAGTTTCGCCACCCAATGTGTCTTACACCATAAACATTATACTGTCCATACAAGTCCAGCATGTTCTAAGCTTTGTCCCATTACTCACTATTTCTTTTCTTTTCTTTTCCTTTTTTTTTTACCTTGAAATAATTCTTTTCCTCAGTTCTATCAACCAAAATCTCTACCTATATTTAAAAAGTTATCTCAAATACTACATCCTACCTGAAGCTTTCCTGGACACCCTAGCCTTAATTAATTTTTAAGATCTTGAATTACGATAGAAGCACTGTGTACTCCTGATACAACTCATACATTCTCTCTTGTGTTATAGATAATTGTATATGTGTCTACCCAACTAAAATGTAAGTTTCTTCCTTCTTACCTTCCTCCCTTTCTTCTTTCCCTTCCCTCCTTTCTCTTTCATGTTTCTTCCTTATTTCCTTCTTTTCTTTCTTCATAACTTTCTTCAACATATATTATGCAGCTCCTCCATGTTGATCCCTGTTTTCGATACTGACAGTGTGTCTGTGAAGAAGCAGAGACACTGTCAGTATCAAAATCTCTACCCTCATTGAGTTTACATTTTTAAGATCAGGGATCATGTTGTACCCATTTTTAATTCATTTTAGTCCCTGGGACGTGGTACATACTTAAGAAGTTATGATTTGAATTTAATATCTATGAGTATTAAAATTTAACTGGAAATTCCCACAGTCGTAGCCTACTCATGGACTTTCAAAAGATCTATGATAATACTTCTTTATTGAAATCAAGGAATATTTGACTGAGTGCCTATGTTTTCATTTACTTTTCCTCCTGAGATTGCATATTTTGTATTACAATGATTACCAAAACTGTATTTTGCTTCTAGGAAAAAAATATAAAACAGATTATAAAATAGTCAGTTCAAATGACCTTGTAAGTTTTTAGTAACAATAAAAATCAGTAAGATACTTTAGTAATTGCCAGTGAAATTTACCTCATTTGTAATGAATTACTTTTCATAAGTGAATGTCAGAGCCATTCCTGTTTGTATGTATCTTACAAGTGGGTCTTAAAAGTCAAATTAAGTTAAAATAATTTATCTTAAGAATTATTAACATCAAATAATTCTTACCAATTTATTATGATGAAGATGCACTGTCAGTTTTAGTTATGATGTGAATAAATGTGTGTGTTGAAAGATCATATGTAGTTGTCTACTTTTATCAGAGCGCCTTGTTAACAATTAGAATTCAGGAAGACAGAATTTAGAGTCTCTTAGAATTCTACAAGTTCCTGATTTTCTGTTTTAAAAATTGATTTGGTCTCCCATTATCACACAGAAAGATAGGTAGGAATGTTTCTTGATTAAGAATATGTTTAAACTGGATCTATTTATCAAGTGCCCTGAAAACCCAAATATCTTGTTATCTATTAGAATAATATATTTATTATTTAATTTAAATCATGCTTAGAAGTTAACAGTTAAATCCTTTAACTTCTATTCAGTAAATGATATCTCTATGAAGGTTTTTGATGAAGCTTGATACTGAGAGCAAATAATGTAAGGAAATGGGAAAAAATATACTTTTCTGAGAACAGACATGCTTCTCTTTAGATAATAGAGACCCATCTAGCGAACTGCTGTTATAATATACCAAGTACTTCTTATATACTGTATTACTTGACAATTAGAAATTTCCCATGTAACAGAACTAGCCATTGACTGTGAAACCAATGCAACGGTAGATGTAACATTGCTGGTCAGAATTTGGTACGCATTGATTTATATTTTCTTATGGAATAGTGGGGAAATAGCTATGCCATTTTTATCCATTTAGATCTTCTTTTATTTTTTTCTCCACTATTCCTGGATATTTCACTTTGAAGAAACAGTACATATAAAAATAATAAATATATTTTAGGGGATCAAATATGTGTTTAAAGAACCTATGTGTGTCTGGTGGGGGTAGCTGAAAGTGTTTGACCTGTCAGTGGAGAAAGAGATATGCTAGCTTGATTCTATCCTCTATTTATAATGTGAGTCTGGGTGAGGAGATTCTGCTTTCTGAGACACTGCCAACTCTTATGTCTGAATCTGATAATTTGGCGACTATATATTTAAAATCTAAACTTATCCTTTGGGATTTTTGTTAGGTAATGTTGCTTGTGTCCATGCAACTGGATGTCTTTTTTGATGTGACTTTACTATAATATATTTCTTGTCATAAAATATCTTTGGAGTCAAGATGTACGTGTAATGATAATGTATAATGTAATGATAATGCAAATCCTTTTGTAGTTTTTGCAAAATTTATGTTCCCTTTGATTAGAACATATATGAAAATTGTTTCCATCATCTTAAAATCATTTTCCTTATGACACTGACTTGTGAATATTAGTGTCTTTTGATGTCAGAGGACCATAACAATAGCCTACATATATGGAGTGCTTTTGTTGTGCTATGCACAATTGAAGTTCATTGTGTGTATTCACTCATTTGATTTTGATAACCACTATAATATGCAGGTACTTTTATCAGTCTTATTTCCAAGGCAGTTAAGTGAGTTGTCTAAGGTCATTTAGTAAGTTGTGGATTCAAATTTTATATAATCTTGAAATTTGATCCAGAGTTCATTCATGCAAGTACTTATAAAATAAAATTCTTTATGCGGAATATGATTTTCTACCAAGTTCTGTTATTGATCCTGGGAAATACAGTTGAAGGAACAGATTCATGGAAGTGATGTCATGGGCCTGGCTCTGCCATTTGTTCTCCACAAGTAGTGTCAGCTCTGTCAGTAGTGGGGATAGTAATGCAAAAAAAGGCAGCGAAGGACCAGCTCTGATGGACTGATAGCAAGATGAAGGAACAAAACTGTCATTATGACACACCTATGTCCATTTTTCACACATCCTATGTCATTTAATGTTCTCACCAATTCTGTGAGGCACAGGCAAACACATGATCGTCTCTATTATAGCTGGGGTAAAGTTAATTGAAATTGTCAGATATTAGGTCTTGCAAACAGAGGCCATCTACCCAATGACAGAGGGTGGACTGAAACTCAGATCTTAGACTGCAAAGCCTATATTCTTTGTCCGAAGCCATATTTCTGTTATTGCCCTCAATTTTTATACTTCATTAAAATTTTTCATTTTACTGTCGATGATAGCAAAGATGGAAGTGAGGAGGAGACCAAACAGCAATGACATGGCAATAGACATGTGAATGCTTAAAGCTGCTGTTGCCTCTCTCTCTCCCCTCAACCCTCTCTGTCAGTTTCTCTCTCTCTCATTCTCTTCCCTCTCTTCAGCTCTGCAGTTGCTGCTTCAAGTTTTCCTACACTGGTCTGCATCCTTAAGAAGAAAGAACATGAATCCAATAGTTTTAGTACTGCATCAAAGCACTGAAAAATATCACTACCACCTTTAGCCACTTCACTATCACGAGAAATATTTAAATGACTGTTTAATATAGCTCAAAAGTGACCAGTTCCTTGGTGTCACATTCCGTAACAGTTGTATAAATTTGATTGTCCAGCAATCGAATGAAGGACAACATCTTATTATACATTCTGTAGGCATGCCATCTTATTATTTATTCTATAGATATCTCCAGCTAGATGTGGAAAAGGAAACTCAAAGCACCTGAGTGCTATTTCATGTTTCTGTTCCTGGTAGTTCTAAATAGAAAACTCAAGGTCACTATTGTAATTTTATGGAACTTTTCTGTACAAGGACTTCATTATGAGAAGTAAAATAGTGCCTTGAGAAAAACAATGATATTATCCTCTGAATCTAGGTACATGCTAACTGTTGAGCAATCATGGGACAGATTTAAAATGATGGAAGATTTAGAATAGCAATGTATTTGGGCTTCTATTTGAGGCTGTTGACAATTTTCTTCAATATTCCCCAATAAGCTTTTATTGCAGGTCTTGTTAGTTGCTACCCAATAACCCCTTATCAGTCTCTTCCTTTATAACAAAACCCTAATTTTATTTAGAAATTCACATTTTTCTCCAACCATAAACTGGCATAATCGGTGATATAATTATGACTAATGAGTTCTGAGGGGTGATTTGTTAAGGTGTCTCTTGAGGAAGAATTCGTTGTGGGATAAAGAGAAATATATAGAATAAATAGCTCCTCACTTTTTTGCTTGGATGCCTAAAATTATTGTAGCCAACTTCTAACATGGAGATATTTTCCAATATATTGAGGAGAGCAGAAAGGAAGTATGGAAATAATTTGGGTCCTCGACATGGTTGACCTACTGACTTAACCAACTCTAGCTGTGCTCCTGAAATTTTTCTTTAGAAGGACTGCTATGGTTTTAGGATTATATTATTATTATGTAATTTGGTGATTTTTTTCTTACTTGCTCTCTGCTTTCCCACCCAACTTCACAGCTCATGCCTTAAAATGTAATGACAAAATATGTCAAGATTTCACATTTGTGACAGTGTGCAGATTGTTTCATTGTCATCCTAGTATCATTTTTATTATCATGCTTATAAAGTGATATGATAGTGTCAGATGACAGACACTAAGTAAAAATCACTTTCATTACTTAATATGATAAGCATGGCATCCAAACAAAATCAAAATTTGGCTATAGCCTCAGGTATATTTAATGCTACCCATGCCTTTCCTGTTTTTTGTTCATCTGCTTTTTGCTTAGCAGTTTCTACCAGATGCCAGGATATTGGTAAATAGTAATGATATATATTCTGTGTTTTTTGGAATTTATCAGGATACACAATGAAATGGAGATTTTATTGTTTTTATCTTTCAGAGTTTAATCAGAGTGTATTTACTGCTGCAAGTGCAGACCTAGAAGTTACTTTTCTCTCACTAAAATGTTCAAGTATGGCTTTCTTATCATTATTGCAAATTTTCAGGTACATTGAATAAAACAAAATAATATAGATCTTTTTCGCCACTATGTGATATACATAAATTCGTTTTGAGGTATTGTTAGTGTGTCTTTGAACACTTTGCAATTTTCCACATGACTAAAATTGACAAAAGATATGGATCTTTTGTAATAATGACTAAACTTGTACATATTGCTCAGATTTTCACACCAAAATGAAGAAAGCTGGTGGAATGGGTCGCTTGTGAAATACTTAGCTTTTTAATGACATATATTAGACTCTCTGTGATTACCAACACTCTGCTGTTGTCTTATTAGTCACTTTTTAGTGGCTGAAGAAAATTTGTTTTGACGGTCTCATTGTTTGGAAGAAAAGCTGTTGCAGAAGTTTTATGTCTGTTTTTGGTTCTGTTAAACTGGAAAGGGCATATTCCTGTCTCAAAGGCTTTTCTTCAAGGACTTACAAGCCAGAGCTCAGTGTCTGAGTTTGTTTCCAAACTTGAATTTCTCGAGTTTCAGAGACAGACTTCTATTAGGCCACCGGGCTAGCACAGCAATGTTTAGATATTATTTCAATCAAAGAACTGTGTTCCATTACTCTAGGATCTATGTCAAGCTGTGGATTAGGTTAAAAAACCAACAAAAGCTCCTGGTGGTTGAAAGATTATAAGTATTTTGCTACATTACTACATTGCAGGCATGAGCACGTTCTTTCAGCATTTTAGGGTTTCACAATGTTACAATTAATTAATTGTGTCTATCTAGCTAAAACACTAGTCAGAGTTACCGTCTGCACTTTTAATAAATCCTTTGAATTCCCTTGATCTTTCTTTTTTCTTATCCTCTCTGTGTACTGTAGCAAAACTTTCCCAAACCCATAAAACTTTGATTAATGGAATAAAGAATTAGATTTGAGATACCTGTTTTTGTTACTCTCCCATGCTTCTCTGACCTTGGGGTCACTTTCTAAATGTACCTCAGCCTTTTTCAAAAACTGGTAAATTAAATAAACTGAAATTAATATAAAGCATGACCATCCTTGCTGTTACTAAGTTCTTTATCCACAAATGTATACAACTAGCCATTTACTATACACATTCAAATACAGTGTTTCTGTTCTAGTAGTTTATGTTCCTTCATTTTCTTCACCTTTTCATTCTTTTGCTCCCCAACTACATGCATGCATACAAATTAGGTAGAAAATAGAGTGGGGCAAAAAAAATCATTTATCATTGACAGTGTTTTTCACTGTAACCTTTGGGTAGCACTTCTTGGTTTCTTGCATGAAATCAAAAACTATTCATTGATTCTAAAACCCTCTACTAATTAATAACAACGAATTGCCGCACTCTGCTTCAGTTTCTGGATATCCGGGTTTAACTATGCTTTTGGAAGACCTGTGTTTTTATCCTCAATTTTCTATGCAAATAAAGCAACATTTTTTTCCATTCGGAATTTACATTAAATCATCTTTAATTTCTAGGTTTTCCACTTTCTCCTTAGTCTCTCTCTCTCTCTCTCTCTCTCGGCAAATATAGAAAAGAAGCAAAGCTGCTACTATCAACGTGCTTCATCCTCGACCCTGGGAGAACTCAGTGTCTCCCAGCTGTGTGAAGTGTATCTCTTAGTAGGGACCCTGGTCCTGCTTTCATCTGGTGCTGCCCGTGTAAGCAGCTATCATGTTTGGATTCAAAGGTGGCCTGAGATAGCATCCTGGGGACATGTCCCTGGAATGAAGTAGAGCCCAGTTCTGTCCATATGCTGCCAGGTGGGAAGAGGGTTGGGTGTCCTGCTGAGAGCGTTGTGATTTGTGGGTAGAATCTGGTAGGGGTGTCCAGTTCAGAGCATCAAGCCAGCCCTCTTTCCTTTCTGTTTAAGAATATCTAAAGTAAGATGCAGAACATGGCTTCTTCCCTTTCTCACAGCTTGGGTGAACTCTGTTGGTGATGTGAGGATCTGTATCTTATTTATGCCGTGGTGTGGAGATTAAGATGTTGCAGTTGAGGCCATGATAACTTTTATACTCAATACAGTGCCTCCTGAAAAAAAGGAGGGTTTTTAAAATTTAATTCTTATTTTATATTGGGGTATAGTTGATTTACAATGTTGTGTTCGTTTCCGGTGTACAGCAAAGAGATTCACGGATACGTACCCACTTCAGATCTAGGGATACATACAGACTGAAAGTGAGGAGATGGAAAAAGATATTCCATGCAAATGGAAATCAAAAGAAAGCTGGAGTAGCAATACTCATATCAGACAAAAAGGGAGATTTAGTTCAGAAGGACTCAGTTCATTTTCTTCTCGAGAAAATAATGAAAAAAAAAAAAACTATTCACAGGCCATTCTTGGATGAGAGTATCAGCTAAAAACATAGACTTGTTCTTAAAAATTTTAATTGCATAACAATAAAATGAATTATTTCGCTACTAGTGTTTTTGATTCTGAAAATAAAAGGATTTTTTGGTGTGTCTAAAACAGGGCAGACAGTATATAGATAATGTACTTATTTACAATACATTTAATGAATTTTAAATCTACAGTGGACTTTGTGCACCAATGGTGAGATGACAAAGCATCATATTTTGCTAAGTTGGAGACCCAATTTAAGAGTTAGATTTGCAAAAACTACATATCTTCTTCCTCCCTTTTGTAGTTTTACATTTGGCTAGAGAGGTTGTTCTCTAAGATTCAACACCTAAATAATGAATTTTTTTATATTGTTCAAAGCTGACCTCTGCTTTTAGAAAAGTTTATCTGCACTTTCTCATCTGTTTAGAAACATACATTTTTGGTTAAGAGATCGAAGACAATCTCTCTTTGTCTTCTTTTTTTTTTCCCCCTGAGCTAGGGAGGTTGAGATAAAAAAGAATGACTGCTTTAAAAGTCACACATGGCTGTAATTTAAGATTTTTTTCCTCTCATTGTCCGTAACAGTTGAAAGAAACCTTCAATGAAAGTTTATTAACTAGGCCAATGCCTGAGGCAATAAAGGTTCATTTATTACCAGTTTCTTGGCTGTTTTTCTTCTTCTATTTTTCGGTTAAACTCATAGCGTAAGATAATACTTCACAAAATTAAACCTTTGACCTTCTGTAGAGTTAAGTCTCCTTTGATTAGATAAAGTAACAATTTATGGTCCAGCATGAGGTTGCACATGAAATGAATAATGCAATAGACTCCGTGTGGACTGAGAATCTATTGCTTTTGAAAAGATGAATGCTGTTTAAAGGGGGAAAAGTCCGCTTAAGTGTGTTGTCTTTATTCAGTATGCACTTTAGCAATATTTCAAAAGGCTTTACTTCCAAGATAAAGTTATGTTTGAATTTTCTAATTCTCAGAAGGAAGATGTATGGCAAAAATACTGCGAAAAGGTTTGTAACTCTTTGTGGGACTGTCTTATGAGTGATTATGCCACACACTCCGGGTATTAACAAAAGCTGAATTATAAAATAGTCGCATGAGAAAAATGACCGTTGCTTTTACAAATGGAGTTCTATAATGATGGGACAATTAGCATAGCATAATTTGCGATAACATGATGAGCTACTATTAACATGACTTAAATTGATATTTGATAAGTTTTACCAACAAGAAGCAGAGCGACAAGAATAAAATATAATCATAATAATATTAAGCTAGGTTCTTAATTTTTAAACCAACCCATAGGAGTTCAGTTTCTGGTTATTATGATATAGCAACTTTGGTGAATAACAGTAATGTTTTAAATTTTGTTTTGCTTAAGTCATGTTATAAGTTTGAAATTCCATAACGCATTGCCAGAAGAGTGATTGGATATGATTTTCCAGATATTCCTCTCATTTTTCCATGTGCTCTTTTCAAAATTATTTGGCAAAATTGAGAAAAGTCTCAAATCAATCAGTGAAAATATTTTATTGGAATTGTCTAATGACTCCAGAATAGGTACACATGCTTTCAGACTCAGAGTTGATGTTTATTTCTATCTTCAGCTCCGTGGAGGTAGAGAAATGTGTACACAGCACAGGTTCGTGTTTCACACGAAGCTGTTGTGATTAGCTGGTTGTTTAAATTACTAATTGACATGCAGAAGTTGAATGCTTGAGAGAAGTGTTTTAGTTTTAGTTTGGTTCTTTTTCAATTAGCTTAAATTATTTAAGATGAATAAATCTACTGCAGTGATTTAGTTTCTTTTAATAGAATCTCATGGTACAACATAAATTAGGTCAAGAGAAGCCACTGGATCAGTACAACTATAGACTTCGCTCATAAATGCAGAGATGTGAGGAAAATGGAAGATTTGCTCTGACTTACTACTGTTTTGAAATAAAGTAAAAGGTTTTATCAGAATGTACAAAAGACTAGCATTTATTGCCATGTTAGAAATTAGAGGGCATGGCTTCCCTGATGGCGCAGTGGTTGAGGGTCCGCCTGCCGATGCAGGGGACGCGGGTTCGTGCCCCAGTCCAGGAGGATCCCACATGCCGCGGAGCGGCTGGGCCCGTGAGCCGTGGCCGCTGAGCCTGCGCGTCCGGAGCCTGTGCTCCGCAACGGGAGAGGCCGCGGCAGTGAGAGAGGCCCAAGTACAGCAAAAAAAAAAAAAAAAAAAAAAAAAAAGGAATGAATAGTGCAATGTCAACCATTGGTAATTCTTCTTTGACATCCACCTGCTCTGTTCGTAGGTGAGCTGGGTTGAATATATGCATCAAACCTCAGAAGAGAAATAGTTTTGAACATAGACAGCATTCATTTCTTGAACAATAAAGTACAAGCTTGCCTCAAAATCAGACAATTTAAGTCACTTGTCTAAATTACACTAAAAAAAATTAAGTAACCTGACTATGATTACAGAAGCATGCCATGATTAAGGCTTCATGCCATCCTCTAGGAGATGACAACCACTTGAGGCTACGGACTAAGAGAGCTATATTTCTTTGTAATCTTCCTTGTCACATGGCAGTATCTATTTTTCTAAATTAGTCAGGATTATTCTTTTCCACAGTCGAACTTTAAAACTGCAACCAAAATCCTACGTTTCCAAGCACTACAATTGGGCTCTCACACTTCATATTTTTCTTGAAATCACATAGGGAAAATATATTTCTTGTCGGCTGATTCTGGAGATTCAATGAGATGGTGATATAAATGTAAGAACCCAATGACAAAAGTGTGAAGAATATATTGCTTCAAATAGTCCTTCCATTCCTATCCTATTGTTACTTAGCAAATAGGGCTATATATTTTACTCAACCCAGACCCTGACCTCTATTTAAAAGTGTGTATGTGTCATTATATATATATATAATGATGTGTGTGTGTATATATATATAGTTATTTATATATATATATATATATATTTCTTGGGTCTTATATTACTATATCAGAAAAATTTTTTGGCCCCATCGTCTCCAGCTATTTCTGTCTCATTGGATAACTCCCCCAAAACAAAACTTGCATGTAAAAATGACCACCTCTATTATAATTTTTTTCTCATCTCCTCTCCTCACCAACAAGCACGCACTGACAGAGCCCTACATGCTACCAGGATTCTGGAAAAAGAAAAAAAAGAGACTTATTGAAGCGTCAAAGGAGTTAAAAGAGCATTTACATGGTGTGGAGAAAAGTAGGAGAACATTTGAAAAGACTATTCTTAGGCTGAAATGCCAGTGAGGTGACTTTGGCAGGAAATTAAATTTATGACACCATTTCCTCTTTTCACTTAGTATACTGCCTGAACTGTCACCAATATATTGACAAGTAGCCTCTTTTAAAAACATCCTTTCACAATGTCACATACTGTCAGCTACTCTCAGGTTGGTAAGAGTCACCTGCCTGGGGCCAATGCTTTGAGTAATTTGGGGTGATGAGTCATGTACATAGTAAGAAGTATTGGGCCTTAGACAAATATGAGAACATCCAATGCCCAGTTTAGTGGAGAATGGAATAATAATAATGAGAAGAGCGCTTTAAAGAAAATTCAAGACAAATGTTACCTCTTTCAATTTGGTTCTATTTATAATTTTTTCTATAGTCAAGATATAGAGAGGAAAATAATTTATTTGCCTTTCTCCTTTTCCTTGTTGCTCTGTATTTAAAATATAGGACTCAGGGTAATATTATAAACAATATATTTCACCAGTAGGACAGGTTAAAAGTTTTGTGCACAAAGTTGAATGACCATTGTTTCTGTGGCAGATATATTTGAAATTTTATAAAACGGAATCACAAATGAACATTTAGATCAGGTTTTTAAGTGGAGTCAACTAATACTTGTGACATCATCTGAGTGTCTGTAACCTTGGCTTCCTGTGCAATCCGTAAGCTACTTGAGAAAAGAGGATTCATTTTCCTTCAATGATTCCATAGTTTACTGTATTCTGTACTTTTCTTTTTTCGTTTATTGACAGAGGCAGTGTGGCCAATGCTGAAGTGGGAGTTAGCGGAATTGGGATTAATCTATCATTATTTAATGGTGTGACTTTATAGAAATGATTAACCTCGCTGCCCCTAAGTCTCACCATCAGTAAAATAAAAGGGTCGCAGCAGATAAAGTCTTTCTCTTCTCTACGTTTTATAAGTCCGGACTCCAAGTGGCTGTTAAGAAATATTTTTCTAAAGGTGGTAATGTTAACAGATAGCGTCGAAGTGAAAGTTATATATTCAAGACCTTGTTGTGTCAGGTTAGACTTTTCATAAATTCCTATTTTCTTTTTTTAAATCATAGTAATTTAAACATTTGAATTGATTCTGTTTCATCCTGATTCTATGAGTTAGTGATTAGAAGTTGAGTGTTTCAAAAACTTCCATGGAAATTTCTCAGTGATTTTACATGTGGCCAAATGACATCACCATGTGGTCCCCTCCCTCTGACTTCACTACTGCTATTTCTTCCTAAACTCTGGGAGACTGTAGATTTTAAGCTAATCAGAAAAGAATGCTAAACTTGAGGTTTACTTGATTTATTAGTGATTATCAATATTATAATAAACTCTGTATATTTCTCCAAATTAGTAGATTTTTTTTTTTTTGTTAATTGACACATTTAAAAATCTAATTTAATCAATTGAAAAACTGGAAACTGGTATAGGGAGTGTTTTTCCATTAACAGCCTCTAAGATCAATTTTCCTTTTCTCTGCAGAATATAAATGTGTTTCAAAGGTCAAGAAAAATCAGTCTAATGGACATTAGGAGACAAACTCACATTCAAGATCTTCAGTCTACCCTGCTTTACAATTAAGTTACTTATTCTAGTTGACTATCATTTCTGTTATTTCATCATTCAAGGGTGAGGACAGGCATAGTTCAATCACGATTTCTGTTTATTTAGAAAGCATTGAGAAATAAAATAACTGGGAAAATTCGTTTCAGCTTTTTAGACAGCTGGTATTTAAAAAAGGATAGGAAGAAGACATGGTGGAGAAAAGGTACTGGTGTTTTCAAGTTGTTATATTGAGCCAAGAGTTCTTCTAAGACTTGGAGTGATTTCAATTGAGTTGTAATTCAAACTCATGTAGAGCTTACAAGGCACCTTCAACAGAGTTTTGCAAAGAGTCTATAGGATCTGTCAGGAGCAGAAAGATTACTTCACAGTAATGACTGTTGAATTGAACTATGCTTTTTGATGTTTTACTTTCTGAATTGAATTGGTGGACAAGATTAATTGCACACAGTGAGAGTTTTAAATGAATGACTATGTAAAGCATTAAGTATCTCTGTATGCCACTTGGGGGAGAAAAAAGCTAGAAGGTTTAAATGAATAAATGTATTTAGTGCACAGAATGCCTGGGCTAATTTTAAAATTCCTTTACTAACATCCTTTATTGAAAATAGAAACCCACTTTATTCATCAGTCTTGCTTATATTGCTCTAGCTGAAGTAATTTAATATTCCTGCTTTCCACTAAGCTTGTAGTTCAACAGAAGTAAACAATAGGTTTCATAAATTAAAAATACACTCTTCTGAACATGCTTCTAAGATTAAAAAAACAAGGCTGTAAACATTTATGACTGAAACAAACTAGATTGTTCAAATACTGCCATGATGTATCATGTATATCAATATGGCGCTGATATCAGTTAGAATGCAAACAAGGTTTTAAATGATGTGCCCCTTCATTTCAGCTGGAGAATCCGCTTCACACCATCTGCCTATCAGATGGTTAGGAACCAGGACTGCGTATTAATGCCACATGTTCGATTTTCCTCCTTCTTGTAATGGTTAGATTCATATTGCTAATAGCTGTGCATGGGCACTGTCGATGAAATTTCTGTGACGGTGGAGTGATGAGATATTTATAAGCTGCCTGTCTCCCTGAATAAGCAGTAGGAAGAATGCCAGACATAAATAACTTATCAATTCCAGAATATTAATAATAACTACTATTGGCTATAAACGAGTGCATGTTGGAGTACTTTTTTCTACATTTGGGTAAAGTGACATAGCCTAATAAAAAGTCTATCGTATGGAGGCTTTGAATGCTTACTATCTCTTGCTTATAACTAATTTTATTTAGCCATTAGGTCTTGGGAAATACATTTTATATGGAATGCGATGTAAAAGTAGACAACATATCAAACATTTGGAAGTCATCTTGATGTCTTTGAAACCAAAGATCAAAGATTAGACCTTTCAAGTTAATGAGCAAACAAACAGATCAGAGAAAGAATTTGACAGCAATATGTCTCTTTTATTGATATTTATAATCTATAGTTGTAATCTGCTCTTTATAACTAGGGGTACTAACTTATTTGAAAAAATAGAATGGGGATACTCTTCCCTTTTTAGAGAGAGCAATCAGGATTGTGTAACAGCATTTGAAGGATTTAAAGGCTGTTTTGATAAAAGTTGAGAGCAGAAGAAAAATGCTATCTTTGCAAAGGAAAATAAGGCTCTCAAGGAATAATAATGCCTGCTTCCCTTCCAAATGATAAACCCACGGATTGGTTTTAGGATATTGAATTGAAGTAGCAAAGGGTTTGTGTCGATATAGCACAGAGTGGAGACTTAGTGATTTTATGGTAAATTTGATCAGTGTAGGCTACTAAATCAAATGATTTGATAGAAGCATGATTTTCACGTGTCCATTTGTCAGATGTTTAAATTTTCACCATACACTCTTAGGTAACTTTTGTCATGTTTGCATTTTTGTGAATACCTGAACAAAGGTAAAACTAAATGACATGATGGATATTACGGGTTACTTGATAATATTTACTACTATAGGAATTTGGAAGCCTTAGGAATTATATAACTTGCTGCAGTATTTCATATAAATTTGATGCGGGTTGTCCAGAGTTTGTATGGCTTTTTGGAGTGGTTTGTTTTCCAATGACTGTAATGTTTACTCCTTATGTGATAGTGAGTTTACATAGCTAGGAATTTCCATGCCAGTCACTTTTTCAACAAGAACTTTAAAAGATTTTAATGGACCATCAAAAAATAAAAGTACAAGTAAAAGAAATCTGTAAGCCAAGATAAAAATAAAGAATTTCTAACAATAGCTGGTTAAAAAAGTAATATAGAATTTGCTCTGAAGGAGTAGAACAGAATGGAGCCCGCTGTAATGAGTTTGTAGCATAATTCAGACACTAATATGACAAGTTTTTTTTTCTAAATTCTATGTAAAAATCTATTCATTCTTTTGAATTGTAAGTGGTAGAGTTCGTGAAGACCAAATAGAAAAAAATAAACCTAAATATTTTTGCATGACATAAGTCCTATGGGCTTTAGCCTAAGTTTGATGTACAGTCCCTTTTCTGAGGGCCAAAAGAAGGTCTACGAGTTGCACAGTATATGACTTATTATCCTTTCTCTGAAGGAAAACATCTTTTTTAAACAAACTATCTCTCAATACATTATTTTATCAGTGGCAAATGAATTTTAAGTATACATTAAAGTTTCCCCATTGCTGATGATAAAATTGGATTTAGAACCTTTTAAAATAAAATGAAATTATACTACATTTGACTTCTCAGTTTAGTGTATGTTTTTGTCTTTGTGTATGAGATACTATACTTGTTCTTGGAGAGTGTAAAAAGTAAGTTTCATGAGGTAAAATAGATGGGTTAATCATTCCTTAGTGTAAGAAAACCTTTGTTCATTTATTTGTTTCTTCACGGTACACACACACATGCTTTATGTGTGTGTGTGTGTATATATATGTAATTTTTCTCTCAATGAGAGAAGGAAATCTGGTGAAAATTTTACCTGATTGAAGAATCTGGAGAAATTACCCAAGCTGTTTGATTAACAATTACTGTATCTACCAAATAGATTCGTATATGTAAGTGGTTGGTTGAGTTAATAACGTGCCTGGCTACTGGATCTATAACACACAGAAGTGCTGTGTTAACAGAAGTGCTGTGTTACCTGGCTGGCCTCCTTGCTTCTGCTCTGCTAGGGTAGAGACGCAGAAGACTCATTTTTCCAAAGTCTGCATCACACTACAGCAGTAGGTCTCAGATTCTGATTATTGGTGCAACCTGATTTTGTTTTTTGTGTTTGTTTGTTTTTTGTTTTCTTGCGGTACGCGGGCCTCTCACCGCTGTGGCCTCTCCCGTTGCGGAGCACAGGCTCCGGACGCGCAGGCTCAGCGGCCATGGCTCACGGGCCCAGCCGCTCCGCATGTGGGATCTTCCCGGACCGGGACACGAACCCTGCATCGGCAGGCGGACTCTCAACCACTGCGCCACCAGGGAAGCCCCTGATTTTGTATTTTAACAAGTTCCCTTGTTGACTCTTAAGCATACTGACTTTCAAAAACCACTGCAGAGATGATCTACCTAGCTAAAAAGCTTTTACTGTAAGGTGTAGACACACTTTAATAATGTACATTACTGTCATCAAATAATCTAAGGGCAGGGAGCATCAGAATCAACCTACTGAGAGATAAAAATACAGATTCCTCAGTCCATCTCAGAGATAGGGTCTAGGAATGTGGCCCCAAGGAAGATAATCTTCAACTTTACCACACTTTGCAGCTGGATTTGATGTAGATTATCACTTGGAGAAACGCTGGATTACCTAGTTCTGAGGGGAAAATGGCTTGTTTTAATTGGGAAGAGTTAAAAGCAGTCATAAATTCACTGCTTCAGGGTGGGATATTGAAGGAGAATATGATGAAGTCTGATTGTGAGGCAGGTGGAGAAGAGTTCTAAGTGAGAAAGGGTTATGGAGGGAGGAAAAGTGTGTGGTAAATGTTATGGGTCGCCGTGTTTACACAAGCAGACCATTCTTTTCTTACAAATTTTTATTTCATATTGCAGTATGGTTGATTTACAATGTTGTGTTAGTTTCAGGTATACAGCAAAGTGATTCAGTTACATATATATATATATATATATATATATATATATATATATATACCTTTTCATATTCTTTTCCACTATAGGTTATTACAAGATATTGAATATAGTTCAGTATGGCTCAAGGACCTATACAGCAGGTCCTTGTTGTTTATCTATTTCATGTATAGTAGTGTGTATATGTTAATCCCAATTTCCTAATTTACCCTCCATCCCACCTTTCTCCTTTGGTAACATTGTTTGTTTCCTAAGCTGTGAGTCTGATTCTGTTTTGTAAATAAGTTCATTTGTATCATTTTTTTTAGATTGCACGTATAAGTGATATCACATGATATTTGTCTTTCTCTGACTTACTTCACTTAGTATGATAATCTCTAGGTCCATCTATGCTGCACAGGTAGAGCATTCTTGATTGCATAGGAAGTGTTTTCGCAGTGTGAACTCTTTATGAAGTATAGACCAAAAACTAGTGTTATTTTGTGAATTTATTACACTTATTTTTTCAAAGGCAGCTTCAATAGGGAACAAACTATACAATGGGACCTCTCTCTAAAGTGAGTGTATAGATTCTAAACTAAGTTTTTACTAGAGACAGCAAGTTGGAGGGAATTTGAGAATTACGTAAGAGATTTGAAAGGGCCATGGCAAGGCCAACAGGAAGTGCAATCAATGCAGAGGTGAGGGTGAGACTTTCGTGATTCTCTCCAGTCCTAGGCAGATGTAGCTTTGGAAAGTAAATGCTTGTTATTAAATTAATGAGATTTGCTACTCCTAGTATATTTACATTGACTGTAATATGAACATAATGCTTTAAATTACTTACATGGATATTGTCAAAATAATGCCCATATTTCTCCTGTGGCTTTCCGTGTAATCCAGTTAGAGAAGCGTTTTTTCATTCAGTGACAATTTGTGCCAGGCTTTGTGCTCAATGTTTGGGGTACATATACTAAGAAAGTATTACTGTCCTTTCAGTGTTATAACCTAGTCGGAGGAGCTAGCCCTAAACCAACCCCCCTGAGCAACACCCCCCCCCCACCAAAAGGAGCAATAAAGAGTTTGAGTGAGTTTCTGTTCTCAGATTGCACATTCACGTGACCTTGAGGAACAGTAAAGTCAACCAAAATATACAGATGGACGTGTGCCAACCAGAATCTCAGATGGTAGGACTCAGCTCTTTGCGTGGTTTTAAAGCCCTGTGAGTGATTCTGATGCACACAGAATGCAGACTTTCATTCAACAGGGCTGAGAACACAAGTAAGTGGACCACTCGCTCTACTCTTGAGGAGTAGGGTGGAGAAGGTCAGCTCTTTAAAAGAAGTGAGTCTTAGGCTGATTCTTGAAGTGTTGGAGCTCTTTCCCAGGTAGATTGAAGAGTCAGGACCCTGAGCCTGCTTCCCCTAGAGCATCATATTTAAGCCTCACATGACAGATGCAAGGAGAGATCTGGGGCAGGGGACTGGAGAGATTTTTCTAGAAAGTCTGAACAGCATGTGCGAAGTCTGGCTTGAAAGAGGAAATGTAGTCCACTAGAGGATGTGAAAGACCCCTATATGTCTGGAGCACACAGAGCAAAGGAGACCTGGGGGAAAGATAATGCTACACAGATAAGCAGGGGACTGAGCACACAGGGCCCTGACAGACACATGAAGCTCCCACCTTGCTCCTAAGACCAGGCATCGAATGCCAGGATTAGATTTTTGTTTTCATAAGGTTATGTTGACTGCAGTATGAATCATAAGAGATTGGAGGTAGGGAAAGTGGAAGCTGTTAAGAAATAATTACAAGACTCCAGGGAACAAAAAGTGGCAGCTTGCACTGGGGGAAGCCAGGGGAGATGGAGAAAATTGGCTGAGTGTGAAAGCTATTAAAGAATTAAATTTGAGAACCCATCAAACAGTTAGGTGAGTTAGTGAAACTAAAATCAGCAACTGTTGCAAATGTCATACATAGCTTTCTTCTTGCCTTCATGAAACTGGACTGAAAATAGAATATTTCAAAAGTATTATGGTCACACACACATCTATCTGTTGGAATTTGTATTAGAAGTGTAAACCTAAGGGGGAAAAAACTGTCAAATGGAAAAAGAGAAGAGTACCGTAAATAAGATCAGATAAATAATAAAATTGTGAAAAGCATTTTTAAAAGTCAAGGGTTAATGCCGGCAGCTAAGGAGAAGCAGGATACTTCTAGCTGAGGGGGGCTGCAGCCAGCCCACTGTATCCTGCTTGAGTCATAGCTAGGACTGGGCTTGACTTGCTGAAGTAAAAACTAGAACACAAGGCCTGCCTAGTTTTTACTAAACATTATGTGGCCTTCTTCACATAGTTTATCTTATTTAACCCTTCTATTATCCCTTTGTGAATAGGATGACTTTACAGCTGAAGAAACCATACTTAAGAAGATTTTATAGCTTGTGTAAGGCCATATCAAGCATAGTTATGTTTCATGCTACTGAGCTTGATTCAGATCTATCCAATAATAACAATCATATCTCAAGTTGTAGTTTTTTCTTTCT
Organism: Physeter macrocephalus; assembly: GCF_002837175.3. NCBI lineage: Eukaryota > Metazoa > Chordata > Mammalia > Artiodactyla > Physeteridae > Physeter > Physeter macrocephalus. Next base: position 46,753,721 of record NC_041226.1, on the reverse strand, counting down.
TAGTTGAATACTAGGGAACAAGATTTACCTGCCACATAAATCAAAGATAAAGACCCTAGATGTGTCATAAATTGGATATGGGACAACACCAGGCAATGAAGGGAAAGGACAAGTGGGATGTTCACATTGGTGACAAGGCGAAACTGAGGAAGAGAGATTTTCTGGGAAACACAAAGAGAATTTTAAGAGAACAGGAAAGAAAATCTTCTGAAACGTCTTTGAAGGAAATGAGTAACTGGGGAGAAAATTCAATCATAGGAAGATGAGAGAATCAGTTCAAGTTGGGACTTAAAAGGCAATAAGTGTTCAGTCGAGACCCAGATGAATTCTTTGAGCTCAGATCAGTGCCTTTTTAGGGGGCAGTTACCAGTTTGTCCTGCAAAGGTTCAGTCTGAAGGTCTTGTTGCGTTGGGGTGAAAGTTGTCAAGTTCTCTTTGGTCTGATCTGAAGGAAAGGTGAGGTCTTCTCCTAACCTCAAAAAAAAAAAAAAAAAAAGCAGAGGTTTCTAGGGAAAAAGACCTTCTTCTAATTCCTGAGGCTGCAACTTATTTGCTGTAGTAACTACAAGTGATGATTAGTGGGGAGGAAAAGGAGGAGAGAGGTTTCAGTCTCAAATCCACCAGCTGTGAGTGGAAATAAATCACACAGATAAATTCAAAGCAGGCTGAAGCGCCGTAGCCAGAAATTCTGAAGCAGCATAGCAAAAGGAGTATGAGGGTGTGGGCGGGTGTGTGTGTATATCCTCTCATAGACTGTCAGAGTTTTAGAGTTAGGAGAGATCATTCACACGTTTCAGTGTCTTTCATTTTGCACATGAAGGATGTCGGGTGAAGTGAATTGACTCGGTAAAAGTTCACACGTTTAAGGAAAACAAATCGCTCCTCTCCTCCAAAACCTCTGCTGGTTACCTAGAGCCTGTACCTAAAGCCAGGTCTTCGCTTTCTGATCTTCCGTATCTGGCCTCAAACTGTTTTTTCTAATCTCATGATCACTCCTATGTCCCGTCTTCTGGATGAACAGAAACAAACTGTTCTGGAGATGTTGTGGCATAGTGGTTAGAAAGGTCAGCTCTGGGACTAGAATACTGGAGGAGGACAAGTGGGGGAAGTGAGTCACAGGACTAGGATGTTCCAGACAAAGGCAATGGCAATTGCAAAAGCACGGGCTTGAAGAGGCAGGGCACGTGTGGGTGCTGGGGCCACGTTCAGCATAGGGGGAGTATGGCATGAGAACAGGGAAACTTTGGGTGATTAGGTAGGTTTCCAATTCTAGTGAAAAGCTTTGTGAGTTAAGCTAAGCAGTTCAGATTTCCCCCCCTGTAGGCAGCTGTAGAGGATTTGGAGCCAGGAGTGACATGTTCAGATGGGTTTGTTTGAGGGCGAATTCTGGCTGCATTTCTACTACTCTCCTGCTGTGTACGAATCATGCTTTTGCTAATATTGAATATGGGAGTTCGGAGAGCGCTCTATGATATCAACATAGTTTCACTGGTTAGCTGGGAATGAATATATGATATCAGAGTGCTGCATAAAGGAATCAGATACTTCAATATGTTGTATATGTGTTCTATAAAGCACATGGACTCTTACGTGAAAAATCAGAATTTGAATTACCTCATTTTTAATTTATTCTTTGAAGGTTTGACAGCAGCAGCTGCAGCAGCTGCCGCTGCTACCAATGCAGCGATCGCCGAAGCAATGAAGGTGAAAAAAATCAAATTAGAAGCTATGAGCAACTATCATGCCAGTAGTAACCAACATGGAGCAGATTCTGAAAATGGGGACATGAATTCAAGTGTCGGTAAGTTTTATGTTCACTGAAACTTACTGTGATCATTTTGCTACTCAATGACTTTCTTTTCCAGAACAAAATTATTGGCTACCCGTTCAAGAAGTTGGCCCCTTTAGCTTTGAAAATAGTGTACATTTTGAAGAAACCACTTAGCCTAACAACACACACTCTAAATAAATAATTAGCAACATTATTTTTAAATGTAGGAATTAACTTTATGTCTGCAACCTCTACTGTAAGAATTCCGTTAACATCTTTCATAATACAAATAAGTCAGAATTCTAAAATATTGATTATAGGTAAGATGACAGAAGAATATTTACAAACAAAACCACACACTAGCTTTTTTATTCTTAACGCATTGGTTATCAAATAAGAAATGTGCCTTAGCAGCAAAACCTTTAAACTTAATCTTTTCATGTACTGCCAAGAATAAGAATTAGGCTGATAATTAATTCTTTCTGTATACATCCATTATCAGTTTCTCTTATTTAAAAAATGCCACTTTAATTTCTTAATTTGATCTTTTTCTTTCTTGAGGTATGGAGGGATAGAAAGTTAACCATTACTATTTAAACCAAAAAGGAACAGCTTTCTCTTTGCAGAATTAATTCGGGTAATTTGTTTTGTCAAACACAACTTCAAATGAGGGTTAAAATTTTTATTGATGGTATCTTTAGCATCTGTGTGTTTGTGACATAAAACATTTTTTTCTGCCACTGCACTGTATTATTTCCCTTTAAAATGTAGAACTCATGCTCAAAATATAATTGAACAAGAGAAATGTGGAGGCTACAAGATGTACACAAGACTATATCCAACATACATGTTCATGAGGGACACAATAATTTATGGCAGTTCAATTAGATTTTCTTTTCTAGGCAACATTTTAACAGATTATTTCTTTAGATGATCAGCAGCTCCCTACTTTCAGTCCATTGACCTACAGGTAGGGGGCGTGTATGAAGGAATACTGTGGACTTCGGTGATAGTCCTTTTCACAACTGTTCATGGAATCACGTGCTAGATATGAGTAACCTAGTAGGAAGTAATTTTAAGACACATACACAAAACACAAAATACCACCACTTCAGTGATGCCAAAGGGCAGCTTTTAATGTAAAAAGGGGGAAAATAGAACTTTTCAACAGAACTAGACAAGAGAAATAGAAAAGGAGAGGCGTTAATGGCTTTGACTTGAGAGTATGATACAGAATGAGGTAGCAATACTTAGAAGGATAAAAAGATGTGGAAGAAAGCCAAAGACATGGCTCAAAATCTGAAAAGGACTAAGGGAAGTGCCAGCGTTCGCATTTGAAGTGCTTCTGTTGAGAAGATGGAGGGCCGTGGATGGTTTAGGGCATAGTTTACACGCATCAATTTAAACTTTTAAAAGTTAAAAACGATACTGAAGTAAAATGAAAGAATTGTAATTCTCTTTTTAGAACTACTGACTACATATTATTTAAAAATCCTAGTCTTTCACTTTGCCCAATAAAACAGAGCAAAATTGGACACGTTGTGATTCCAAAGCATAATTTGGATTGATTTCAAAATTTTAGGAGAGTAAGCCTTTCATGCGGGCTGTTGTTGATAGCTGGTGTTGTGAGGAGGGATATTTAAGTTAGGCAATTTAATAACACTTGAACAAAATATATTAAAACATTATACCTCTGTCAAATTTCCTGAGCAGCAGAACAGAAGCTGGCTTTGGAGAAACCAACAGGCATAAGATAAAGAGACCATAGCTCATAATTAAGCATTGGCATACACTTAATATTTGATATTATGGAATAATACTTGCCCTCTGACCAAATTGTGCTTATCATAATTATTTGGATAGCTAGGCTATCATAATGACTTAAACTAAGAAAAGATTTAAATTTGCTTTTGTGTTTTAGTTGGAAGAAATCACTTTTCTTCCATTAAGGTATTCACTTGCTAGTTTATATTGCTTCTTTTTTTTTTTTTTGATACCCATCATCCAATTTGAACCAGAAATGGAAATTTATTTGAATTTTCCTAGAGGGTCTTACTATTTTGAGATTGTGTTAACATTCGTGCCATTGCTAGTCCCTAAAGCTAACGGATCATGTATGTTAGAGATCTGTAGCTGATTTGGGGGGAACTGTTAATCCATTGTCATTTTTATTCTATTCTCACACATTACTGTCCTCTAAGAATTTGTGATTTATTACCCTTCCTGAGCACACCCCCTGCCCCCTTCTTCTTTACCTAGAAATCAGGGAAAGAGAGTTTAGGGGAGGGATGGGGTAGAGTTGGGGAAGGTACAGGGCAATGGTGGGGACGGGAGGTTGAGCTTGCATAGATCACGGCAATTTTGAGCAATTGCTTTAAACGGGCTCCAGTCTTCTCTGGCTCTGAGGACAGTGCCTGCCTCTTGGTAAGTGTTCAATAACTACTTGCTCCGTGACTTTGGAAAGTTATGTGAACTTTCTGAGCGTCGCATTCCACATCTGAAAAATGGCATAGAAAATAGTATCTGCATCGTGAGAATGAAAGGAAATCATATTTGACAAGTGCTTATCATTTTATTCATTACCGTGTCTGTTTATCACATTTTTTTGGTCACCCATAACGTTAGTCATGTGGGTATTGCTTTTGCTATTGTCATTATTTCTCCCAACTTACCCTCCTGAAAATCACCTTCTTCCTCTTTTTACAGCCACCGACTGCTTCCTCCTCTGTTTTCCTATTCTCTCTGCTAGGTATTATTTGTTAAGCTGCAGGCCTGTGAGGAAATTTGGGGGCAGCTGTGATGTCATTTGGATTTTGTTGTATGTTTGATTTTAGCTTATTCTAGGAACACAAAAATAATCCTAACACAGCCTCAGCACTCAGGGGGCGTACACTCCTATGGGTAGGGTGGTTAAGTAAGCAGACGGTCATAACAGGATGTGGTGGATCCCCCAGGAACATCAGCTAGCAGGAGGTGCTTAGGAAGTGGTATTGAAACCTATGAATTCCAGGAGGAATCCCAAGAATCTCAGAAGCCTTATATTTCAGAATACAAATGTACTGGTCTCACGAATCTATCACTTGGCCCCTGGAAGTAGCGAAACCCCTCAGAGAGGTGCTACTTAAATGATGTATTGTTACTACTGAGCCCTGCCCAAATCCAGTGACATTTCTGAAGTCAATTCAGGGTTCTATTTTCCCTTATACTCATCTGGCTCACGCGTTAATTAAACATTTCAGGCTTCTCTATGTAGAAACTCTGTTTCCCCTGCCCCACTGCCTCACCCCTTGGTTGTAAGTAAATCCTTAGTGCCGCTAGAAAATAGATTTTTTTCTTTGCTTGGTTTCATTTCATTTGGCTTGATGAGGTGAAGGAATATTCTTATTATAGAAGACCCTCTCTAGTTCTTAATATGAGTTGTAAAAATTAGCCAGAAAAATAGGTGTTTGAAGAAACCTATGACACTGACAAATAATTATTTTATATCCCAATTTTACGTGGTAACCTTGAGCTTGCATCTTTCCAACAGAATGATAACTTTAGGAAGAAGTGAGGACTTCAGGATAGATCCGAGTGAGGCATCCGCAGTCTGAGTAAAATATATGGCTGTGTCGCCATTCTCCCTCATCCACAATCAATTGGATTCTTTTAGTTTAATATTTACTTGCTAAGATGAGATGCTAGTCTGCATGGTGATAAACAGTCTGCTCCTGGCATCTGAAGGTGACCTGTCAGTTCATATGGACAAATCTCCTGCTTACTGAAATGTACAAAATAAATCATTAAAGCAGGCAGGTGCTCATTCCCAGATTTAAATCACCATAGATTTATGATTTGAATTAATGCTTCATTTGGCCATAGAAATAGATGCTGAGACAAATGATATGCGCTGGTTGGGGTTTCCATACTGTAGCCATCCTGATATTGATTACTGAGATGTCTTTGCAATCTCTTGTTTATATCGAGTACTATCTTGTGACAGGTTGGCTGATATGAGCTACATTGCAGATAAGAAGGAAAAATGTCCTGGATTCTTTTTAGTGGCAACGCTATCCACAACATACAGGCCAGATAAATTGCTATTTTTTTGCTTTAAGGACTGATCTACATAACCAGCTTAAAAAATGCTGCTTGGAAATTGGGACTGGGGTATTGGGAAGGCAGAATTTAAAACCGGTGAACTCAAGATCAATTTCATAGTCTCTATAGCTATGTTTTATCTGCTTATCTTCTTTTTTTTGGCATCGTGCACATTTTTGAGGGTACTAAATTAATCACAATCGATTTAATCTAAATAAAGGAAACTTAATTTTACTTCTAGTTTTTAACTGCTATATAAATATTGACATAGTGAGCATCTCTTAGTAGTTTCTCTGTTATTTAAATACTTGCTAAACCTAATATCTTACTCCCTTAACTAATGACAACAAAGGAAACGACTCTTTAAAGATAAATACATTAAATGTTATTCCCAAGTGCAGGAGTTTGGGGACTGTAATTTACCAAGAGGCAGGAAAAGACTGCATTTTTACTTCTCTTAACATTTTATTTAAGGAAAACACTATGTACACAGTTTAAAGAATACTCTGAGGATTTAAGAGGGACCTTTGCCACAAGCTAATATCTGACTCATAGAACTGGTAAACAGCTATCAACAATAGTAGATTGCTTGCTTAGTAGGAAATGAGTTCATATCTATTCAAAATGTGATCTCAAAACAGATGTCCCAAGAAAATCTTATTGTTTAAACTATAGTCATAACCGCCGAACTGCTGTTATTTCTTTAAGGAAGTGAAGTAATCTTAAGACTTCAGAATTTCTCTCTCTGAACACCATGGAAAGTAGGCAAGAATACCCTAAGGCAGTGATCCACAAACTTGAACACATTTCATATGCCTGAAATGTAGGATTCTTTTGCACTTTTTCAAACTTGCAATAGTTACAAAGATATAGGAATTTCAAGTAAAAACAAGAGCTTGAGTTTGGGATTAAACAGCTGTGTTCTTCAATGGTGTTCCTTACTCCTTACCTCTGTCCATCAACCGACAAAACAAAACAATGAAAAAAAAAAAAAAAAAAAAAAGCCAGGCAGATAGGGAGATAAAATTATCTTCCCTGGCTGACTATCCCCTTATCTTTTTTTTTTTTTTTTTAACCATTCCCAAAGAAATAAAATAGTTTACATTGCAGTCATTTCCTTTCTTCTATCTCATGTGTCTATTTGGAAGGAAAAAATTAATTTTATGATTTCAGGAAGAAGTCTTGGAGACCTTGAGAAAGCAAATAAAAGGAAACTGAGAACACAGGCCACCAAGCAGAGCTCTGTAGTTGCACATTGGATTCTCTGCTTTGGCAATGTTAATGAACCTCAAATCCTTCCTATAATTAGATGAGGGAATTGCTTATATTTTCAAACAGATGATGCTGCTGTAATGAAACGATTGACAGGGAATTTAAGAGTGTCTACAGTAGTCATTTGGTTTCTGTTATTAAAAAAAAAGTTTAAAAAGAAGATTGGCTTTAGACATAGGTCCTGAGAGAGGTAGTAATTTACATAGCATGCTATGACAGGTGTCTTTGTATAGGAAGGAAATAAAATGGAAGACTAGAGAAATGATGGGCAGGTATAGCAATTTTGGGGGGAGGGGGCGTCCTATGCTTATTCTGTGTAGGTTCTTTAAAAGGGGCCGAGACTCAAGAGATGGATCCGGATTGAGTGCACAGCTGTAACTGCTGATGAGCTAATTGCTCCTTATCTCTCAGCCCCATTCATCTTCATTTTTTACCAATTACTGAGAATTATCTGTGTTCTCAGTTGGATATGAGAGTTAATCCTTTTTGGTTAAGCTGGCAGTACTGTGAGCAGATTCCAAATCGGAGGGTGAAAAAGCCAAAGCAAGCTTGCTCTAAAAATGTCGCCAGTTCAATTACAGTATCACTGATTCATAAGAAATTTGCCACTGTTTAACAGATTAAATGTGGAATTTTTTTTTTAAACTTTCTTAATGTTTCTTTGCCTAACAATGATTGTTAAGGTCCTTCTTCCTGTCTGATGAGTCAAATTTAACAATATTAACAGCCAGGGTCTTGTAAACATGGAAACACACAAGACTACCCTAAGAGGCCAAAAAAATTCTGACACATGAAATGAGAAGTATTTTAGAACTGATAGCTTTCAATTTATATGTAAACTCTTTTAATCTATGCCTTTGCTCTCTGTGGCTTCTCATATGGTGAGGAAAGTATGTCCAAACATAAACCTTTTCACAAATGTCACATTAGTGGAATTTTAATGGAAGGACCACATAAGCATCTCCTAAAAGTGTAGGAACTGCCATGGTTTGTAATTCAATTGATGGTGAATAAGCCATATGGTTCACATCATTTCCTATGCAAAAGATGTCTTCATATCCTGACATTTTACACAAAATTGCTTATTCCAGCAATGAAAACCTAGAAAGTAGTAAGCTACGCTTTCATAATTTTCAATGCATTCTTAAATATTTAATATTTCTGGCATTTCTTCTTCATTAAATATTTTAAATAAGGTAATCTAATGTGAAAATATAAAGAATAAATAACTAATTTAAGACAAAATTATCATTTGAATAACTTGTAGTATGATCAAACAAGTCCTTCTAGATGCTTCCAAAAGCTGAGATTGGGGAGCAGAGAGCAAAATATGTCAGAAGATTCAGCTTCTAGTAATAACACTGCTAATAAATAACTTAGCTAGTTAGGTCTCTTAATTTCTCAGATTTCTTATTTAATAAATAAGGAGTTTGATGCCCAGTCAACCCCTTGGTTCTAAAATTCTTTGATTTTTGAAATGAGTAGAAGATAAAAGGCAAGAAGTTATTCTTTACAGTGATTTCTAAAATGAAATACAAAACTGAAACAACCTAAATGTTCGAAACATGCCATCATTATGTATATTGTAACACATCATTTCACAGATCATGTAACCATTACATATGACAGATAGTGGTGGAAAATATTTATTTTGAATATAAGAAAAAAAGAGGCACATGCGGTAATAACTGGTCATTTTATTAAGCTCTTTTTCATGATTTTCTAGAAAGTGCTTGGCATCATTTTGCATTTTTTCTCATAACATATTTTTGATCTTTATTGTGTATATGAAAGAATAAAAACATTAGTGATCATAACAGGGGACTATGGAAAAAATACATTTCCATATTAAAAAGAACACTTTTCTCATTTAAAAATATTTGAGCCTGTATTTCTGAATCCACTCCTACGTGTAAATAAAATCATTAGAGTATGAACAATAACATATACTAGTTTTCTGTATGAATTATTAAATGTATTGTATGGTGTAGATAAGCAGAATGCAGAGAATATTTCCACTCTTTCTGTAGTGTCTGTTTCATTATCATAAAAAAATTTTAATTTATATGGACAGTTGGAGACCATAAGTAGAAAATATTAACCCCATGTTTTCCTTTTGGTTTTAGTATTGCTTACTCCAACTAATGACAGGATAATGAAGTAAACTGATAATATAAGCATTTCATACTAAGAAATATAAATTAAATGATTTTATCTGATGCTGTATCCTTGTGTAATCATAAAACGTAAGGATATGTAACATATATCCAATTGGATATGCTATATGGTAGACTCCATCACATTCTAGAAGACTGAATGCATTTATTACAGCCTTCAGTTTTCATTGAGGAAAGCCCTAAATATGATCGTCAACCTACATCAACGTGCTATGATGTTTATAGGAACTTCAAAGTAACATATAGTGGGAGCAAACTTTTCAGTTTAAAATAACCCCAGGCCTTAGTCAATCCTTTCAAGATCAGGTAACTCTTATTGTTTTCATTAATATGATCCTCCATTATTTTATCTTATATTTTAACTTCATATGATTGATGACATATGATTAAAATAAACCTTCAACGCTGTGTTCTGTAAATTATAATGTTTGATGATACAAATCTTCAAACATCTCATGATGACCTAACATTAGAGAACATATCTGAGCTGTTACTAAGGGTGTTGGTCATGGTTTAACATTTTGTGAACGTGAGCACACAAGTTTCTAACTCTGAGGCCAATGCCTGTCATCAGACTTAGCATTTCGCATTTATATGACTGTGATTCCTCTCTGCACTGTCCAAATATTCCCAAAGTGTACAAAGCCATTTGTATGAACCATGGCATGTCCAATTGAATACAAAATATAATAACAGTGATAATAAGTAAATAATACAGTAGTCGACATGAATGTCGAAAAATGTCAGTTCACTTCTGATGAAATAATGTGGCATACATCATCCTGCAGGCTCTTAGTACCCCCACTCCCCCAAATAAACCTGGATCATTTGGAAGATAGGAAAAATAGAGGATTTAAATATGGTTTTCTTTAACAGCAGGTCATAATGGAAACACAGACCCTTCCATTCAGTGCTGAGAGAATTACCAGTTTGATAATGATTAGGAATGTTGTTATTAAAACAGTATGTGTAGTTCATTTTCAACAGTTTTGAATTAGAGTCTGCACTAATGAAACGGATACGGTTTCCTTCACAAAGGGCAGATCTGTTAGTTACTATCGCTGCAGCAGTGCCTCGCAGACCATGCCTTTAGCTCTATTTGTATTTCACAGCATGATAAGCAAAGAGTGTTGATTTTCAAGGATCCTGCTGATGAAAGGTAATGGCATTATTACATCTTTATCTCAAAAGCAGAACTGAGTGGGAAATGATTTTTTTTCTCTGTTGCACAAAAGATTTCTTGGTTAGAAAGCCTTTTTTATTTCTTTACATCGTTTTCGTCTTGGAAATGATATGTTATTATTTAATGTCTGCACAGCAAGCTTGAAAGCACCTAATAGCGAATGGATTGGAAGTGAAGTACCTCCTGCTCACAGATATGGATCTTCTCAGTCACACGCTGTACCAGCTGTCATCCCAGCCATACTGCTGTGATTTAATTAGTCTGTTTATGTCCTTTCTAATAATATTTCCATCTCTATGAAAGGGCAAATGCGACAGGGACTTTTTCCCTTTCTGGTTCTGCAGACTGAAGAATGTGGCCTACATCTGATATGTGAGGACACGGGATTGAATCACCATTCCTGTCGCTTCAAGCTGTTGATAAATTGTTCGGCCAAGAAGTGTACTTACTTCCTTGGGGTCATTTGTAGGCAGGGAGTAATACTCTGCATAGGGACAAAGAAGAGAGGATATTTGTGTATATGTGAGCGTGTGTGTGTATCCAGTCATGTATGTATGTATACGTGTGTACACACACGCTTATGCAAATACATATATATGTGCATGGGGGTATTCTAAAGTTAAAACAATTTATAAGACCGTGTGAACCCTGCATTTTTATCAATGCCGTGCGTGTCTTTAGGGCACATATTTAAGTCTTTTTCATCAATTGATTTCGTACAAAATTACAACATTTCAGGAATTCTTGGAAAAGTTTTTCCTTTTCTAAATGAAAATTAAAATAACAAGTCATTTACTTGGAATTTTACTTGTACAACTGTATCGATTGGGGGTTTTGGAGAGATCTTTGTTTTATACAGGTATTACATTTTAGGATATCCAGGGAAGGAAGACGTCACCATCTTCCTAAGACATTTAATAGTTATATTTTTACTTAAACTTTTTCTAGAAAGTATATTTAACTGAAAAGGATAGCTCAGGTTCAAAACCAACTAGCTACCACACAATTATATAAGAATGCATAAGTTAATAAACAAACATAAAAGAGATATGACATTATTAAATATAATGTGGTGATTGATAGTCTATACTCAGGCACTATGCTGTTTGAGTGATTCAAGTCTACTTCAAAACGCAGTGGCCTTGTAAACATTCTTGATTCTGCCTTAGGATTCTGTGACCTTCTAATGTTTCGTGAGACACAGATCCATATAATAGAGATGGGGGGAAAATGATTTCTAAAACCAGTCTCAGTTCGTTTTAACTTCATTCATATTTCTCTTCAAAAGAAACGTCTACCTCTTTTATAAATAATTGGTTAACTAGTTCTCTGTGTTTTAGCTGCTTTTTGGAAATAAATTGCTTTTTCTTTACTTCTCTATGGTTTGTTTGTGTAAGTGTTGAAATTGGGTTGCAAGGTTTTCTGAGTTATCTTCTTTCTGGATTATCTAGCTTTTGTTTTTATATTTCTGTTTTTCGTCTCTCATCTTTTACATTTGAATAATCCAACTACATTTTTGGAGTGGGACTTGTTAAAACAATGAGTATATTGACAATGTAAATCCAACATTCACTTTACATGAAAATATCAAGGTTAAAAATGCTAATCTTACAAAGGTGGTCAAATTGTTTTAAAATGATTTCCTTTAGCAATCTAAATGTCAGCCTCCTAGAGTTGCCAGTTATAATGCACACGGCATGTATTTAGTTTCTTTTTGCGCTTTCATGTACCTACCACTGTCAAACCTATGCCTACATCAAGAGGAAAGGTCAGGTTCTAAAATCGTTTAAAATAAATATATCAAAATGAGCATCAAAATTAGAAAATGTCTTATATCTATGAGTAAATGATCAGACTATTTTCAATCCTTTAGATTCCTCTTCTAGATAATATATTACCTTAGCAATTAAATAGCTAGATATCACACTGCACACACGCAAATGTTCACTCACACACACAAGTACCCATATATTTCAGCTCTCAAGAAACTCTCATTAACTTACTACTAGTATAAGCTGAATTTATTAAATATATTCATTTTAAAAATTATTTTATTTTGGAAAAATATAGAAGTACTTATTTGGCTATCTTTCCCCTAAGGTGTAATTTCACTGTTTCCTCTACATTTGCTATACTGAGGAATGTAAATGTTGATGATTAAGTTATCTTGACATGAACCATTTTGATGCTTTGAAAAAACTCACCACGAAGCATTTGATGGTATTTTTTATTAATTGGATAAATGAATTGTGAGATGTGTGATTGCATGATGAGGTACTCATTTAGTTGTTGCTTTTTGCTTTTTCTAATCTCTGTCATATTGGATTTATAAATGGAATGGAGTGACCTTTGAAACTGTGATGGAAATGAAGAGATAAACACAACTTGAAAGGACAAACCAATTAATATCAATGTGTTAGTTACACATACATGAGGAATTTTAATCCTTTGCTCTCTACAGTAAATTTGTGAATCATTTGTCGAGAAAAGGAGCACACTTTTTGATAGTTAAGGATTTTAATCTTATGTTTTCCTAAAAATTTTTAATTTCATGTAACATCATTATATAGATAACACACAGTTAGCTTGTTTTTTGTGCATGAAATGTTGGCACTGCCTTGGAAAGATTGACAAGATCCCCTTTTAATAAAAAAGTTAACCATGTACACACACATATTCAAACATGTACACATATAACATCTAAAATCATATTATATATTTTTAAATAAATATATTGTAATCTTGATTATAGTAAATCTTTAAATAGACCTCTTTTTTGTAAATTTAGACTCATAACTGATCCTCTGCCATGGACCATAGATTACTTTCTAAAAAAATCCAGATTCAGGAATCATAAATAAAGCATTTATTATTTTAACCTCAGGAATCATAAATAAAGCATTTATTATTTTAACCTGTTGACCTGTAATGTTAAGAAATATTTTTCAAAATCAATAATATACTTGAGTATGCTTTTAAAATAAAATCTGAATAGCCAATTTATACTTTCTTCTTACCTCCTGCTTTCTTTCTTTGCCTTCCGCCTTTTTTTATCTAATTGGGCTTATTTTTGTAAAAACGAAAAAAACAAGCCAGTTCTGCTGTGGTGTGAATTTTAGAACACTTGTACATTCTATCCCCTTTAATAGCTTAATTATGGAATATAATCAATTTAATATACGGGTTTTGAAATATTGCCATTGATGCACAACAAGGAAAAAAGTAATACAAGCTTGACATTTTAAAACACCAGCATTGAAAGACTTTCACTTCTAATTGATTTTTAAAAGAGTTCCCTGGAAAAGTGAGCTCAGAAATGTTTATAACAGCTTTGGCAACCTTCCAAAATGTTTATCGCAAAGTGTAACTCAGCAGTTTCTAAGTTCTCCCATCAACTGAGAAAGATGTGTCCTGTATTTGGCTTAATCTATGCTGATATTGAACCCCTCACAGAGACATCATGTTTTTTTGAAGACATAAATTCTCCAAATGGTTAGTTCAAAATAAGAAGTGTTTTACTTTTGCAAATTGGAGAGAAATTGTTAAGAAGTAAGTTATGGATGAGCAAAGGATATGTATCTTTTACATTTTGATGAAAATATACATTTTCTTCTCCCTCACTTTTAAAAAATCTGTTGACCTTCCAAAGTTTGGTAAAATTGACAAAAAGGTGATTTTTTTAGGCATGTTAATATCATACCCCTCCTCATCGTTGATTGTAGGTGTGAAAAACTTCCTCTGACAGCCAAAAAAATTAATGGACATGATATCCATTCTATTTTAACAAGCAAGCAAACCAAAATACAGTAATATTGACCACAAGCAATTACTTTAAAAGGCTACTGCTAAGTATTTCAGGAAAAATGATTCCGTTGACTAGTTGTTTGTCAGTTCCTGTATGTTTTTTTATTGATTGCTTTTGGATATATGGCCCCATGATTGAAAATGTTGCTGGTAATATCTTCTCTTTATAGTACCAAACCTACTTGCTGTGATTGATGAGGTGAATTTACACAGAAGTGCATATACAATTTTATGTAGATCACTGCTTTCTAATAATATTAATTTTGTAGTGAGGTGTTTTTTTGAAATTAAGTCAGAGTAGCAGGCAACTTCGTAACAATTTTATTCTTCCAGGTCTTTCCTTATTGTGTGTTATATTCTCGTTTGTGATTCAGAGCAATAATGTGATATTTCAAAGTATGATCAGCCAGAATGAGTCATCTATTTGTAAAAATTTCTTTTTAAGATGAAGACTGTACAACACCTACTCATTCCCATAGGAATCTGGAGAGATCTGTGGTTTGAAATTTCTGTATCATAAACTCATGTGGTGCAGGCAGTATTACATTTAGCCAATAACCAGGAATTCTGATTAGTTGGATATAAATCACTAATGTTGAGAAATAAATGTAACAAAAACAATGAATAGAAAAGAAACGAATTGATAGAAACAGGTAAGGAAGTCATTCAGTAGACAATCTTACCTAATTTGTCCAAACAATGCATCACCTAATACAAGTTGCATCTGAGAAATAGATTGGCATGACAATGTCCCTCAATACCAAAATCACATCTGTTTTTCTCCAAATCTGAACTATAAAACCGTATTAAAAACAAATATTTAAATGTCACATACCCTCGAATCACATATATATAATACACATCCATCCATCCATCCATATATATATATATATATATATATGTATATATATACTTGCTTTTACACTATTCAGAACTCAAGGCACTATTCTTTCCTAATTTATTTATTTATTTATTTAGTTTTGGCTGTGTTGGGTCTTTGTTGCTGCGTGCAGGCTTTCTCTAGTTGTGGCGAGCCGGGGCTACTCTTCATTGCTGTGCTCGGGCTTCTCATTGCGGTGGCTTCTCTTGTTGCAGAGCACGGGCTCTAGGCGCGCAGGCTCCAGGCGTAGTCGTGGCATGCGGGCTCAGTAGTTGTGGCTTGTGGGCTCCAGAGCGCAGGCTCAGTAGTTGTGGCACGCGGGTTCAGTAGTTGTGGCACACAGGCTCAGTTGCTCCGCGGCCTATGGGATCTTCCCGGACCAGGGCTCAAACCCGTGTCCCCTGCATTGGCAGGTGGATTCTTAGCCACTGCACCACTAGGGAAGTCCCTCTTTCCTAATTTCGATGAAAACAAAACAAAACAAATACCCCTCACGTGATGTAGTTCGACATCGTTTTTGTTTTCTTATAACCACAGGTAGTTTCCTATTACAGTCATATACTCATATCTAACCTCAAATTCTAATGTGTACCTAATCTTCATGCCTACAGCTTTCCAGTGATATGCCGATTTCCTTTTCTATCATTCCTCACACTGCACCAAACTGTGTTAGTCCTCTGTAATATTTACTGCTGCCTCCCCAAAAGGAGTAGTTGGCAGGGGTGGAGGCAGGAAGAGAGCAAGAGTTAGAGACAATGAGAGAGAGAGAGAGAGAGAGAGAGAGGTGGGGAGAGAGAGAGAGAGAGAGGAAGAGAGAGGGAGAGAGAGAGGGAGAGGGAGAGGGAGAGAGGGAGAGAAAGGTGGGGAGAGAGGGAAAGAGAGAGAGAGAGAGAATGAGAACACTTAAGTGAAAACTGAGAGGCAATACAACTTTGTGTTTAGTGTTGAGAGCACAAAATATGGTGCCTAACTGCCTGGGTGTAAAGTGTGGCTCTGTTCTTTACTGTTCTTCTTACGACATTTTTGTCATCTTAGCACTTTTGTGTCTCAGTTTCCTCATCTATATGACAGGTATAATAATTATAAATATTTCATAGGGCTCTTGGGGATTATTTGGGTGAAATTACTTCTCAGAACGCGATGGGACACCTTGTAAGCATTATACTAAAGTTTGTTCAATAGAAAATAAAAATAACATAATAAAGTGCATGCACACACATACACACTCACAAATATCTTCTGAAATGTTGGGAGTTTCTAGTATTCCCAACGTCTCAGCATTATTTGAAACCCTATTTCCTCCTCTACATGCCTCAGCGTTCCATACTTATCCAGGATCTGCACTATTTGATCCTGATTGAATATATCCAAAGGGTGTTTTATTGACTATTTGCTGCATTCTGAGCCTCGTGTAGTGTTCAGGAAATATGCTACCGGGTTTAGATTACATTGCTTCACCTGTAAAAAGCACACATGCATAGGAAGAATGAGGTTGTCAGTTGTTTCATTGGCACATTTCTTTCTTTAGAAATCAATAATCAGCTTTTAAACTTTTAATTGAAAAGTTTTGTCTCATTTTATGTTATCAGACAAAATATGTACTCCAACTCTAAAAACAGACATCACTTTATTCAGTGCACATAAGACTTCCTTTAATTAGCCCTTAATAAGCTTGGTTTAACTGGGATTTACGGAAGAACAGTGGTCATTAACATTAGCCAGATTAAGACTGTGTTAATTACTATTGATAGATAAAATAACGTGCTAAAGTGCTTTAAATTATTCCTATACTTATGAACTGAAAGTAAGTTTGAAGCTTTTAAAGGGAAGTTATATTTTATTTGTACTTTAAATTGAATATTGACTTTTATACAGGTATGTAGGCATAACAACACATGATTTCATGGTTTCAATTTACAGCTTCTTTATGTTTACCACGAATAAGGGATAATATTAAAATATATCATTCTGGATAATTTCCCAAGATATAGAAATGTTCACATTTACTTTTATGATTCATGGTATATGATTTTAGTTAGAAACAAATACATATCTTAATTATAATTAACTTCAAAACACTTAATTACTTCCTTTTTGGCAATTGATAGATGCAAATGTTTTCTTCTATCTTGAAAAGAATTTTTAGAATTGTGGCATTTTATGTTAATGTTGTCTTTTCTTGTTTATTGCTCCCCTTAGTGTCTATTTTCAGTATCATATTTGGGGTTAATAATACCTGACGTTTAGCTAGTTTTTTTTCCCTCCATGTATCAGTTCTTAGACGTTATATCAAGTGAAGTATTTCTCAGGATTTCAGAAATACTTTCTGTCACTCATCCCCACTTCCATTTTCTTGGAACTGCTCTTGTAATATATATATGTATCCATATCCATATATATATATATTTAATGTTATTCAAAGCAGGTCAACAACCCATGAAATCTAGATTGCTAAGACCAAGGCAATTCTCCTGGTTTTCATCATACAGAAAATTATGCAACCCACGAATTAAATTTTATAGATAGTGTTAACATCATATCCTTTGCCCTGCGTGATTTAGAGTACCTTCATCCATTTAAAGATCCATACCAAGGATTTTAGTATTCGTCCCAGGCAAAATGAATTGTAAAGTAATACAATTTCATGCCCCAGCATGGACTCTGACTTTGGTCAGACTTCCCCAAATTTAGTAAATAGCAACCTTTAAAAAAATTGTTAAGCTACATGCTCAAGCTAGAAAATTTGGAATCATCTTTGACATGGCTCCCTGCCCCTGTCTTGCAAATGCTTTCTTATGTAGTACATCTCCATGTCGGTTTATTCTTCCTCCAAACCATACCTAGGATTCATTTTCCTCTCCACACTGCCTCCACTGCCTATGTGGCAACCCACGCTAGCCCCCCGCAGCATGGCCCCTGCAATAACCCTTAATTCAGTCTTCCCAGTTGGACTCTTTATCTTTTATCATCCTCTCTTGTTATAACAGCTCCTGCGATGACTGTAAATCATAAATTGATTCATGAGATTTGCCTTTTAAAAAGCCTTCATTGGCTTTTCATTGTACTTAGAGTAAAACTCAACTTTCTTCACATGGCCAGAAAGACCCTGCATAATAAAGAATGTATTTCACTTCTCCTCCCCAAACCCTTCTGGGTTTTTCTTCCTTTCCATCTTCTCTCCATACTGGCCTTTCTTCAATTCTGTAAACATATACACCTTCCTTCCCCAGTATTCTTAATTCTGACCAGTAGGCCAGAATTCTCGACTTCCTAGGTCCTATTCATTTTCCAGTTCCTGCTTAAATGTCTTCCCTGAATGATAAATTTAAGTGAGTTCTCCAACTCTGCCCTTAACCCATTCCATTCCGTATCACCTTGTTCTTTCTGTAGCACTTTGAAAAGTTCATAATGATACCTTTATTTGCAAGTCTGTTTGCTTCATGCCCGTCCTGATCCACGAGCATCCCAGCTTGACAAAGGCAGAACTGGCTTGGCTGCACTGACTGGCATGTGCTGTTAGTATATGGTTGTTCCATAAATTCTCCAAGGGGAAAATGGTGGCATGTTGGAACTAAAAGAAGACTTGAGCTAGCTTTGATATATACAACCTCTGAGTTTGGGCAGCTGGGAGTAGTGAGCTGGAGCTGGCTCACAAGAGTTAATTATCAAATTGTCAAAAATTTTGTAAGCTTATTGTTAAAAAAAAGTCACTATTAAAATTTAACTTATATAAATTTAGAAGTAAATAAAAACAGTGGTCATAAATACTCAAGACTTAAAAAACAAACAAACAAACAAACAAAACCTCCTGAATGAATGTTTAATGAATGAGTGCTCAGGTAGGCCAGAATACCTTTGTACACATATCCTTGTTACTGCTAGCTTTCTCTTTACTCAAGGAATTCCTCTATATTTTTACCAGTTAGAATATTTCCTCCATGTTAGAGATAGGTTCAAGCTGCATTTTTTCAATGTCAGCATTCCAGGGTTTTATTATGGAAAGTTTTTATTCTCATTTTCACATCTACTTTTTCATTTTCATTTAATCTGAGACATAAAATGTTAATATTGTTGGCATTTCCATTTTACAGATGAGTAAATTGAATCTCAGAGGAGATCATTTCTTGCCTGACATTTTGTGACTTTTAAGGTGGCGTTACTGGAGGTAGGGTCCGCTGTTTGGACTTCTACTTTAGTGTTCATTCCAGGTTATTAAAATAGGGAAAAGAAGGTTCATTCTTTTTAAAAAAATATTAAATTAGAGATCCAGAAACTTGATCTCCAGTTTAGTTTTTCCAGGACCTAGCTCAGGTGGCTTTGAAGACATAATGTTACCTTTCTTTATCTTACTTTACTAAGTTTGGTTAATTGCAGGGCTCAGAATGAAAAGCTTTCAATTTATACAATTCTCTGATTACATAATGTAATATAACATAAGTAAACAGTATCTTTAAGTCACTGAAATCAACCTCCATGCTCTGGAGAGGGGAGGTAAGATAGTACTACAGCAATTTAGGAGCAAAATATATTAAAGCATTTAAATTTTTGTGGACATAATTCATCAATTATGGAGAATTTGAAAATAAAATTTGAGTGGATAGCCTACCAACTTTATTATTTATCACTATTCCTTTTTTTACCCTTGTCCAACAAATTGTCCTAAAAATATAAAAACAAAAACTCATTTGTGATTCTGTGTCCTTTTTAATAACTATCTTTTAATTCATCCTCCTACAGTTGTCCCTCAAATAATATGTATTCGCTACGTCTGAGCTATTTTACGCGATATGTTTCTTGGATTATACTATAAACTCTTTGCGGCAGGGACCTTGTCTTTTTATATGCTCTATAAAGCACCGTGCACACCTAGGGAATTTTATGAATAATAATAAAAAAGGAGGGAAAAAAGCTTTCATCAGCAGTGTTTTATTTTGCATGTGAATTTAGGGATGAATTCATGCTATTATCCGTATTTCTGGAGAAACACCTCCTTATGTTACAAAAGTGGACTATGAAGAAAGCATGTAATTTTTTTTTTTTTTTTTTTTGTGGTATGCGGGCCTCCCTCTGCTGCGGCCTCTCCCGTTAAGGAGCACAGGCCCCGGACGCGCAGGCTCAGCGGCCATGGCTCACGGGCCCAGCCGCTCCGCGGCATGTGG
Source organism: Physeter macrocephalus (assembly GCF_002837175.3). Taxonomy (NCBI): domain Eukaryota; kingdom Metazoa; phylum Chordata; class Mammalia; order Artiodactyla; family Physeteridae; genus Physeter; species Physeter macrocephalus. The sequence goes on along the minus strand of NC_041226.1, from coordinate 46,733,396 downwards.
GATCCTCCCGGACCGGGGCGCGAACCCGGTTCCCCTGCATCGGCAGGCGGACGCGCAACCACTGCGCCACCAGGGAAGCCCAAGCATGTAATATTAAATCAGGAAATGTGCATTGCTGGTATAGGAAAAATAAATGAAGCAATACAATTTGCTGTTTCCCCTCCATTATAAAAATATTGCCAAGTCTGGCATGTGGTTCATAAAATCAAACATTTTCTCACACAGCTGTGCATGAGGAAATGAAATACTGCAGGTATAAGAAACCACCTGTTTGCCAGAACAGGAGTCTCAAAAAAGATAAACACCAGAATTTTATATGGGTCCCTGTTGAAGGTCTATTCTACTGTTAATGCTAAAACCTGAACTCTCGTTCTTCAAACCGGTGTTTTGCATGTGAATTGAAGGCTGAATAAACCCATGGATGATTCACTAATAAACACCATCGGTTTTTCTATTCAGTATACAGGATGATATTGAATACAACTGTCAAAGATAATTTCACAACCAATTCAGTTTTAAATGCCCAAATTACAACAAACCACAAATTCCTGTTTACTCAACATGCTCTTCTTTCCCTCCTTTATCTTAGTTGCAAAATTCTCATGAACTTGACAGTGTTCTCCCTCAGTGAAGAGAAAGTCTGAAATATGCCATAAATCATAGTGAGCTACTAACTAAAGAAATTCAAATTGCTGTAAGCACAAGTGCCGAGGGACTGCTTATGTACTGCCTGAGCCATAATGCAACGTTCACAACGAGATCATTGCATCATAATCTCATTCTCACTGTGATTTGCGTTGTGCGTAGGGGGCTCAAATGTCAGAAAGAGAGAGAGACGAGAGTGAGTGTCAGGTTAGATTTCTCTCCTATTTTACATTAAACAAATGATCAGAAAAACACATTAACCTGGATGAAATATTTCAGAAATTAAAACTTCTCCAAAGTTTTCTCTGTATAGGACATTTCTTGATACGTTTCCTGCAGATAGGTTTAGCATCAGAATTTCTAGGGACAGTTGAGAGACCTTTTAATATATTTTTGCTTCTTGTTGATGAAGCGTTTCAAATAAGCAGTGTATTCATACCATAAACATCCAGCTTAATGAAGGTGTCTGTCAAACAAAACCCAAGAATATTTCTAATAATGTAAAATTATCCATATTTGAAAAAATCTTGAAAAATTGCAGTTGTGTCCAAACTACATGTCTTTGTGTTATTGTAATAGATTGACTTCTCACCAGTGCATATGCATGCAGAAATGCGTATGTACATGTATGTTTCTGTTACTGACATGGATGGTCTCTATTTAAGATTCATGTTTGGGAACTAATAGATGCTTTTTAGCTTGTTCCTATATACAATTGTATTCAATGACTAAAAATAAAAAATGGAAATAATTTTTGCCACATCTTTAATTTCTGGATGAAGGGATAAAAGAATGGCCTTGAGCTAAATAGTCAATGATATGTGACTGTCATCACTTTCATAGTCAAGAGAGTAGAATGCTAATGTAAAACATAACTTAGAATATAATTTTTATAAGCCCCTATAAAACATACAGCTATCCCCGCTTTGTTGATTACTTCTCATCTAATATTTGAGCAGATAGGTATTATCATCTATTTCTACTTAGTGGTTAAAAAGGTTTACAGAATCCTAAATATTATGCTGTCCAAACTCCATCTTTTCAACGTGGAAATTCTAGGAAGACAATCATATCAACTGCAAATTAGAACACTTTTTTTCTCTTCTCTCAGGATAGTTTTGCTACTTATTTTACATTTTGGTAGCTCATCTGAGTGAACTATCCAATCTTTGAAAACAAGTTGAATATTAGTTTCTTGCTTTTGGATTTATGGAGTATGTGTCTCTTATTTCTCTCTCATGCATGCTATTCTCTGGGGGTATCTTGAAGTATAGTTATCAAGATGAAAATGTTTCCTTCTTTTACTAACTTAATATTGAAAAAGGATTTTTAATTATGTATTCCTTTGTATCTATTAAGATAAACAGTCAATTTCTGAAGACCTCAGCTTACTAGTTGTGTTTACTAGCTAATATTACATACATCTATTTCAGTCTTCAATCTAGACTAAAGGAACATTTGCTCCTTATTTATTTCTAATTTTTAGTCTCCATAGTTCTCATCTAAGGACTGGACACATAATAATCTACTTCATATTTATTATCATATTTACCAGTGGCTTAGAATAAAATTTATTATAGTATTGTTGCTTAACACCTCTGTTATAAAATGTTTTTTGTTTTAAAGAAAGGGTTATTACTTTTCTCCTTTCAGGTTTAAAATAAAGCAAAAGAAAACAAGAAACTCAGTTTTTACGTCTTTCGTCCAAATTTGCATGTGGATTAGATCTCCTTTCATATCTTCCGCAATTACACAATGTCTTCTTAAAGGAAGATACAGTTATAGACCCAAACCTTTGTACCTTTATATCCCCAAACTAGGCCCTTACATTCCATGGTATGTACGCAGTAAATTCCCTATGGACCATGCACCTAAAGGCTCCTGTTTTCCCAATGGCATGGATCACTAAATAATTATAAAAAAATAATAGAATGAATTTGGCATACTCAAGCCCATGCATTTTCCTTCTGAAGTACCACTATGCTTTAGTTCTCACTGATTTTAGAATAATTTAGTTTTAAGTTAAATTAAGGGAACAAATATACCATATTACTCATTTGGAATATCATTCACTCTTGAACTAATCTGAGACATTAAAAAAATGAATATTTTAATTGCTCTATTTATATTTGAAGACTTGAGAATAAAGTTAAATGTTAAGAATGTTCCAGTAGCCATATGGTAATAAATGCCATCTACAAGTCTAACTTGGAGTGAAAGTGTCGTCTGGGATGCACTATAGTCTATAAAATCAGAAGTTCTGAAATTGCACCCTAGTTCTGTTGCATATTACCTTCTTAGCTAAGTCCACATATTCTTTTTTTTTTTTTTTTTTTTTTTTTTTTTGTAAAATGGACATAGTATGCTTATCTATCTTAGGAAAACTCAGGGCGATGGGGGCTCTGCAGAATCCACAAGAAGTGCAAGGATCAGCATTTGGGCAGCTGTGCCTCACACTTTCCCCTTATTCCTATCCCCTTGGAGAGCCCAGCAGTGTTGAGATGCAAGGGGAACGCAGAAATAGAAAAATAGCAGAGAGGAAGGCAGAGGGGCAGTGAAAGTGCCAAAAAAAAAAAAAAAGTAAATAGAGCAAACTAGCTGTCTCACCCTATTGCAGGACCCAAGCCAGAAACCAAGATTCAGGTAGGAGGAAGGAGATACTTTAATTTGGATATGAAATTAACATTTTGATTTAGACCACATTTTAAATACTGAAAGGGATCAGGGGTCTGTGGGATTTGTCTTCAAAGGACAGACAAAGGAAAGATAACAGACTATGTGAGGTGGAGTGGTCAAAAGAAAAAATAAAGAATTTTTTCATTGAGACCATTCCTGAATAGATGTATCTATTTCTCAGGTCATTCTCTCTCCCACAATAGTTGAAGAACATGGTGCTAGGCTGAGGGACTGAAGGATGTGGGCTTGGCATGAATGGGGACTGGACTGACCTACAGGCAGAGGAACCCAGACTCAAGGTGATCTGACAGATGATGTCTATGTGTGGAACTAAAATTGAAAGCCTGGCAGGCAGTCCAGATGAGGTGTCAAACCAAAGGGGAGAGAGACAGAGCCTAAGCAGAGAGCTGCAGGATGAGAAATGAGAACACCAGATCTGGCAGAGGTTTCAAAATGAAGATGGGACATCAAGAAGTTTTTGATTTACTGGCACATAGTTATAGGCACATTTTACACTTAGCCCAATAGCTTAGCTGGCAAGACTGGTCAGCCAGCTCAGATACCACCTGTTATCTCTATTACAAATATATTAAAGTTATTTCTAATTTATAATACAAATCATTCCCACGAATGTGGAAATTATGAGAGAATGGCATGATGATGAGTTAATGCTCATCATTTAATAGTTCTGGGCATCAGTCTTCATTTCTAAAATGAGGGAAGGAATGCAACAATTTTCAAAATTTCTTGTTTAAAAAGTCTTTGATTTTTATATGACCCCTGTTCCTTTGAAACTGCACACCTGACATGCTCTATGAATTTTGTTGGTATCTTATAATTTATCATGTTTTAACTATTCTCCATAAGGTACTGGCCCTGAAATATGTGTTATTGCTGGTAAAAATCTTTGTATATACTTAGCGAAATAAGTTTCCCATGAGTATTTTTTCAAGAGTAGAATTTTATCAAGAATATTTTTTCTGGGCTTCCCTGGTGGCGCAGTGGTTGAGAATCCGCCTGCCGATGCAGGGGACACGGGTTCGTGCCCCGGTCCGGGAAGATCCCACATGCCGCGGAGCGGCTGGGCCCGTGAGCCATGGCCGCTGGGCCTGCGCGTCCGGAGCCTGTGCTCCGCAGCGGGAGAGGCCACAACAGTGAGAGGCCCGCGTACCGCAAAAAACAACAACAACAACAAAAGAATATTTTTTCTGGAAGAATTAAAACACCAATAACCAAACCTCTAAGAGAGAAATCCTAATCATATTTGATGATAATTGAAGTTAAACCTGGCTTTTAAAATCAGGTATATTTTAGTGCAATATTTTTTACAGACTTTCTTTTTTCCAAGTAACAGTTATATCAGAAATGCATTTATTTGAGGCTCTTAGAAAAACTATTTTAGAATTACATGGGTTAGTAACTGTACAACGTAGCTCACTTATATTAAGATCACAGCATGTAAGGTGTTATGTTTTATACAAAACAGTAATGAGCCTGTACAGTTGAATTTAAAATGGGAATTTTTAATATCAAATAGAAGACATGCAAAGTAAGGATTAAATTATCATGTTGTGAAAAAGTTACGCAGGTGAACACCTTGTTTTTACGAGTATAAAGTGTAGTCTGAATAAATCTATGAAAAGCTCTTTTTTAAGCGCAATTATTTGCTATAATGTGTAATTTTTCCTTCCCTTTATGTTTATTTTAATTTTAATATGAAAGAAATGATCATCCCATTTTCTTTGAAAGTGACATAAAGGTAAAACCACAGACCTCTTGAAAGAATTCCTTTGTTCTCAATCACATGAATGTTGTTGGAACAAAATTTTGCCACCTGCCAGAGGCTTTAAAAACTAAATCAAAAGGCTCACTGCTTCAAAATACTCAAACTAAAGGTAGGCTTCTTGATAAAGATGTAATGACTAGATTATTCTCATCATACAGTTATTATTGTGCAGCAAAATTGATGGATCTTCTGCTACCTTTCACTAGAAAATAATTCATAAATGAAAATGAAAATATTTAAATCACAAATAGTTATATTATTCTTTCATTCTACCTGAAAAATAGAATTGGGTTATGAAATTTAGGGTGTCTCCCTGTGTTAGTGTTAAAACTTCCCAAAAGATAAAAGAAGAATAAACGCGAAGTATTTCTAACAGTAGTTAAAACAATTCAGTGTTAGCATGCTTCATTAACTGTTTGCATACAAGACAAAAGTGCTTTCTGATGAAGCAGAAAACCAACTTGGGACCAATTTTCCACAACATAAATTCAACGCTCATTCTACCTCTTGATACCTTTGTATTCAAACTACCAGGAAGGTTTTTTATATCTGTCATATTGGTAATCATTTTAGTACTCCTATTTTAGATTCTCTAATCCTTGAAAATAATTCCAGTTCAGAACCTTTATTTCCTGAGAATAAGCTTAAGATTAACATTTACTATTTTTCTAAAATAAATGTGAATTAATTGCACTGGCAGCTATCAAACTGCTTTAGTAAGAATAAATTCTTACCATGTAAGAAGCATAGTAAACGGAGTAGTCAGATGGGCAGCTTAAACAACATCTTCGTTACATTCAATTTTTAAAAAAAATTTTATTGAAGGTTACATTCAATTTATTCTCTGTCCCTCTGTCTCTGCCTCTCTCTATATATATACAGATATGTATCATAATGCCTATGATGTATTATTGCAAATTTCATCATTCTATGTAATATCATTTATTTTGACACCAAAAGAAGAAGAGTTAGCACCTCTGTAAACTAGCAAAGGAAGTGAGTGCTAAGTTGGAGAAACACCATTATTGATCATTGTGTCTGAAAATGCAGCCTCAGTGGTAGGTGCGTCACTTCTGCCAGACCATCACAGCATAGCTACAAAGTGCTATCAGACACAATGAAGACATCCACAGTCCCTGTAGAGTACAGTTATTCAGTTTGGTACATCATCTTTTGTCTTCAGCAGCAATGTTCAAAAATCACTTTCACTTACACAGAGTGAGAATCTGGAAAACAATGTGTCTTCTTCCCTTCTCCATATTCTTTTCTAGACTTTGCATAGGGAAAGAAAGGGACATTGTAACCTATTTTCTTCATTAATGAAAGTGTAATTTAGAGTTGGTGAACAGGGTGAAATCAAATCTTAATCTTTCACAATGTCATATAACATCTGTCTCTTAATGTACTGTGAGCCAGCTTTTTTTGTGGGAAAAAATGTCTTTGGTAAAAACTTGAGAATATTGTATGAGTACCTATTTTATTCTATGGAAAGGAATCAATGTCTAGATATCTACACTGTAAAATATTACTGTAGCATGTTTAAAATATTCAAAAGCTATACTCAGATTGACACTAAACTGAATGTTTTAACTCTTCGAATTTTAAAATATTTCTAATTACTGACCTTTTTCGGATTTCAGAAAGAAATTAGTCATACCCAAATATTTCCTATGGCAGTAAAAAATCACATCCTGTTATTTATCTCTTTCAAAAATGAACATCATATTGCATTAAAATAGTGTATGATTCAAGCCAGGGAATATACTCCTAGTATGAAGAACATGTTGAAGTAGTGGGAAAGTTTAGTATTTTAAAAATGTGGTTATTGATTCAGTGAACTAAATATATTGAACATGTAAAACATTAGATTCTTTTAATATACAGGTATACTCATGTATGGATTTTTCCTGAAATGTTTCATGTAAATCAGGACTTTTATCGAATCAGGTTTTAAATCAATCCACTACTTAGGTAACATTTTAATATAATGCATTTGATTAAAGTGAGCCGCATCTCTAGTGGTTCTGGAATTCAAGCCGTTTTGCATAAATATTGCTTCATACATGTCTATATTTACAGACTACCTTGTCAATGGGGGGAAAAAAACCTAAATGAGATCAAAGGAAGTATTTGTGTTTACTATTTTGATTAAAATACTAGTGGGCAAAATAGCTCCTTTGAAAGTCCCTTTGTTTTGACTTATTAGCAGGATATGATGTTAGAGATGATAAGATAGTGCCTTTGATGTAGGAGGAGCTAAACGAGTGAATAGCTCCATTGCCGTTTGACACCTGGCTTCTCTAAGGTGTGGAGTTTTTACTGGTTGAGATAACTTCTCTTTAGAAACCAAGAATCAAGCTGGGACAAAACACGTTTTTATTTTTCTGTTTTGGTTATATCATGTTGATTAGTCTTAATCCTTAAAAGGGCCCAAATGATTGGAAACCATAAAAACAGAATCCCAGTACTTGGATATTTTACCTTTCCAAAGTAGTGTTTAACAGTTTAGCCTCATGAGAAATTGTCCATTCTCTGAGTGCGAGGATGACAAAGCTGGTAGGGTTACAATTAGCATTCAGTCTTCAATGGTTCTGTTTGGCCTATTGAATATCAAAGAAGTTAAGTTCCACTGCAGAAACTTCAAGAATTCACCTTGTTTATTTGTCTTTTAGAACATTTAGTTCATTTTTTTAACTTAATAATCAGTTGATTTGATGTTTCTCAATTTAATAAGTATTTTTATGGTAACTATGCATTCAGGTTTTTAAAGTATTGTTTGAAATACAAAATAAATGAAAAATTAACCAATTGGAAAATAAGATATGAAAACGTCAATAATTACTGAAGATTGTTAAATTACATGGTTTTATATTGCATTTTACTATTCACTGAATATGGTAACATTAAACTTTATAGGTAGAATTTTTAAAAATATATTCATTACATCAGACAATTTTTGTGAACTTATCATATCAACTCCCTCATAACCTGACATAATAGCTTAACTAGAAGAGACTGACTAGACATGTCATCTCAACAGTTACATTAGATTCAACGTTGATCGCGATGTCAATATTTTCAAAGCTACTCTCACATTCTTTCAAAAATACAAATAGGCTTTCATTCTCCTTCATAATAAAGAAACAACATGTAACGTTCAAAATTTTATTTACACTGGCCATAGTATGTATATCACATATATGCCACATACATAATTTAGTTTGATTAAAACATAAATTTTGGACTAATGTATTACTTCCAACGTACAAAATGTATTTCTCTCAGTGGGCAATACATATAAAATATTAGCTGTTAGAATATTTATCCCATTTATAATTGGCTAACATATAATGCTTTAAAAGTGGATATTTGTATAAACCAGACACTATTCTATTTTCGACTTTGCATGTAACACAGGAAGGAGAACAAGTTATATGCTTCTTAACATGATGGAATTCTTCAGCTCCACTATCACGGCCTTGCAGAGAGGTACTTTATTTTCCTAAAATAAACATGGAAAGTGATGCCCAGCCCAGCCACTCAATGCAGACATTTAACACTCACCAGGAGGGAGGTTTGGTGTGCTGAGCCCACTAAGTTTTAGATCTCAGAAGGGGCTTTACATCCTGTGGTGTAGGCACACTTCTTTCAGTGGAAAGTATGCCATTAAAATACTGCCCTCTTGCAGTGACTTTAAACCAGTGTTTTTGGAATTGTTTTTATTCACTACACAGCGTGATATGCATTTTGGATTTTCCTGATTTAACATTGATTTAAATCCAATACGTCAAAAATTATTTTCAGTTTTTACCAAAAAAAGCAACCATTATGCCATGATAGTTACACTCACATATTTATGTACCCACACATTTAAAAAACAAAAATGAAACAATCGTAGATGGAAATATACTAAGTTAAGCAAAGAGAAACTGATCTTAACTTCTGTCAATTCCATAACCAATTGAGTAGACGATATAAAGGATTCACTGTGAATAAAAAGAAAGCATGTAATAGAATAAAATAATTTTACTGATTAACTTAACAATATTCAGAGATTATTTTGGCATCATGGAAACACGTTCTCAGTGAAAACATTGGGCGTTGTATTATTAACTCATAGCATATGATCTTCATTACTGCCTCCCTAGATTTCTACCCCACCATGGGGTAGAAACAATGTGGACTCACACATTTATTATATTAATTAGAAATCACTACCTAATATAATTATTCTGGCAAGCACATGGTGTGAGTACTGAAAATATTATTGAGAGAATTTCTCCATTTAACTCCGGTGTTAAAAAGATTTGCATGTCTAAAACTGCCTTGATTAGATATTGTTTTCGATGACTCCGCTCAGTGTTTTAGTAGACGCACATTAAGCATGAGGACATTTAGCACGTCTGAAGTAACATCTGCTCGGTCTTTTTGTTGCTGGGTTCATGGTATAATTATCTCTATATTTCACCAAATACAATTTTGCTCCCATGACGGACAAAGCAGCATGAAGAAAACATAAATAATTGCAGATTAGAGAAACAGAAGGCAAAGTGGGTGTAGATGGCTTTGATAAAAAAGGGTTAAGGAGAATAGAAGGTCAGCTCATTATTAAGAAAAAAAGGAGGCAGTTAAAATTAGATAGGGTCTTTGTAATTAAAGAAAACACACACAGATTTTTCTTTTAACAATGTTTCCTATTTAGCCAAATAGTTTAGTGACTTGCGGTGTTGTATTGTTTTGTACTTGTTTTGTATTTATTTAGAAAACCCTTTAAGAAATATCCATGCTTGGATACACAAAACAAAATTTAATTATTAGAGGAAATGTTGGGAAGATATAGGAGGTTTTGTGTTTAGTTTCCCAGAGTGTAAAACACTCTTTTTTTGACAGTACCACTTTTTTTTTTTTAACATCTTTATTGGAGTATAATTGCTCTACAATGGTGTGTTAGTTTCTGCTTTATAACAAAGTGAATCAGCTATATATATATATATACATATATCCCCATATCTCCTCCCTCTTGCGTCTCCCTCCCACCCTCCCTATCCCACCCCTCTAGGTTGTAACCTGATCATCCACTTTCACTGTGCCTTCGAATAACCATTAGTCAATATATTTGCGTGAGGTAATAGTATTCCCTTCGTATTAGATTCATGTTAAATTTGGGACTATTTACTGTATGAAATATCTGGCTAACAGTTCCTCACTGTTTAGCATTGTACAAATTATGTAAAATAATATTATATAATTTACACAACATACATAAAAGGGCCAAATGTTGATATAGTATGTTTTGGCAACTGACAACAAAATTTATTCTACACTTTCTTAAAATATTCTGTAGGATTGGTGATTGCATTAGCTTCACAGGTGTGAAATGCCATTTTCCTCATCTTTTACTTTTAGTCTACAAACCATAAAGCATTTTGAAATGATAATATGGTATCACTTTGGCACTTAACTTTATTTGTATCATAAAAAGTCCTCAGAAGTCTTTAAAAACACGGCAATAATGTTCTGTTTTTGTTTGTTTAGAAAAAAGATGGATGAAGGAGATTCTGATCTAACAGGTATTCACCAAGTAGTATAAAATAGGTGAAAATATCAAAACATAATTTCCTATTCCATTCTATATCTGAAGCATAAAATTCATATATCAACTTGAACAATTTCGAGACGAAAAAAGAAAATCCAGAAAGCAAAACAAAGGTAGTAATAAATTACTAGGTAGTATGATGTTGAAGGACAGTTTAAAAGATAAGTATGTAATGCAACATAAATAATTTTAAAAATAATAATATTCTTCCCATGATGTGTTTTTCTGTTGACGAAAGGGAGACAAAATATTTCTGTTTTAGTGGTTTTCACCTAGATGGCAGGCTTATCAGATATTAATCACTCTGATAATGACTGGGAGACTTTCCCATCTCCCTGTGGATTCCAGAAGTTCTTACCAGCTTGCCTCAGGCAGGCAAAAAGGTGGTAAAATGGGCAGAGGCATTTGTAAATAGACCATTTCCAGAAAAGTGCCATGAACCAACACTATGTTACTTGCCTACTAATTCTTTGAACTGTGCTGGATTAATAGAGAGTATAAGGTAAAACTACTTTGGAACATATGTGATTATTTAAATTGGATTTTTCCTGGAATTATGGAATCTGAGTCAAAGGGACCATATAGTTCAGGTAGTTCAAAGTTTTTCAATCCTAACTGCACATTAGAATATTCTGGGGTGTGGGGGGTGTCTTAAAAAATACCTGGACTTACTTCAAACCAGCAGGATCATAATCTCTAAGAGTAGGATTCTATGTATTGTTTTTTTTTAAGTTCCAGGTGATTCCAATAAAAAGCCAGTTTTTGAAAATTACTGAATTCTAGTCTAATTAACTTTTCATGATTTGAGGCCCCTTTACATGTGTTTGTCAGTATAAACTTGAAAATCACTAGTTATCTCACATCCATTACACAATTCCATCTGTGGAAAACTTTTGACTGTTAGAAAGTGTTTATATAATTTATACACAATGACCATTCTGAACATAACAGCCTTTTAGATATTTCTATGTGACATGGATTCCTGGATCCTCATTTTATGGCTTCATAATGATAAGTGCAAGCAAATCAAAATCATGTGGAAAGTTTGTATTAAGCTAAATATATCCACCTATACCTCAAGATTTGGGCATGTATAATTCGAAAAGCTAGAAACATTTTCCAGCCGAATTAGCTTCTATGGCCATTATTTGTGAATGAATATCTTTTGTACATGCTTTGCAGTATTTTGAAGAGAAGCTCTGAAATTTGTTTTGACTTGACCAAGCTAGTGAATAGAAGGATTTGAATCTACTAGTTTTTATTTCAAAATCTATATTCTTTCTACATCAGTGTGTTTCTCATTGGTCATAGGTAATCAAGCATATCTGAATCTTTTAGTTACACTATTTTTGGTGACAAAGGTACAAATAATCATATTTTCTCCTTCTGTGAGTTTCAAATAACTGATTAAGATACTGAGATATTGTCATATGATTTTTTTTGGCCCTACTCCTTAATGCCACTGACCCTGATTTGATACTCAGAATGGAAATTATAATAGAGTTTTATTTGCTTTCTCACTTCATATATTTTGCATCTTTATTATTCAAACCCTTTTTCACATTAGATTTCAGTCCTCTAAATTTCCTTCTTTGTGTGTGTGTGTGTATAAAGAAGTAATACAACGACTCTGAAAGTTGTTATTTTTACACACACACAAATAAAATGTTTAATATTGGCATAATTAGTATGGAATCAATGAGTATGACCATTTTCACATTAATAAAGTTACTGATTCAAATAACATAAATACAGAGAGTAAGAAGATGCGTCATTCAGGGGAGTTGAAGTCAATTTTATTTACCTGCACACATAATAATACACACATGCAGAGATATCTTAATTTATCTTTCTTGCTGTACCATTCCAGTTCGAGAAAGGCATATGGCTTTGTAAAATTCCTTTAAACTCTGAAGATGGTACATGAGTAGATGGGATACAGAACTGCTGTCTGTTGCTTTAGTTCAGAACAGGGGAAGGGGTAGCATTTTCTTTCCCAGAAAGCCCAGGAATTGTTTGATAGTATTTCTGCCATTCAGGTTGTAGAGTTCATAAATCTCTTTTAATGCCAGAATTACATTACATTTAATGAAATTTTACTCCTAATTCATTTGATTTAGCTATTCACTTGCCTCTAATTTGTGGGTCAGAGAATTTCAGCAATTTTGTCTGAAGTGGTATTAGATTGTTTTAAATATGTGAATAGTGCAGTTCTGCCATTCTGTTAAACCTCAATTTTGAAATGAATGCTCATTTGTCTCTTTATTTATATTATCAGTGTGAAGCTTGAATTTATAATAATATTGTCAGGTTTTGACTTATTTTATCCTTGGATTTTAACGATAGAGTTGTGTGGTTCAGGAAAGTGATATGTTTTGAGCTGTATCCTGATATAAGTAAGAAATTTATGCAAATATAGGGAAGGAGAACTCTAAGACTAAGACTTTCAAAGGATGAATACCAACCCTGATTTGAGAATGAATAATTTGTCAGAATAACTGGAGGTAATTTTGTACTAAGTTTATTTTCCTTTACAGATGTGGAAAATTAGCAGATTTCTGGTGCTTGGGAGTACTGTTCCCACATAATTTTCACTACTGCTGAAGGAGGGTCTCTGTTGAGTTGGAATTAGAAATATGAAAATAGGTTTTCTATTTTCAATACATGATAAATGATAGTTCAAGTTGGAAAAGTGTTGAAAATACAATTTTTGAAATATGTAGTGGCTTAAATAGCCTTTTGAGGACTGGCAACTTAATCATGACCCAATTGAACACTATTTGAGGGCAAGATTTATGATGTAAACCATTTAATAAAGAGTTGTTTATATACATTTTCCACAACACAAATGCAGTTTATAGAATAGACAAGTAAACATTAATACATTTTAAGTAGTAAAATTTATCAAAATATTTACATCACCTCCAGGTTTAGATCTTTACAAGTTCCCAGTGACTACAGTACAAGGAAACAATATTACAGCTACTGCATATTAGTAGAAGACGTTGAACTAATTTTATTTCTGTCCTCTTCATTTAACAAAAGGATTCTGCTTACATTAATAATTGTGTCTTCAACTACTGAGCGCTTCCTATGGATGAACAAGCCATTGTGCTTTACATGTGTCAGCCATTCAGCACAACAGTGTGACAAGGAGGCAGGGAGAATGATGGTCATCTCCTCACCTAGGAGGTAACTGAGACACCAAGCGGTCAAACAAATTCCCTGATGTCATACACTTGGACGTGGCTGAGCTAAGATTTGAAACCTGATTGGTTGCCAAAGTCTGCACACCCAGCAGGGTGAACTGGTGGCAGTGAAATCACGAGAGAGGTGGGAAAGAGACTGGGGAGGGCTTTTCCAATAATGTTTATGTCTACTGGGAAAAAAATTATGTACATTTAAACTTCTGCGGCAAGTGGTAGGTATTACACCACGTTAGTGTACAAACACGCATAGTGTTGTCTTATAATAGAGAATACCACCTCAAACAAGTGCCATGAGATTCTAGGTCAGAAAGGCCCTTGAAACATGCTGCATCACAAAAACGATACCTTACTAGACTAATTAGAGACGTAAACCAATATAAATAAATTGGAGGTGACTGGTTGATTTCAGTGACATTTAGTATTCAAAATACCAGTTTTCCTTAAGCTTGATTTAGATTTAATTTTTAATCTTTTGGAATTGAAAAAATAAATATTAAATTTAAATATAATGTTGTTGAACCCTCCTTTTATGTCCCCCTCCTAGTCCCGCAACCTTTCCTTCAAAGGTCTAGCTACCTATTTAGCCACAAAGTTTTCTATTTATTTACTTTTTGCATTCTGTAAATTCAAACTTGCTGTTTCCTCTGCCAGTGATGTCATTTTTCCTTCATTAGACTACATTTCTAATGTTCTGTTTTCTATGGAGAACTTCCCCACTCAAGAGAGCATGCACTTGACCTAGAGTGCCTTGTTCATACCTGTAAATGGCAAATGAAGATGCATCCCTAATACAACATAATGAGATAATTTTACTCTTTGAGCTTCACGATGCCATTGTTTGGATTTTCATAAAACAACATAGTCTTCCTTCTGTCATCCATTTCTTTGTATACTTTCTAAAATTCACATAGATTACAGTTATTATAAGCACAATGCATTAAACCGTATATATGAAGACAGTGTGTATAAACCATACATTTCTGCTTTGCTTCTCAAATCCTCAAAATGTATAAACACTACGGTATTTTCTTCTTCCACTGATAGGCTGTGAGCACCTTGGGGGCCAAACCGTCTCCTCTCTGTATTCACCAGTGTTGGGAGTAGGGACTCCCATGCAATGACAACTCAGTAACTGAATTAAATGAAAAATGAGTTAATGAGTAAGAATCATGAAAACAAAGAAAAATTAAACTACTTTATTTTTTAAGATATACTATTTCCAATTAAAGCCTGAAAAAACAAGGCTTGAAAGAAGAGCATAATTTGAGATCATCTACTCATCAACCACTGACCTAGAGTGCCTAGAAGAAAACAGAGTTCAAGGTTAGTGTCTCTGCCGGTGGCAAATTGTTTTTTGAGGAGGTGCTCAGTTTGGGACATCTCAGATTTAAAATCTCTAAAAGGAATTCTTGGTCTTCCTACCCCAGACCTGCTCATTCCTCAATCTTCTCATTTCCATTATTGGTAACTGTGTGTTTCTACTTACTTGCTCATGCCCCAAATCTTGGAGCCATCTTTGACTCCTGCCTCTCTTATAGTCACATCTAAAGTATCCCCAGATCCACCCATCTCTTACCCTTTCATCACCTCTTGCCTGGATCAGTGTGAAGGCCTTCTAACCTGATTCCCTGCTTCCTGGCTACTCCTTTGCAACTGGCAGAGTAGTCCTGTGAACACCTATGTCAGACCAGGTCACTCCTCTGCGTATGACTATCTCAGTTCTTCCCATTTCAGGTAGAGTAAAATAATAAAAGTCCTCTTGAGAGCCTGTAATCTCATGCACGATGGGCTTCTGGCTTCTTCTCCACCCTGACTGCCTTCCCTCCACTCTCACTTTCACTCACTCAACTTTAGCCACTCTGGCCTCCCTGTCTTTTCTCCGATATCCCAGGAATGCTCCTGCCTCAGAGTCTTTGCATTGCTGTTAACCTCTTCTTGAAATCCTCTTCTCCATAGATCTTGTTCTCTTGTCTCCTTCAAACGTGACCTTCTTTTTAAGACTTTTATCAACAACCCTATTTTAAATCACAATCTTCCTCCTCAATGTGAAAATGTTCCCTATCCTCCTTTCCTGCTTTACATTCTCCATGGCATTTCACAGTCTGACGTGCCATGTAATTTATCTAGCATAAGATTATTCAAATGTCAGCCTCATGGGGACTGGGATTTTTTTTTTTTTTTTTTTTTTTTTTTGCGGTACGCGGCCCACTCACTGTTGTGGCCTCTCCCGTTGCGGAGCACAGGCTCCGGACGCGCAGGCTCAGCGGCCATGGCTCACGGGCCCAGCCGCCCCGCGGCACGTGGGATCTTCCCGGACCGGGGCACGAACCCGTGTCCCCTGCATCGGCAGGCGGACTCGCAGCCACTGCGCCACCAGGGAAGCCCGGGACTGGGATTTTGTTGTCCAATTTGCTCATTGCTAATCCCAGTGCCTAGAACAGTGTCTGCAACCAATATTTGTTGAAAGAATGAATTAACAAGAGATATATGTTTTGGAGCACAAAAACATAGCAACAATATTGCTGAACAGATTTAACTGAGACAAACTATGAGCATGTCCATTGTTCTTTAATGAATGCACTGTTTTTCAGTTAGATCTAAGGGTAAAAACCAGGCCCTCCAAATTTCTTTGCACAGAGTAAGTGATGAAATAGTTAAAACATTTATTTTCTAAATGTGACATGCTCTAGGAACTACACATCACTTGGGCTCGTGTTTACACATTATGCTACTATAACTGCTTAAAATGTAGGGATTTTTAATTGAATTTTATGGCTGGTCTACATTGTTGATAGTAATTTCTATGTTACAGCTTATGAGTTTAGTCATAGAAGGATACAGGGAAATTTCCATTGATGTAATAAAATATCTATAAAAGCAAAATGGTGTTTCCTTAGTAGGTAGTTATGTTATATATCTCCAAATCTCTGAACATTTAATTATAAAAGAACACATTTGAGCACGAATATTTAGTAAATGGAATAACTTTCTTTAAAACAATAAGAATCAATGGCATATTCCTAGATCTATTATATAAAGTATATGTTTTTAAGAAACCATTTTGTATTCTATAAAGTGCCATAGTCATATATTTTTAAGCAGGAGCCCTCGACTTCCCCTGAATTTCCTTATTAGTGATACCCATAATCAAGCAGTTTATTTCTTTTTATGTTTGGGTGTTTCAGATATGTTTAATGTCTGTGCTTTGTCAATTGAATCTTATGTAACATACCACAAGAGTTATGAAAAGCTGTACTTATATTCTTTCATCTTTTTTAAAAAATTTAATTTATATTGGTAGGAACACACAGCAGGAGATCCACCCTCTTAAATTTTTAAATGTACAACACAGTACTGTTAACTATAGGTACAATGTTGTACAGTAGATCTCTGATTCTTATGCATCTTGTTTAAAACTTTATGCCTGTTGTTAAGCAGCACCTTATTTCCCATTGTCCCCAGCTAAGTGAAATAAGCCAGTCACAGAAGGGCACATACTGAATGATTCCACTTACAGGAGACATCTAAAATAGTCAGATTTATGTTATTGTCTTTTATTCCATTGTTTAAATGGCCACATAGGTTTTTTTTTTTTTAATAGATCTTTATTGGAGTATAATTGCTTCACAATACTGTGTTAGTTTCTGTTGTGAACAACAAAGCGAATCAGCCATATGCATACACATGTCCCCACATCCCCTCCCTCTTCAGCCTCCCTCCCACCCTCCTATCCCACCCCTCTGGGTGGTCGCAAAACACCGAGCCCATCTTCCTGTGCTATGCGGCTGCTTACCACCCGCCAACTGTTTTACATTCGGTAGTGTATATATGTCGATGCTACCCTCACTTCGCCCCAGCTTCGCCCTCCCACCCTTGTCCTCAAGCCCATTCTCTATGTCTACCTCTTTATTCCTGCCCTGCAACTAGGCTCATCAGTACCACTTATTTTTTTTTAGATTCCATATATATGCGTTAGCATATGGTATTTGTTTTTCTCTTTCTGACTTACTTCATTCTGTATGACAGACTCTAGGTCCATCCGCGTCACTACATAGGTTTTTAATTGGAAAATATATTATTAACCTATGCTTACAGTAATGAAGTAATTAACTGAAAAATTTAAGATTCTATTTTTCTTAGGAACATTGAGAATTTTAAGCTTTCCAAAAGCACATGCATTAATCGAATTTAATGTGAACCCAGAGTGATTTTTCTCCATAGTTAGTAATAGATATTTAAGATATTTTACTTACTTCACCATGGGAAACAATGATGAAAAATGGGACTATTCCATCATTATTGACTTTTAAAATCTCTTACGTTAGAAGTATGAATATTTTGGCTGAAAGCATACATTATCTTGCTATTTTCCTTTTCTTTTGCATATTCCCACTCAACAGCATATTCTTGAATATTGAAATGGACAACATTCATTTGACAGTTTGCCGTCTAAAAATTATTTTTTTTGTACTTGCTTTGGATGCATCTGGGAACCTAGAAATGAAATTTTGGTAGAAATAAAAATGCCACTGGGAATATTATTGATTACCTGGAATGTGTGGCTTTCATTTACCAGTTATGACGTATTAGCTGAGCCATCTAGAAATGAGTTGGCTTCTATTCTTTCCGTTGTTGATATAACAGGTCATTTAGATCCATTGTTTATAGCAGCTTCCAAATGATCTTAATATTTTAGAACATAAAATATCTGATGAGTTCTGTAGAATCTAGACAATCTGAAAAATGTTTTCAGAGTATATTAACATCTCTGAATTGTAAGTGGTCACAAAACATTTGTTTGAACATTTATATTATTTTCAACAAAAAGGTATTCCTCCCCTTCTTTTTTTTTTTTTTTTTTTTTTGCGGTACGCGGGCCTCTCACTGCTGTGGCCTCTCCCGTTGCGGAGCACAGGCTCCGGACGCGCAGGCTCAGCTGCTCCGTGGCATGTGGGATCTTCCCGGACCGGGGCACGAACCCGTGTCCCCCGCATCGGCAGGCGGACTCTCAACCACTGCGCCACCAGGGAAGCCCTAATATTTCTTAGGAATGGCCATAATTTCCTTTCTATAATTTTATAAACTCCAAATTGACATGGAAATTTTTTTTTTTTTCCAGGCACTTCTTTTTCCTTCTCCTCCACTTCCTCCTGATAATACCTGTTATATGACAGGTGCTTTGTATACACTCATTATCTAATCTATGTGATAATGTGATACTTATCCTTGGTTATTGTTATATTACACATGAGAGACAGAGGCTCACACAGCTTCTTTAACATCTCATCCCCATTTCATTTCTGTCTGACTTCAACACCTGAAGTCAGTCACCTGATCTTAACCTTGACTTTTCTGCTTAATAATTGCTGTCTTTATCAGTTACCTAGTTCTACAAGTTTGATGCTTCATGTTCATCATCTTACTTAATTCTGTGCTTGCTCTTGAATAGGTATTATCCCCGCTTTCCAGATGAAGTGTTTGAGGTACAGAGTGAATCTTTATGCTTAAGGCTCTGAAGATAATATTTAAGTCACCTCTAACTTTTGCCAAATTCTATGCTTTGTCTGCCACCTCAAAATGACTAATAACTGATTATTCCTAGTGAGGTAAAATTAAGTCTAGAGGAAAAAAGTTCCCTTTCTTATTACTACCTTTTTTTAGATTCAATTGTTGGCATGGAAGTAATGAGTTTTCTGTAAAAAACTTTAGAGCAACTTTTCTAATCTTGTACTTATTGTCTGAAGTAATACTAGGATAGTATTTGAGTTTCTAAATTAATACATAACCCGGATATTCTAAAAAGTCCTGAAATGTTATCAGATATAGCAGCAGTTCTTGAAGTGTGGTCACAGGACCCATGGAAAGGAGGGTTCCCAAGGGCTCAGGGAGTTCAAGAGGTCAAAATGTTTTTTTCATAATAATACTAAGACCTTAATTACTTTTTAAAAACTCATTCTCTCATGAGTATACACTTAAGTTTTTTAGAGGCTAGGTGATTTGTTACACCACTACAGATTAAATGCAGAAGTGGGTATGAAAATTCAACTGACTCCCCTTAAGGCAGACATTAAAGAATTCTGCAAAAGTGTACATTTTGGGGAAGATATATTTATTTCTCACAAAACATGTTATTTATGCCAATATGCAATGAACTTGTAGTTATTTTTAATCAATCACTAAATATTTTTTAAATTCTCAATTTTCTTTTCTAACATGATAAGTATTGACAGGTATGACCAATGTGCATAAAGAGATTCTGAAACCAAAGTGTTTGAGAATCACTGATATAGAGAGCCATGTATTATAAACAAGACCCTTGACTTTTAGAATCTATATTAAAAAACCTGTATCTACTTACAGTAAGTTTTACTCCAGGATTTTCTTTAAAAATGCTTGTAATCCATGATGGTAGTGAGAAGAAGAAAGAAAAAGTCTCAAATGAGAAACTTGGAAATCTTAGACACGCTAAAGCATGGTCTCAAGGAAGATTGACAGTGGAGATAAACAAAAAGTTATTTTCAATATGAAAAAATACTCCTTATGACTTTCATTCTGAACTATATGGTAAATGGCCAAGCTAAGATTTAAGACTGTTGTCGAACCAATAGGCCTGTTGTATATTTATCCATCAAATTTTAATTATTTGGAACGAAGAAACAGTCCAATAAGCACATACTGAACATGTAGTATACACAGATAAATCCCTTCTCTCTAGTCAAAGCAAGGTTTTACTTCATTAAGCCATTTCTCCTCTCTAAATATTTTAAAATACAATGTTAAGTATGACTTTTACGTAAAATCAAGGGGACTGTTTTCCTCTGACCCTCTTTGTAGATTCATGATGTAGGGAGTCGGCATTTAGTGATATTCAAGATTTTGCATGTGTTTATAATAGGTTGTCTTTCTATTATTGATATGTGAAGTTTAAAGCACACCGTGTGGCTTGTGACCCCGAGAATACTTTATGTTTTTTAATCTGAAGAGAAGCCATAATGTTTTTTTTTTAATATTAATTTGCACCTCTTTAGATTTCCACAGAGGACATTTTTAAAATTTATGTGTAGCATAAACACTTCTTTTAGTTAATTGTAGAAGTTTAACACTGACTATATTTACAGCCCCGTAGGTATAGTTGAAAATTTACATATTAAACATAGTTGCTCTCTGGCATGGTTTAAGAAAATGATCTGTGTTCTTAATTATACCTTCAACATAAAAGTGCGAATGTCATTTACTGAAATGTAAAGAGGAAATCAGTGATGATGAAGATAATGATGATCATAATATAAAGCATATTAATTATATTATGTTGGCAAATTTTGTTCTTTTTTCAGTATTTGATTATTTTACATTTAATGAGGCTGTGAGTTGATGTTTATTTCAACATGATGAAAATGCTAGACTCATAATTAGTTTCACAGCTATTTTATATCTTTTTAGGTGAATCAAAACTTTAATATCAATGAATTCAAAGCAAATTTCCAAACTCAATTAAGGAGTGTGTAACCATTTCTATACTTTTCATAGTGATTAACTTTAGAATCAAATACTGATTTGTAGTGTACAAAATGAGTATGTAATATGACTTAATGAAGACAACTTGGTGGTTCATTTGCTGTGTGTAGCGAAATTAAAGTTTCTTACTTTTAAAAGACATGCTATGAAAAGCTGAAAAGGAATAGTCTTTTATGATATTTAAAGCTATAAAACTAATAGTTATCAATATTTTTCAGTTAATATTTGTCCTTTCCTTAAGCAGTTTTAAGGATACTTAAAGCATAGTCCAAAATTAGAGTTGACAATTGCAAATACAAACCAACCACCACAGTAATAAAATCAATACTTACATTTCCCTTGAGGCCACTATTTACTGTTTGCTGCACCATTTCCTTAATGGAATGGCAATTTTGTTTGCAGAAACCTTGTAACTACCATTTTTATGTTTTAGCTAAAAGCAGCTTTCTTGAAGAAGTATGATACAGAAATTCTTAAGCTACTGTTAAAAATAGTCATAACCATTTAGTAGTCAATATGAGTGCAGGGAAGGAAACCTTTCTCTTTAAAAATATTTTTCTGATAAACACTGTCATATTTCATAATGCAGTGGTATTTTTCTAATAATGGCAATATGTCCTTTATGTCTTCATTATGGTCGACTTAATTTGTAAATATCAAGCTATACTTAAACAACTTGTGAAGTTTAAATGAACATGCAATTACTGGGGTACATTTCATTTTGGGGTTGATTTTGACAGTGTACTGTAAAAAAATAAAAGGAAGGAGGGGAGTAAGGGAAATTAGCAGTTTATTTTACTCCACACATTCAAATGAGTTTCAAAATGTAATTGGCAAAATGATTTACTAATCTCCTTTAGTTGATTTTTCTTTTCTTGCTGTTATGACTGTACAATGATTTTCTTTTTTTAGTTATTATTTTGTATTTTTTATAAAGAAATTACTTCAGAGATGAAATATACCTACTATTCCATCGTATTGTCTATATCTCTTTTTACCATACTTTCCATTGCATTTGAAATTAAGTAATATTAATATGGTGTTTCATGTCAATTCTTTTAACAGATTTAAATATTTCTAGGATTTAATCAAAGTTAAAAGATAATTTATATTCACCTTGTATTCTGGTTTTGTCTTAAAGATAGTAATAGCATGAGTCATCCAAGATGGAAGGGTATGTTTTATCTCCCAGAGGAATTTATGCATGGCCAAACTTTGTTCTTATTAGTAACTGCACAGACTAAAGTAGAGAAGTTTTGTGAACAGAATTCATGGCCCTTTTTAGAGAACATGTTTGAAACAGGATATTGAAAATTAAGTCCATTGGCCAACTCAGGTCTTTTTACATGATGATGTCAGCAACTATGTTGCGTGATAAAGCTGCAATATTTTCATGACAAAGAAAATTTCATATCCACATCTTTAATAAATGAAGAAGAAAAAAGTGTCCTTACTCAATTCATATATTCCCATCAGAACCTTTGTAGCGTCTCTCAAACTGTAAATATTGAGAGTAGGATCAGAATGAAAGTGGTGTTGCATCAAAATTAATCGCTGAAGTTATTACATTGTCACATGTATCCCGTATTCGGGCTTTTCACACAAAGCTTTGAAGAGCCCTACAGGACCAACCAAATGTAATTGATACAGAATCATTGCTTCACAACAGCTGCAGTAACAAGGTGCTGCAGCTTTTACTTTAATCTACCTTTCTTTCTGAGAGTTTATTATGTTTTTGAATTTATTCTTTTGTAGATCTGGGAGCTATCTTTTTTTATGGAAATTAATCTTTTTAGAAGATTTGTACTCTCTTTTTCAAACACTAATACATTCATTCAAGTATCCTATTATTCAGATCCAGCTGGCTTTTATCTGGTGATATTTACTTCAAAAAGCCAAGCTAAATGGTATCATAGATTAATTCTCAGGGCACAGGAAAGCTTTTTTAGAGAAAAACATGATTTGGTAATTACTTGAAATACCATAATAAAAATCACAGAAAATGTCAAAAATGTATTGTATAATCCTTCATAACAGTAAACTTCAAAAAGTTGTTTCATTGAAAATGTGGTATTCTGAGTCCATCATAATTTTCATTTCAGTCAAACATAACTGGAAAGTTTGCTTGGGGTTCTAATAAACTCTATGATGAATTTTAGGTTTATATTGTTTGTTCACACAAAGCAGTGAAACTTCAAAAGGGACATTATCCACTGCTATCTCTCACATAAATCAAACTGGAAATAAGACACGTTTTACAATTCAATTTAAGATCCCACTGAGACAATAATGTTGCAAGCTGTGCATTTTGCAAAGTAATATAGTAATGTCTAGTTTGCATTTTTGAAAAACCAGATTAATCACACTTTATTGAATACGTTAGAGCAAACCTAAAATTCATCTATTATTAAAAACTTGTGCAACAAACACAAACTATATTTTATACATAAAGGACAAACTCATTTATTCATTAGGATAAAACACTTGGAGTTTGCGTTTTGTAACCATGAAAGAAATGACATTTGCTGTGGGGGCTGTTTTGAATTTTTAAAAGCAGTCTACGCAGAGTAAGCTGCTTGAAAATGTATTTTAGCACGTTTACCTGGTCTTAAAGCATCCAGATAAATATAGAATTTAACTTGAAAATTTTGGAGTAAGAAAACAAAAATCATTAAAGTAAATGATATGAGCTATAGAGACATCGTCTACAAATAAAAATCATATTGTGTTTTATTTTACATGTTAGCAACTGAAAATAATATGATCATTTTATGGATTTGATAAGAAAAATAAAATCCTCCTCAGGCAAAATGAAGGATTATCATGCTCTGTGATATTATCAAGCTAAAGAAAATAAGTACTTTTTGCATGTATATATTTGGATGTACAATTTTAATAAGACATGCTATATAGTATTGGAAATCAAAATTTTTATGGCATCATTTAGAAATTATTACCTACATAATATATATTGTTATTTTTGAGGTCAGTATTGAGGAATTCTAGTGAATATAAGAATTGTGAAAAGTGAAGAAAAGTGAATAGCAAGAATAGTGGCTAAGGCTGGGGTGTATTTTTACTGGTGCATATTTTTCAATGTCAGGATAGTAAACACTGTTTTGCTCT
This sequence comes from Physeter macrocephalus, assembly GCF_002837175.3. Lineage (NCBI taxonomy): Eukaryota > Metazoa > Chordata > Mammalia > Artiodactyla > Physeteridae > Physeter > Physeter macrocephalus. Next base: position 46,708,843 of record NC_041226.1, on the reverse strand, counting down.
CTACGGATGTGTATAATATTCTATATGATAACATTTCTTGAAGGTGCTACAGAATAGTAATATATTCTGCACAGAATAGAAGTAGCAATATATTAAAACACATTCCCAGATTAAATTTTTCAAAAAAATATTAAAGCCAAACTTGTTATATTTCAGAAACCTTCTTATTAAATCATGAATTTGAGGAGGAATATTTCTTTTTTATGTTCTCCCGTTGTGTCACTCAGAGCATCCCCCCAACTTGCTTTCCTACATAAGAATTCTACATAACTCATATTCACTGGTAAGCTATTACCTCCTATTAAGAAAGAGTAAATTATATCTCTTATGTGAAGACTTCCGAACAAGATACACGTAGTGTTCCTTTTATTGGGGAAAATCTCTAGAGTGAATATATAAAAGGAATTCGTTTACAAGCCACTGGATTCAGATATGGGGAAGAGTAGGCAGTATATCCTCCCTCGATATAATTGTTTTGTCATGTCTGCCTCTGGAAACCAATTTGTTCTTCAGTCATCATCTTAGAAAACTCTAATGATAAAGAACACAATATTTTTTTTCTATTTTATCAATTTTCCAGTGGCATGAAATATGAGAATCAGTATTCTTGCCCTGGTCATATCAATGTCGATATGGTGGATGACAGAACTTACGATGATTATTCCTGATGATGAGTTCCTTTTCCTCCTTCTGACTATCTGATACATCACGTTAATCATATCTTTCCCCTGCCTAAGATGATGATCAAACTCATCATCCTGACATCTGAAAACTTGCATTCTCATCTCCCTACCCTACCTAATTCTTTCTGACTCCAGATGCTTTCCTAATATGTACTTTCTCCTCCAGTCAACTGAGCTACCCACCTGTCATCCAGATGCACCGTTCATGTTTGTCTTTGCTTCATCGCACAGTCCAGGCAATTCTCTCAAGTAGGTGTGCTCTGTGTGGTACAGTGGGAAGGATTTAGGACCACGGGTCAGGCAAATAAGTGTGATCGAGTCCAGCTCTTCACCTGAAGACTTCATTTTTTTTTTTTTTTTTTAAACGGTACGCGGGCCTCTCACTGTTGTGGCCTCTCCCGTTGCGGAGCACAGGCTCCGGACGCGCAGGCTCAGCGGCCATGGCTCACGGGCCCAGCCGCTCCGCGGCATGAGAGATCTTCCCGGACCGGGGTACGAACCAGTGTCCCCTGCATCGGCAGGCGGACTCGCAACCACTGCGCCACCAGGGAAGCCCAAGCATTTCATTTTATCATCTTGAACCTCAGTTTCTTCTGCTGTAAAAGGAGAGGATGGTGCTTGATGGTGTTATCTTCTGAGCAAACTCTTCCCAATGTACCCTCCTAACATACATGCTTACACGTATACACATATGTCGTGTATATGCAAAAAATTCTTTCATCCCTATATGACATATTTCATTTAATGTGTCATGTCACTTTATTTATTTGCTTATTATTTTTTCTACCCACCTCCCAATGAGAATATAAACTCCCTGAGGATATAGATTTTTATCTGCTTTCTTCACTGCTATATTCCCATTGCTTGCAACATTACCTGGCATGTAGTAGGTGTTTGATATATGTTAAAAGAACAAAAGAATGAATGACTTTTATGTTTATTTTGTACTATAACATTCTATGGTTCAAATATATACAGAAAAATAAATTGTATGTTGTGTAGTGATGTTGAAATATAATTTTTTATTCCTTGGCCTGTATACCATAATATAGTTGGCATTTGGTTCTCTTTTTATGATTATATATTGATATTTTAAAAATTATTTATCTTCTATTTATATTTTTTCTATTTGCTATGACTGCATCACAATCTTAATAGTCTGTGGTTTCTTCCCCTTTCTTTCCAAGATTTTCAATATGCAGTATTAACTTGAATCTTTGGGTAAACAAGAACATGAAGTCTTTTTCAAGGCCAGAATTTAAACATATGTTAATATGAACCTGAGTAAATGCACATCATGGAGTGATTTTCAAAAATTATTGTCACAGTCAGTAGAGATTTGACACATTTAAAATTAAGCCTCTATTCTTAAATTCTTAACACTTTAAAAATTGATTAGATTTTAAATAGATAACAATATATTGATATAAATATTTCCAAAAATCCCACATAGTATTGACACACATAAACCATTAAAAACAAATCACTTTAAAATTTTTGTTTATAGCTGTGTCCATACAATAATTATAATTTTGTGAAAATAGTCCAAATATATGATAAGGTGCAAAACATATTCCAGATGCTTCTTTGTGAAAAGTAGCTCGTTATAGGAAGCCCTTAGAACAGAATTTCAAAAAAGAAGTTCTTGAGTAGTTAATTTGTTTTGAAAACTTGTTTAGCCTATTAACTGAAGTCTTAAATAGTTTTTTAAATATATTATTTTAATTAAGAGCAACATTTAACAAGGTGTATTTACCCAGGTGTTAGGCCAGGTACATCTAGACGAGACCATCTGTGACTGTGGACGGTGGTCCTAACGTTCTGTGTGAGTGATGTGAGAGAATGTACATGACAGAACAGAACAGACTAGAAGTAGAAATGGTGCCATATTTTAATTTTGGAGGAGATATTGAAATTATTTAAGACAAGTTTTTGTGATCACAAGGGAAACTAACAGATCATTATAATTTTTTATTACAGAGTATTTTTGCAATTAGATAGCTATTTATTGTTCAATAATTAAGGACCCTCTTAGAAGATAATTATTTTTAATAGGTAGAATTCTTTTTACACTGAAAGTATTTAAAATACAATGGCTTTATTATAGATACAGATAATTTGGGTAGATGTTACTTTTGTAAGTTCAAGATTTTTGAAAGTTTTATTTAAGTACTTGAGAAAAGATGGCAATTTCATCATTCATCATTTATTTTTCAACAAACCATGTGGGGCTTCCCTGGTGGCACAGTGGTTGAGAGTCCGCCTGACGATGCAGGGGACACAGGTTCGTGCCCCGGTCCGGGAAGATCCCACATGCCGCAGAGCGGCTGGGTCCGTGAGCCATGGCCGCTGAGCCTGCGCGTCCAGAGCCTGTGCTCCGCAACGGGAGAGGCCACAACAGTGAGAAGCCCGCGTACCGCAAAAAATAAAAATAAAGCATGTGTCTTTTTAATATTGATGCTGAGAAAAATTGTTGAAGAAAAGAAAAATAATGAATATGACTGATTTATCCAGATATCAATCACCCTGTGTGGGCGGGTTTTTTAAAAATTAACATAAAACCTGTGTTTAGCACTTAATTCTGACAACTGAATCATTGGTTCATTAGGTTGGTCGAATCATTAAGTTGGTTGTATTCTCTCATATTTTTCATTGGTGACATTATGGTTATAACAATTGCACTAAATAATTTTTGAAATAAGAAATGAATAGGACTTCCCTGGTGGCACAGTGGTTAAGAATCTGCCTGCCGATGCAGGGGACACAGGTTCGAGCCCTGGTCCGGGAAGATCCCACATGCCGCGGAGCAACTAAGTCCGTCTGCCACAACGACGAAGCCTGCGTGCCACAACTACTGAAGCCAATGCTCCACAACAAGAGAAGCCACCGCAATGAGAAGACCATGCACCGTCACAAGGAGTAGCCCCCGCTCTCCTCAAGTAGAGAAAAGCCTGCGCGCAGCAGCGAAGACCCAGTGCAGCCAAAAATAAATTAATTAATTAATTTAAAAAATGAATAAAGATGTTTAAGTTTTACTTTATATTTACCTAAGAGTGTTGATATTGTCAGAAAGTCAATCCTCACTTCAAAACACAGTTTCTAACTATTTCTCTTCTTCTAATTCACATAGTCATACCAATCTAAAAAAGCGTATTGTATCCATTTATTCTTGGGATAAAGATGAATGCTTTTATATTTAATTCTTGAATTGGAATTAAATTAGAAATAAATTTGTCCATATTACTACTCACCTTTCTAAGTATTTTTTTTCATCGCCAGCAACTGAAATTTTAGTGGTCATTTTGACCTTGAAAATCTCCTGCTGCGTCTGCCCGTGAAAAACTGATGAAAAGTGCTTTGAATAGTATGTCTTCACTACATACAATAGAAGCTATGGAAAGAATGATTTGGTTTTGTATAAACAGTAGCTTTCAACACGCCTGCCATCTGCATGTAATCTACCACTAGGATATAATATTATTTCTGTGGTCCTTCAAATCTGCTGAGTTCTTTGTGATATGTAGTCCCTTGATTTAAAGCTGCATCTCCCCAGAGTGTTCTTAAGGGGGACCTTGTAATTACTGGATATTACAATTATTGGTCATACTATAAGTTGGATTAATGGCACCTTTTCAAACTATGCTTAGTTGTGTCTATTGGGTTTTTTGTCTCTGTTTAGGTTATCTACCTAAGTTGTAGTTAGGATTGTTAAATCCTTAAATCCAATGATAATGCTCTACATTTATTCACTCAGTATTAATTGAGGGGCCAACATCTGTCAGGCATTCATGTTGACTATTTTATTTAAAAGAATATTATAGCTTACCAGTAAGTGGGGAGAGTTGAAATTATAAAAATGCATTGATACCCATTAGTGTTAAGAGTTTACCGTAGGAGTCATATACCAAATTTTGCTTATTCCTTCTCAGCTTCCTAGGCTTTATTTTTAAGTCATCCAGCTTGGCCTGTTTGGGCCTTATTCTGTGGCTTTCAGTAGAAATACACTTTTAGTAGAAATACCTTTATACTTTCTATACCCTCTTCAAGCATCATGGCTTAATCTCCCACTTACAAATCAAAGACATCCAAATCTTCCTCACTGGGCATCTGCTTTCCTTCCAAATTTCAATGCCATATTTCCAGTGCTCGTGGTCAATCTCATTTGAGTGCTTCTGAAATGTCTCATATTCAACAAGTCCAGAATCAAATGGATTTTTAGTCATAATGAAACCTGATCTTCCTCATAAAGGTGATTAAAAGCTGGTATTGTGAGTTCAGAATTCCAAGATCTAAATCCCAGGGCAAGTTTAATCAACTTTAATAATACTAATGTGGCTCTATCTCAGAGGTTCTAAAGATTCATTGTGATGGTGCCTATAAAAGCTGACCATAATGAGTGACACATTGAAAGCAGATGATACATATTAGATATCGTCATTGTCATCATCATCATCACCATCTTCATTGCATCATTAATAATATCACCGTATCCCCATCTGTTAACTAGATACTGAAGTTATCTCTCACATTTTACTCTTTTCGTCTCCATTTGTATCCAAATGATTACCACATTCTAAGAAGTTTATTTCTAAAATGTTAGACATATTTCCTATTCTTCATCTTCTCTTTTATTCCAGTCAAAGGTAAGATTATGTGCATATGTGCTATATCTGTCTATCTTTTCTGTTATAAGCTGGTCAAGAACAAAGGCTATAGCTTATCATTTTTGAATGCCACACTGAAGTTTACCACATGTGAATGTAAGAATTGGTCTGGGTTTGCAACTCTCGACTCAAAAACTGACAGAGTTAGTCCTACTTTGTTAAATGCTGAGGATACAGTGACGAGCAAAAGAGGCATAAAACTGATCATTTGGTGCTTACATTAAGAAAAGAAATGTTGGGTCTTTTACTTAATAGCAATGGGAAACAGTCGAAGTCCTCTAAGCAGGGGAGCGACAATGTAAGATTTGTACTTAAAAGTAATGGCGGTCCTTGAATACGATTACAACTGCAGATAGAGAAACAAAGTAGAGATAAATCACATTGATGAAATCAACAGGAATTGAACATCTGTGGCACACAGTGAAAGAGGAGGAGATAAAGATGATTCCTAGGTTTGTGGCTTATACAACTATCTGGTGATGTCATTCTTTGAGGCTAAGCAGGTTTGGGGAGAAGAAAATTTAACACTTAGATCCATGCATATGAGAAATATCAAAAGAATTCCATGAGCCTGCTCTCCTACCTATAAGAGTTTTATGCTTTTTAGAAAATTAAATAGCAATTTTGGTTCAAGTGAGAAGATTTTTCAATTTCAACATAAATAATTTGAAATTGAAAATATTATATGAAACACTGGAAGTTAAAACTGATTTCAGCTGACCATGAGCAACACTTACACATGAACATAAAATTGCTAATATTGTATACCATGGCTTTGAGTACTCTAGTAACAGTATAGAAAGTACATTAACTTGAAATTTTATTTGATGTAATGGTAACTCTATAGGGAAATTACAATATCTTTAGAGTGGAGAATTTCTAGTTCATTTGTTTGCCTAATGGAAAAATAATTTGATGAGTTAAAATGGGAAGAGGTAGAAATTCATTGACATTGGCTATGAGAAAGGTTAAAAGATGCAGTTAAGTTAACATGGATACACTATACCAAACTGCTTTATTCTGAAGAATTTTATGCATTTATTTTATGGTATGCGGGCCTCCCTCTGCTGTGGCCTCTCCCGTTGCGGAGCACACGCTCCGGTCCCGCGGGCCCAGCGGCCGTGGCTCACGGGCCCAGCCGCTCCGCGGCATGTGGGATCCTCCCAGACCGGGGCGCGAACTCGGTTCCCCTGCATCGGCAGGCGGACGCGCAACCACCGCGCCACCAGGGAAGGGAAGCCCCTATGCATTTATTTTAGATTGGAAAGCTTAAATATGTTCCTAGTGTTGTTATGTCTACACTGTCCGTAATAGCATTATACTTTAGCTGTAGAAATTAACCTATCGGTTGCAATATCTTAATTTCCACTTAATAGAAACATTTGACTCTTGCTTAGAGTCATCCATATCAACAAGACACCCAAATATTTAGTCAATACAATTAATGTAGCTACTATTTCTTTCCTTTACCGAGTTCTATGTAACTATTTACCAGTTTGAGTCTGCATTTGTTTGTTGTTTTGTTTTGTTTTGTTTGGGGGATCTATTTTACCGCGTTAACACTTAGAACATAGTACTAATGAGTCCAAGGAAAACAACAGCATCAAAAAGCAAAGTGTTTCTGATATAATTATCTTTGTCTTCTCCACATTAAGTATTTAACCTTTTATCTTTATAGTAATGGCCTTCTTTCTTTTATTTTAAGTTGCATCAAAACTTTCTGGAATTTGGTATGAAATAAGGGAAAATATATGAAGTACTGTATTCTTTATATAATAATTTATTCTAATAACTTCCATGAGTTCAAAATCAAGGTTATTTAAATGGAAACTGTTGTCTATTTTTAGTTTCCTAATGCTGTTCCAGTTTTCCATGATTCCTCAAAGATTATCAGTGTAATTGTTCTTTAATAATATCTGCCTGTTCTTCAAATATCCATTTATGTATCTCATCTGACATTAATGACTTGAACTTCAGCTCTGATTTTACAATTGGCTTCTTATTCTTGCAAGTTAGTCATTAGCCATGGTAAATAATATTCAAGCAAAATTTTTGAAAGAAACAGTTCTGATTTCCAGTATTTTGTGTGCCACTTTGTGCAACAGCTTAACTTATGCTACTTTCAACAACACTGTGGAGTATGTAAGGCAATAGAAGTATCTCAACTTGATGAAATTTAGCTAATATCATAGTTCTGCTGAGTCCAAGGACACTGATAGCACCAGTATTATATTATCACCATTACATATAAAATAAAATGTTTCAAAACAGTTCTGCATTCAAAAGAAAACAACACAGGTAAAATAGAAACCTCCTTGTATGGCAAGAGTTTTAAACTTCTAGTTAACCAATATGTAACACTCAGAGTTAGGTTTAGTTAATGACAGATAACGAAAGAAAATGCCTATTTCTGGGAAAGTAACATGTTTTCCTAAATGACTCATATTTATTGGCAGTGGGATAGTTAGAATTCATGACAATATTATTCTTTCTCTCTAAGAAAAAATAGCACTTCCAAATCAAACAGGATATGTGTGCAAATGTAAATTTTAGACTCTGGAAATGGCCTGCTCTGTGGACATTATTGTGCAATACCAATTAGGAGTTGCTTGTGCTGTTTTCTTTGCTAAACCACTGTACTTAAACTGGAACATTTTAAATTGTTCCCCAATTAATAGTACCCTTTACAGATTGCTTCTTCCTCATTTTAAAATAAAGCAATTTGATAAAGTTGAACCAAAACACCAGAAGATTTCAGTGTTTCTACTTGCTAAGGTAGATCACTGAGCTCAGATCGTTATCCAGAACAAGATTTAAAAGATTACATTATAGTAATTCATGAAAGGACTGTTTCTCCTATTTATGCAAAATACTAGTATTACTGCTGACGTTTCGTATCTCATTTTTTATTAGGGTGAAGTTTATCCTCTAAAAGACAATAACTTGTTTATTCTCACCTACCGCTGAAGTAACAGCTGAACATCTGTAGCATCTGAGACTAGTATTTAGTTTTCCTTAGCAGTCTTGATTCCATTGTTAAGATGGCATTGACATCCTTCTAAGTGGTCTCCAATGGTATGGAGTAAATGCCCGCTCTTGCCATCATTTTCATTGTAAACGAATCTTGACAATGTCAGGTTCCCGTCACAGTCTATCAGTGTCACTCACTAAGCTGTGGTGTGACCGTTAGTCCCTTTGAGATTTGCCTCCTTTATCAGGGTCAGCCTGTGGGAAAATCTGAACAAATAGTTACATATCAACTAGGTATAAAAGATAATAACATTTAAATATACTTTTACTATTTTAATGCATGGTGGTTTAAAAGGCATTTCTTTTCTACAGATAACTTTTAACTTTGTGTTTGATTACTTTACACGCACTCTGTCCAAAATTCATTAAAAAAATATACAGTGGCCTTCTCTTTTGGAACCTATTACTTATTAGCTATGTTTAGGATTCAGTAATAAATGTAATTATTTGGGCTAGGATTTTAATCAGTACCAGTGATATACATACCCATAGTTGTTTTTTTTTTTTAATTAAAGAGAAACAGTAATAATATCCTTACCCAAAGCAGTTTTCATTTCCTACATAAAAATTGTGTTCCAAAAAATTATCTTCTTTCTTTTATTAATGATTCTCTCCACATTTAATCATTCTTTATTTTTTATTCATGTAATCTTTTTTCTTTGAACTTCTGTCTCAATTGATAAAGTTTCAGTTGATTTGTGAAATAACATTTCAAATGTTGAGCATTCATATTTCTTTCCCTTTCTTTCAGTTTTTTACAAGAATCCGTTACTAAAATTCCACTTATAATATAGTCATATTTGTTGTTGGTTCTGCTGAATATGCTATGTAACAAGATATTAAATAGAAATTTTCCTGTGGTTCCACACAAGAACAAAAGGGACCAAGTGCTCCTCAATTTAAAAAAAGTAAACACCAATCAGTACTTATTAATAGCAGCTGAACCAGAGTTGCTATCTTAACTATCACTCCAGACTCTCCTCCATTTATAAGAGGGGAAGACCAACACAGAAGAGGAGATTCGGAGGAAACATTGCAGTGACAAGACAGCACTTAGTGGAGGGAGCTGTGGCTTTGTGATTCCTTTTTGAGAGTCCTTCCTCACCACCAAGTGCAGGGAGAGGAGTTTCAAGAGAATTACTCAAGGATTACAGATGCCTCCACCTCATTTCATAGCTGGATGTCTGCTTCGGCGTGAACTGCTGATCTGCTTTCTGTACATGTTTGAGCAAGGGGAGAAAGAATTGAGGAGAGGTGACAGAATAGACACAGTGGACATCATCCGAACAAAAGGACCCACACCAGGAGAAGGGCCTTAGTTTCAAGAGACCATGGCAGTTTGGGGAGCTTAGAAGAGCAGGAAGCTGCAGGAGATTTCCATTGTCAGGGACTTGTGCAGTTAGGAGGTTCCCCTGGAAGACCCCCTTAAATGATCAGACATTACTTGGCAGGGAATACTTGGCGTTTAGGCACCTGCCACCTAGGAGATGTCAGTGGCCAATAGGCATAGCCATAGAAGCGACAGTGCGGGGAGGACTGAGCAGGAGCTGGTTGGATGGGAGAACTTCACCCTCCTACCCAAGAGAATAGATGGATGAAAAGCTGTCCAAGCCCCTCTGTCTTCCAGCTACCTAGGCCCTAGGGCTGGTGAGTGCTGATGGGGATAAGGACACAGAGAGTGGTATTAACTAGAATGGATTTTCTTATACTCAAAATCTGCTCAAGGTTATTAAGGGGCAGAAGAGGGAACCTTAACAGAGCATATTTGAAGGCAGTAATTAGAGGAAAAATTAAGCTAGTTTATATTTGTTATCCATCAGTTCTAACTGTTTGGCAATCTGGTTACCTTTAAAGTAGGGATGGCTTCGGGCTTCCCTGGTGGCGCAGTGGTTGGGAGTCCGCCTGACGAGGCAGGGGATACGGGTTCATGCCCCGGTCCGGGAGGATCCCACGTGCCGCGGAGCGGCTGGGCCCGTGAGCCATGGCCGCTGGGCCTGCGCGTCCGGAGCCTGTGCTCCGGGACGGGAGAGGCCACAACAGTGAGAGGCCCGCGTACCGCAAAAAAACAAAAAACAAAACAAACAAACAAACAAAAAGTAGGGATGGCTTCAAAATTTAAGGGTTTCTCCCCAAAGTAGTCTATTTCTCTGTTTATAACCTGATCCATCATAAAATATGTATCATAAAATACCATAAAATTATAAAATGGAAGGATACAAAATATAGTCTGGGCTCAGAAAAAGACTAAGATAGTCCACCAAGCTATTTACTTTTTCAGAACCTACGACTCTGTTTTAAAGTTGGGGGTGCAGAGGGTGTAAGCAGGGAATGTCCCATACCTATTCCTTATGAATCAGAATTTCAGTTACACTGAACCTTAAAATCACCTTGCTTGTCCCTGAGAAATACACATCTTTTACAGGAAAGGAAACCTAAACACACACAATCACTTTTTGTATATAAGTTCCATATATTTGCATATATAATTACAGATATAGTCTTACTATCGGTATAATTAGGCAGAGTAAATAAACTGTTTCAGATTATATAAATGCATAATTAGTAGCTTTTAGCTAAAGACAAAACTGGTAATCAGGTGTTAATTTCAATTTTTCCTCTTGCGTTCATGTGCCCACTTACATCTGGTTGCTGTAAGATGGTACATCTGTTAATTCTCACTCCACCAAAATCACACCATTGCATGAGGAGCTGGCCTTCCTGATGCTTGTGGTTACACTACTTAAGTTCATCATATAACAGCTGCCTGTGTGTTCTGCCGTCAGTCAGAGCGCAGATTTATTTCCACCTGTGTAAGCAGGTGTCTAGCCTGACATTGTTCCCATGCTTCTCCACAATATGTGTTTAGGACTAGGTGTGGGAGATACTCTCTCCCTTTAATCCTTCCCTCCAACACATTGAAATATAGATATAGAGTCTAGATCATCAAACAGCTGGATGCGCTGAATCTTTTCATGAGCTCATGACCAATTTCCTTGGTTCAAAACCATTTTATATATTTATCAAATGTCTGAGTTTTTGCATACATGTGTCTACCCCCTATTATAGAATATGTTCTTTGAGGATACTAGGGCTAGATCAAGTTTGTCTTCTTATTCCATTGTAAAGTCAAAGAAATGGTAGGATTCTACAAGAGTGGAAGAGGAGAAAAGAATCAATTGTTTTCTGTTTCTCTGTAACTCTCCTTACCAACTGTTAGAACTTTTCTTATATGCGAAATCTGCTGTCTCCTGTAAGTTTTCATGCAGTCATAATAATAAGCTTTAATCTTAAAGGTGTATATGTGTATGCATGTTTGTGTGTAAGCTCACACATAGATACTGGCTTATATCAAATATATTGACTTAAACCAAAGCACTTGAAATTATACATTTAATAACTATGGGCATGTCTTGTTCTGAAGTGGCCTATTTTCAATTCTTATTTATTCATGGTAATAGAGGAGAAGGATGTTATAAATTAAGCAAAAATCACTGCTGGCTTGGTTATATATTGTATATTTTTCATTAGACTTAGTTTCTTAATTGTTTGCTCTATTTATTACCCAAATGAGCTAACATCATGAGTATTTAACAAATGATGATTGGTGGAGATGGCTAGGAGCATTTTATGTAGTGAGAAAATCCAACCTAGTGTTATAAACTTGCTATGGAAAATTCATATATGGATGATTGATATTTACCCTTACACAAGGGACTGATATCCTGTGATCCAAAAGAGATGTGGAAATATCCAAGGCAGTATTTTGTATATAATCTGTTACCAGAATGATTTAATCAGAATTTTAACTTTATATTTTACACTTTGATAATGTGAAAAAATAGAATTATAAGTGCTTCTCTATTGATACAAGAGTGAAATTGAAGTATATTGGGAAAATGGCTTTTCCCATTTATTAACTGGTAATCTAGATGTAAATAAAAGAAATTGACTCAGTTGGACAGAGAAACAAAAGTAGATAATAGTTATAAGCAGAACCCAAACTCAATCCAAAATAATGAATGTGAATATTTTTCCCTCCTCCATATATTAGTTAATATTAGTTAACCTCAAAAATGCAATCCACTATGAAAATGTAATCCTTGGATATTTTAAATGAAGTATAAAGAGAAAATTATCTATTATTTATAAATTTCCAATGCAGTTCCCATATTCAATAACATTTATTCCAAAGTGTTATTTCTATATCCAAATAGTTGGTGATTATGCTTTAACTCTTGTTTTAAATGATAACATAAAATGTAAATATGTAATGAAGAATTTTGCATATACTTTGATAAAGTCAATATAAAGTGAAAATGTTTAAAACGTTTTGTCACTGAATGCCTTCTTGACATAATATGTTCAAAAAATTTATATACTTACAGCTTTTGCATGTTTGACTAGGACCTTGGTATAAAGCGTCAAAAAAGTCATGAGTAGAGAAATAAGCTGTATAAATTTGTGAATACAGAAGTGAACTTTTATATCATAGTGTAGGAGCAAGCTGGAGAGATTGCTTTTATGTGAGTCATTTCTGTATGAAGCTATAAACTTTTTTTTAAGCCGAAAGCTGTCCTGGTTTCTTGTAGTAAAATAATAAAGATATCCATTTTAATTGATTCTCTTCATTGTTTAATAAAATTGCTTTGTCTGATTGCTGAAGAATTTGAATTGAGTTTTCATTACCCACTTCTGAACAATTTACTCTAAGATCCAGACAGTATTGAGCTAATGAGTTTGAATTTATATTGAACCTTAACTGTCTTCCTGAAGTAAATGGAAAAAAAAATCATGGCAGCAACTAAGTATTCTTCATGAAAAACTATGTCTTAGAGATTTTACAATGAGGCTCTTAATAGAGCTAAAGCATTTAAATTGGAGTTTTACCTACTTTGCTGTTTCTAACCATATTATATGAAAATATGGTTTCTTTTCCCTTTTTAAGAAATGAAAACTCATAAGCTGACAGGGATATTACAGAAACTTTCTTTCAAGTGGGTAGTTTGTATATTCAACAGATTCAGTTAAACAATAAATTAATGGTAAAACAATTTAATCTGAGAACATGCCTAAATTGAAATGACATATAAAAACCTTCCAAGGTGTACCCTATTAAGGTGTTTCAAGATCTATTTAATCTGAGACGTGGCCATGATATTGAAATACACGCCCTTAAAGGTACTGTTCTGACTTTGGCACCGGTATTGCCACAGTCATAAACGTAAGTTTCTCTGCAGTTGAAAACAAGAGATATATTTATTGATTCACACACATTTAATTTATTGCTGTGATATTCTTATCTTTTGTAAATGATCTTTGTGTTCCCTGGAGCATGTCTAACCAAGTTGGGCAATTAATGATTCTATGTTTAGGATTTTCTGTGGAATTAAATTAGGAACTTTAACTCTGAAGGGTGACGGGGAATCTATTATACAAGGATAACTTTGGGTTCTATAACTATCAGTGTGCTTCAGTTCCAAGAAGTAATTAATTCTCTAGGTATATAATAGAATCCATTTTATATTAAGTTGGTTAGTCAAACAGGAGTAGACTCCACAAATAGGCTACCTGTTGTAAAAATGTTATTTTTCAGAAAATTTGAGACTGTATTTAAGAAATAGAAAAACAAAAAGAAAGTATGGTTTAGGGGAAATTTACTTACTTGAGCTTATTTCCCAAGAAATCACTTAGCCAGTCTCCAAATGTGATATTTTTTTTCCACATCTTTATTGGAGTAGAATTGCTTTACAATGGTGTGTTAGTTTCTGCTGTATAACAAAGCGAATCAGCTATACGTATACATATATTCCCATATACCCTCCCTCTTGTGTCTCTCTCCCACCCTCCCTATCCCACGCCTCTTGGTGGTCACAAAGCACCGAGCTGATCTCCCTGTGCTATGCGGCTGCTTCCCACTAGCTATCTATTTTACATTTGGTAGTGTATATATGTCCATGCCACTGTCTCACTTCGTCCCAGCTTCCCCTTCCCCCTCCCCGTGTCCTCAAGTCCATTCTCTACGTCTGATGTGCTTTTTAAAACCTCATTTCCAATTATTCATTAGAAGATTTGGAATAATATTGTATCCAAATAATTGATATTCATTCCCCACAGGCAGCAGTGAAAGTTCTTGGGAAAAGGAAACACTGTACTCTTCCCCACCCCGGGGATCTCAGGCTTCTGTTACCTGCCCCCGCATACCTAGAGCACTTAGCCTTCCAGTCAGTCATCCTCTCCACCATCTTCAGCAGAGCCACCTTCTGCCAAATGGTATGATGGCATTTTTTAGCACTAAAGATGATAGTTGCAAAGAATAAAAAAATCTAATGATCGGATAGTAAAATATAGGACATAGTAGATAGGTACACTACATTTAGACAGCTAAACGTGATAAAGAAAACCATAGTATTTTAAACAAGAATTAGACTGATCAGAAGAATAATGTAGTGAAGAGCTGACTGTTTGTATTAAACACAAATGAAGAGTGGTGAGTGATAAAACATGGCACCAAACTGGTTAGCTTTAAGCCTAATTTCCCTGAGTGATAAGTGGGCACTGTTGCATACAAAGAGGACAAATATTTTTCCTTTGACTCTCATTATTAGAACATTTTAAAATGCTTCAATTTTCAATGATTTATGTCCTTAGCCATTTAATTAATGAGATATACCATGTTTCATTGTTTTACTTGAATAGAGAAATGATATATGTGTACTTTTTACAGGACTGGAACTGCCTTTTATGATGATGCCCCACCCTCTAATTCCTGTCAGCCTACCTCCAGCATCTGTCACCATGGCAATGAGCCAGATGAACCATCTCAGCACCATTGCCAATATGGCGGCAGCAGCACAAGTTCAGAGTCCCCCATCCAGAGTTGAGACATCTGTTATTAAGGTAATTGTTTAATTGCATGATTGATTTGCCTTAAGCCAAAATCATCTTAAGCCACCATCACTCAATCCATTTTTCTTACTCCACAAGTAGTTCTAACTCTAAAAAGCTAAGTGATAGTAAATAGATTATGAGAAAAAAAAGGCACTTATAGTAATTAGAACCAGGGGTACAGTATTTAGGCAGCCTAGGCTAACTTGAAGTTCTCTATTATATCTGCTAAGGGAGAGATGAACATAGCATTTTAAATGATATACTTCAAATTGTGTGTATGTGCTTATATGCATGGCTGTGTTTGTGTTCGTGGGTATGTGTGCATGTGTGTGTGGTGTTATGAGCCATAAGGTGTGGAAAATAGTATCTGATTTGTTTTCAGAAGACCAGAAGGGTTAAATTATGGTTCTGCCACTTAACTAGCTGTGTCAACTTGGGCGTGTAACTAAGTCTTTCTGATGATTTCTATACCTAAAAAAATGTGTAATACAGTGTGGGTGTAAAAACTAAATGAAATAATAAATTGAAATTTTTTGTAAATTCAAAAATACACAGTAAGTGGAAGATAACATTATTGTTATACAGGTATCACATATGTGTATATATACACACTTCTCTGGCTCTCTCTGTATACGTGTGTGGGGGAGTATGTGTATACTTTTAAATATGTGTGTGTGTATACTTTTTCATTCATATTATTTTATAATGTATATTTAAATCAAAGTACTTTATTTATTTATTATTGGAGTATAATTGCTTCACAATGCTGTGCTAGTTTCCACTGCACAACAAAGTGAACCAGCTACATGTATACATATATCCCCTCCCTCTTGGACCTCCCTCCCACCCACCCCATCCCACACATCTAGGTCACCACAGAGCACCGAGCTGAGCTCCTTGTGCTATACAGCAGGTTCCCACTAGCCATCCATGTTACACATGGTAGTGTATATATGTCAATCCCAGTTTCCCAATTCATCCCACCCTCTCCTTCCCCCTGTGTCCACCCATCCATCCTCTACGTCTGCGTCTCTATTCCTGCCCTGCAAATAGGTTCATCCATACCATTTGCATTGTCAGAATAGATTATTAATTTTTAAACTAACTAAAAGATACCTCATGCTGCATTATCCGTATTTGACATAATTATTATCTTGTTTTTCTGAATATAATACATGTGAGTTTAGGGGAGCCTCTGAATCATGTTTTACATAAAAGGCCTTGTTACAATTCTTATTCATTGCTGGTGGTAATGCAAAATGGTATGGCCATTTTAGTAGACAGTTTGGTGGTTTCTGATGAAACTAAACATACTCTTACCCTACAACCGTATGATTTTTATCAAAAGGAGTTGAAAATTTAGGTCTATACAAAAATTTGCCCATGGGTATTTATAGCAGCTGTTTTCATAATTGCCAAAACTTGGAAGCAACCAAGATGCTTTTCAGGAGGTGATTGGATAAAAAAACTGTTTACCTCCATGTGCGATGACTTTGTTGTTTGCCATTTGTGACAATGTGGATGGGCCTGGAGGGTATTATACTTAGTGAAATAAGTCAGACAGAAAAAGACAAATACTGTACGTTTTCACTTATATGTGGAATCTAAAAAGTAAAACAAATGAACAAATAGAACAGAAACAGATTCACAGATACAGAGAACAAACTAGTGGTTACCAGAAGGGAGAGGGTTGGGAGGGAGGGGCAAAATAGGTGAAGGGGATTAGAGGTACTGAACTACTAGGTATAAAATAAGTAGGCTACAAGAATGTAATGTACAGCACAGAAAATATAGTCAATATTTTGTCATATCTTTGTATGGAGAGTAATCTATAAAAATATCGAATTACTATGTTTGTACGCCTGAAACTAATATTGTAAGTCAGCTGTACTTCCCAAAAATGAATTAGCATTTGTTAAGTGAGTGAGCCATGGTTCAACAACAGACCACAAGAAAAAATGAAATAGAGTTTATTACTCACAGGTCATGGAGGAAGTACTTGGCATGCCTTAAGGGACCAGACAGTGGGGGTCAAGGCAGAGTGCAGACAGAGAGAACAAGGCAGGACCTGAGGCAAATGGCTTTATTAGGATCCATGGGTGGGGTATCTCAGGATTTCCAGGCTGGGGCTGGATTGGTTAATTCAAACCAAAAGAGTAGGGTTTTGGTAAGCCTCCCAGGGGTCTTATCTAAGAAGACTGACTGTTGATCACAAGGGCTTTTGGGGAAGTCATACCAGGGACTTAATTTGCTCATGACTGGCTGCTGTCTAGAGCATGTACTTGCATGAAGGGGGCTAGTGTCAGTTTAAGGTCCCTGTAGGCCACGTGGTCAAACAAAATGGATGCTGAAGCAGCAATACCACAGAGTAGCTTAGCTGAATTCTCACCACCATACAATGGGATATTATTCAGAGCTAAAAAGAAATGAGCTATCAAGCCATGAAAAGGTATGGAGGAAACTCAAATGCCTACTGCTAAGTTAAAGAAGCTAGTTTGAAAAGGCTACACACTGTACTGTTTCAAGTGTAGGACACTTTGGAAAAGGCAAAACTATGGAGATCCTAAAAAGATCAGTGGTTGCTAGTGGGTGGGAACAGAGGATGAACAGATGGACAACAGGGGGTTTTTAGGGCAATGAAAATACTCTGTATGGTATTATTGTGATGCATTCAAGTCATTATCCATTTTGTAAAGACCCTGTCATTACTTACATAAAAAGTTGAATAATATGCAAATGGAAATTTTTCATATAATAATATGCTATAAACAAAGATGTGTACTTGCTCCTTAAATAATTTTCGGAAGTATCTTTACCAGAGGAAAAAATCCAGAAATATCACAGGAGGCCAAGATCAACTACCAAAAAATTCTTTCCTGAGAGAATGCCACTGAATGCTACATTGTCATCAGTGAGGGAACTGATTTGTTAATCAAGGTATCGATTCAATTTATGATCATTTTTGATAATAGTTATTACTGAGAATTCAGCTTTCTCATTGTCTGACTCATTCGAAGCAGTGTTTAGTAAACTCACATGATACATATTAATTAAACTTAATTTAGGGGAAATTTTTATTTTCCCCAAAGAAAATGGTTGACTCTTATGTCACGTTAAAGAGTATGGGGCCCAAGTGGGTAATTAGAATAGAGCCTACAAGTTTGTTTGCCTGAAAAGATTCTAAATATGAAGGCCAATTAAAAGTGAAATGTTAAATACCAAAGAAGATTTACCCCCACTGGAAGAAATGATAAAACAAGAGAAAATAGGCTTTGAGGGATGGTCCATATGCGGGAATGTGCTATTTACATTTTTTGACAGTAATGACAAGAATTAAATTAAAACTCAACCCAGATGAGAATAGCAAAAAGAATTTGTAGGACAGAAGAAAAGCAAAACCATAGCTCTCAGAGTTACAAGCTTAAAATTTTTTTTTGTTATTTCTACAAACTAAAGGAACTCCAATGATTTTCTTATAAACCTATTTATGAAAATGTACCTACCAGTTCAAGCAGTAGAGCAGGGTCTGCAAGCTGCTGAACTTGGGTACAACCTACGCTGCTGTCAGTTTTTGTATGGACCATGAATCAAGAATGATTTTACATTTTTAACTGGTTGGAAAAAAAACTCAAAAGAAGAATAATCTTTCATGACACATGAAAATTATATGGAATTCCAATTTTAGTGTCCATAAATAAAGTTTTCCGGAAATTAGCCACACTCTAATTTACATAATGTCTATGGTTACTTTCAAATACAAAGGCAGTGTTGAATAAAATATTTGCTAGCTGGCTCTTTACAGAAAAAAATTGCCAATCCTTGAGTTCTGATTAACTCAAACCCATGTGAATCTTAGGCTGTGGTTAATGGAAGCAGCACAAACTAAACTGTCAAACACCATAGAGCCATAGGATTTGGCATTGAAAGGAAAAGAAATTAAAAGCATTGAGGAAAAGAAAATTATATAGGTAAGGACAGTACCACTATGACATTGTTATTTGCTTTAAATGCAAGCCTCCATGACAGAGTCTGCTAAAGTACTGAATTTAGATTGTTTGGACTACTGTAAATATTTTAGAAAGATAACTTTGAGGAGGGAGGAAAAGGACATATACTGTTTACACAATAATAATTCTACCTTAAATCCCTAATAGCTAAACGTCTAAGATTATATTAAATCATTAGATGTTCTGTATTAGTCTATTATGTATCAGTGAAACCCATATACTTTTACTGTTTAATATTCATAGAACATGAAGAGTCATAGGCTTGGGATGTTAGGTATTTTGTAATCCAGCTCCCTCCATGGTGGAGAAATCATTCCTGCATCTTCTCTACCCATTTTTATATATCTATTTTATAGAAGGCCTGTTCTATTTTCAGCAGATTTAAGAGTAATGAAGATATTAATTGAGCAAATTAAAATTTTCATCTCAATAGCTTCTACTTTAACTTTATTTTCTTGGAAAACATGTCTACTAATTCTTCTGCGTTCTAACCATTTTTAAGTCCTCTGCTATAGTACCTGTGGTGTTTCTTTTTTCCAAGACCAAAATTCTAATTTCTTCGGGCAATTTTTCATCAAGCCTCTTGGTCGACCTTCCTTTTCTTAAATAAGCCCCCTCCTCACTACCCCTCTCCTGCATATTACTCTAGAAGTGAACCTACCAGTGAAGAGACCAGAACTAACATAAACCTCGGTTTGGACAATAGTTCATAAATTTAGTCATAGTTCATAACTCTTTTGGCTAGTTGAATGTGTGACTCGGTAAATCTCATGCATTTTTGACATGAAATTCTACTAAGCCAATTCTTTCTCTTTTACTTGTATTAGGAATTTGCATTTATCCATATTAATTTTTTAATTTTCCAGTCTACTGATTAAGGCTCTTTAGATATTCTTGAGTGTTAATACTCCAAACTATCATATTAGCTATTTATACCATCTTTGTATCATTTCCAAATTGTAAAGGGATGTATTACTTCTATTACTTTAAATCACTGAGGAAAATAAACAGTACAAATCAAGAGATCAATTCCTCTTGTCATTAGAGATTTCCTAATAGGCTGAAATGTTCTACTAATTGATTCTCTTTGGGAATCATTCATCAAGTAACCCCAAATCCCCCTGAATGAATCAATATTTTTCTCACTTTTATTTAATAAATTCACAATGATATCATAAGGATTTTTTAAAAATGGTTCTTTCTGAAATAAAAAGAAAATTAAAAAGAAGAAAGGCAACATATTTTAGTGGTTTAAAACATGGATTCTGGAGGAAGACTTTCTGGGTTTATATTCCAGCTCTGCCATCTCCTAGTCTTATGACCTTATAAAAGTCACTTAATATCCCTGTCTTTGTTTCCTTTTCCGTACAATGGGGATTATATCATTACTACCTCATCAGGTTGTCATAATGAGTAAATTAGTATTTATAAAATCGTTAGAAGTCTTTCTACAGTGACATTATCTTCATCTTATCACTGGTTTATTTTCCCCCCAAGTATTCACAATCATCTGTTTAAAAATAAGTTCTAGAATTTTATAGGGAATCTGTGTCAGGCTTTTGAAATATAGTTGCAATTATATAGTAAGACCTCTCTCTCTCTGTCTCTCTCACTCTCTTTTGCTTGTTCAACCCTTTTCACCTAACAAAAGTAGTGTATTTTGCTTTTGGTGGGTTTGCTAGTTCAGTAGTATACAAAGCAGACTTTTAAATGCATTTTTTTTCCAGATTTCACTTTTCTTTAGTGATAATATGGAATTGTTTTTGAGAAATTTGGCAACATTCAAATTATTCTACATTACTGAATAATCTTTCCTCACATGCCACATTACAGCATTTTTCTGAGAACAGGGAATATGACTTAAATTTGTTAATTTTCTCTGCCAATCTGCTGTTTTGTGTGTGTGTGTGTGTGTGTGTGTGTGCGCGTGCGTGAGAGAGAGAGAGAAATAGACATTGTTTATGACATTCTCAAAGAATTAAACATTGAAAAGAATTTTTAATACAATGTATAAATTTTCCATTCTCTACTACTTTTTTTTCAAAACAGGTCCCTAAAATACTATATTAGTAAATAGGACTTTACTTGCGTGAAGTTCAAAATGTTTAAAGATTATAAAAACTAGAACCAGAGTAACCGGATTCTTGAAGTAGATTAAAAAATCTTACAGCAATGTCATTTGCCTCCTGTTTGCTTTGGGGTACAGAATAGTTTATCTTGGGACAACCATAAATAACTCTAGATGTATGCATCACTTTTAAACTTTTTTTTTTTTTTTGCAAAAAAACTATTTCGTCTAAATTTTACTTGGATTTAGAGAAACAGTTAAGTCTGCTCTCTTAATGTTTATTTGGGTATTGATATTAAATATGAAAAGAGAATGCTAACAAGAAAAAGGAAGTATTAAAACACAACTACCACTAAGGATGCCATACATCAGTGTATTGAAATATAAGACATATTTAGATCCATGAGTTTATAATAAAACTAAATATAATATAATTCTCCTTCGGAGAATTCTAGGGGATTGATTCTTTTAAAGGACAAATAAGGGTTTAAATAAAGGATAAAGGGGTGGAATCAAGCATTTTCCTGCCTTTCCCATACAGACTGTCCCTCAGGATAACACAATGATGCACAAGAGAAACTTTCTGTTCATAGAAATCTTCTTGCAAATAAATGAGTATGGAACGATATATTTCAAATTCATCAAATTGCACGTCCTAATGAAGTGATGAATCTGGGCTATGATTATCAGTGGTGGCTGGCATCATAAAATGCAACCAAGAAGACATTATGCACTTCCAGTGAAAGCATACACCACCATCTATGAAGTACTCTTGCCCCCGGAGCAACTTGAATCAAGCATCCAGATGGATGCACTTAAGCCAGAAATTCAGAGGACAGAGGAACACAGAGACGAATTAGACCCATCAAGGAACTGTAAGCAGTTCATAGAGGTGGTGGCCACTTAGAACATACACAGTGCCTTAACTAGATAAAAAGCTGGCTTTAAACATTTGGCACGAACAGAGTGATGCCAATTGATGGCAATGCTGGCCAAATCAGAACTTACCATTTCTTCCTTGCTCTCCTCCCTGTATTCTACCTACTTGACTATAGAAAAGGAGGGACTTCTCTTTTAATTCAGATAATAGTATTTATTATTACATAAGCCTGAGGTATAACTTCTGAGTCAAGACTGCCTTTTGCTCCTCAAAGTAACTGTACGAGTTTATATTACCAACTAAGAATCTGGAAAGTTACTAGGCTGCCTGAATTTTCATTACAGATGTGGGAAAAATATAGTTCCCTATCAACACTGAATAAGTTTGAAGAGACAGTAGGAGAATAAAATGAGGTTGTTTATGATTACACTCATGGGTCTTACCACTTTCCCATTTAGCAAAATTGAGTATTTCTTGAGTATCATCATCAAAACAAATAAAAAGAGCTATGTAAATATCCCTTGAAGCCTCAAAGTAGAACTCTGAGTTAAGGAGTTTTGATGGTGGCTACCAGATCTTCTACCAGATGCAAGTATATTAGGTTTGTTTATGTCTTCCAGAAGTACTTTTTAACATTTTCCTGAACCCAGAATCCCAAATCCTATTATTTATCCTTTCTGTTCACTTTTCCAGAATGAGAGAATATGGATTTCACAATCAGTGTGTATGATTCTGGATTTCACTAACAGTATTTACTAGCTGATGATATATGCTCCATGAGGGAAAGGAGTTTTGTCAGTTTTGTTTACTTACATGTAACCAGAGCCTAGAACGTTGGCATATATTAAGTGTTTAGTAAATATTCTCTGAACGAATGAATTGAAGTCTGAGTTGTGTTAAAGCTCAGGAGTTTAGGTTTTATAAAGTGCTAGTCATCTTCCATTTCGTAAGGTAAAAGTTGTCTTAAGATAAATTTAACATTAGAATATCTTCTCCCCACTTCTATAACATACTCAATAAGGGAATTGCTAACTGATAAAGAGATGAAAATGAAGATAATTAGAGAGAGCAATATAAAGTAAAGCTAAATGAAATAACCCATTTAGAGAAAAGAGTTGTGATTTTTTAATCTTACTCTAAGAAAATATTTTAAGTCGATAAAATATAATGCATTTTGTGGTGGAGATGAGGCAGCAGACACAATGCATTTTTTAATGTTTAATTAATCACATGTGTGTAATACTGAACATTTTATACGTTTTATTTAATTTATTTTTTTTTTGAAGTACAGTTGATTTACAATGTTGTGTTAGCTCCGATTGTACAGCAAAGTGATTCAGCTATATATGTATATATGTATATATTCAGCTATATATATGTATTTATATTCTTTATCAGATTCTTTTTCCTTAAGAATTTTAGAATTCATTGTTTTAAATTCCACCTTTGATTCTGAATTGTGGTAGAGACCAATACTTCTTGTTCTACCCAGAGGCAATAAGTGCAGCTTTTCCTTTATTGTTATTCTGATACCATTAGGTTATTAGTATGACCTTTTTTTTTTTTCAGTGAGAGTGTATTCCTCTTACATTTTCATTTATTATTGTGGCTAGTTTTATAAAGATGGAACACTGCAAAAGATTGTGTTTTATTGATTGGTGGAGTTATGATGCAGGACTATAAAGCAGTGTGTTGAAGTATTAAATTAAATATTCTTCCTCTTTGTCCTACTTCAGGGCCATCTTGGAGGTTAAAGGGTCTCACACAAATGAAATGATAAATCCAGTTTACATAGTTTCCCTATAGACATTGAACTGCTTCTTTCTTATTATGTCTGAATAAAACTCATTATCTATTTTGTTTCAGCAATAATTATGAGATTCTCTCCTAAGCAATTCTTTACTGTCTCCATTATTCTCCATCTTATAGCATACTCTGGAAAGGCAAGCATATAAATGTGATAAAAGAATTAAGCTGTTGAAATAAATTAATTTATTGTGCAACAATGTATTCAAATCTTACTTGCTCAATGGATTTTACTTTAATGAAATTCTTCAAAGAACAATACATCATGTTCCAAAGATTGAAATTATACATTAAGTGAAATGACTGAATATGTTGTGTCTCAGTTTACAGAAAGTTTCAATTGAATACTTAAGCTTCTAAAGCATAAAAATTTGCATAAATTAAAATATTTCTTTAAGTAAAAGTATTAAATATTGTCTGTATCCTTTGTTCTTAGGCAAAAAATATAATTAAAGTAAAAATAAGCTAAAGCTAAAATAAATACTACAATTTCACCTATGTTTCCTAAGCCTTAAATTATTATTTAAGATTATTTTACATTAAGATTTTAATCTAGCTTATTTTTGACTTAGTTTATTATGTGACCTTTAGATGTTATGAATGTATGAGTGAATAAGTGATAATGCATGAATGAAAAGAATCATCAAGGAAAACTTTTACAGTTAAATAAAATTGACTATTGAAAAAATTGTTATACTTATGTGGAAAATAAATAAATAATTGTTCAATGGCACAATCATTGTTACTAGAATTTTGTGCATTAAATATTTATGTATTTTACGAGTTAAATATCTCAGGAAAAAATCAGTTTTTCATGCTTTCCGTTAGTGCCACTGAGAAATCTATTATGACAGGAAACTCAGACTTGCAAAATGATTTTAGAGGGATTGATTTATTTCAAGATTGCACTTTACCTCTGTTTGGCTAAACACATGCCACTGAAAATATGATCACTTACATAATTATTAAGAGGAATATTAAAATGTATTGATGGGTAAACATTGATTGAGTGAACTTTTGGAGAAGATAGAATGGCTAATTAGAAAATTTTATTTATATAAAAATATAATAATGTTGTTTCCTAAATATATACCATGTGTTTCTGCATAATCCAAGTGTTAAGAGTTAGATGTATTAGGAATTAGCTTTAAAGCTTAGCAAACTTATGTACCTCTTTATCAGAATTTCGAGAAATCAAGGTTCGACTCTATATCGTGTATATCTGGTCATGTATGCAGTTAACTATAGCATGGCTTATTAATACATTTATACAGACTAAAAAGGAGTTCTATACAGTTTTATAAATCCATACTCTATAATAAATGCACAGATATTCCAAAAATGATACAAACTCCAGCCTTTGAATGCTGCACAGAAGCCAAGATTATCCTTTGATTTGTGATTGCAAAGACTTGATGTGAATTTTATTGCCTTATTTTTAAATTAAAAATTGTGGGATATTTGTGCAATTGAATATATTAAAAAGTAAAAAAGATGAACTATTAATACATGCGATAACCTGAATTAATCTAAAAAACATTTCGTTGTGTAAAAAACACCAGACATAAAAAAGTATGTACTACATGAGTCCATTTTTATGAAATTCTAGAACCAGCCAAACTACTCCCTGGTGATAGAATTCAGAAAGCTGTTGCTTCTGGGGATGGGAGGAATAGGCTGGGAAGGGGTATGAGAAATCTTTCTGGGGTTATGGAAACAGTCTAGATCTCGACAAAACTCACCAAACTGAACACATAATAAATGTACAGTTTGAAGCTGCTTCATAGTTTAAGGTAGGGCTGAATGTTAAGAAGAAAGATTTATAATCCCATCTGCTTTTAAATTATAATTAGAAGATAGGAAGTAACTTTTGGCATCCAGATGTGGATGCTCCCCTCTTTTAAATCGTATATGTGTTTGTTTTTTAGAAATGTAGGTCATTTGTTTGCCATGTGAACTAAAGAACTTAGACCATTTAGAAGCATAGCTTGTTTGGTTTATTTATTGTGGAAAAAATAACTAATATTGTGTTCATTTTGCATGTTGAGACATAGAGTTTAAAAATACATCTTGCAACTTTTGAGAGTAGAATTTAGTTGACTCTTTTTTCTTTTTTCCTTTTGGTGCAATATTGTTTGACCTGGCAAATTATTTGTTGTAAAGTTTCTTATGGGACTATTTTTTATTTTATGGAATATATATTGAGAAACAGTTTTATGTATGGATTTTGGAAGAGGGCTTGGCTATCTTGAGGGTTACTTTCATTTTATTTGTCATGATCCTCAAGAATGAAACCTCTGTTGAAGATGTTTATTGACAATGTGTAGGACTGAAAAATTAAAAGGGTATGAAACAAGTGGTGCTTAGTCTTGGATATACGTTAAAATCGCCTGTAGAGCATTAAAAAGTACTGGCTTCTGGGCCCCCCTTCAGACTCAGTGTATAAGGCCGCTGTAAGAAAGTACAACAAACTGGGTGGCTTAAAACAACAGAAATTTATACCCTCACATTTCTGGAGTCAAAAGCAAGAAGTCAGCAGTGCCATGCTCCCTCTGAAATTCTAGGTAGAATCCTTCCTTGCGTCTCCATAGTTTCAGACGGTGGCTGGCAATCCTTGGCAATCCTTGGCTTGTAGCTGCAGAGCTCAGATCTCTACCTCATCTTCACATGACATTTTTCCCTCTTCACAATTTTTCCATCTTTCACATGTTTCCCATATCTTCACAATGTCCTCTTGTGAAGACATCTGTCGTGTTGGATGAAGAGCCCACCCTACTTTAATATGACCTCATTTTAACTAATTTCATCTGCAAAGACCCTATTTGCAAATGCTCACATTCATAGGTATTGGGGGTCAGGACTTCAATCATTTTGGAGGGACACAATTCAACTCATGACCCTCAGTAAGCCAGAATCTTGGGGAGTAAAGCCCAGGCATAGGCATGTTGAAGAACTTCCCAGGTGATTCTAATTCAAAGTAGAATTGCAACCCATCACAAGGCTTAAAGGAACTTTTGAGATTGAAGACATACATTACCCTCTTTCTCTGTTAGTACAAAGCCTTGTCTGTTTTCCATATTACATTAGCCTTTGATATTTTGAAAACAGCCTCCTACAGGCCGATTCCATTTTAGCACTTTTTTCTTTTAAAAAGTCTGCTTTTTTTCATATTTGCATCTTTGCACTCTAATCAGGAATAATTTACTTATTATTTGTTATGTATCATGTATCAGTTTATTTGTACACTTCCAGATATTTATGAATTATTGAAAAGACTGTCCTTCAATGCCTGTGTGTGTTGATAGCTGAAGGTATAAACATCGTGTTGCTCGAAAAAAATATTAACAAATGAGTATCTTATTTCTTAATCAGTAACTCTATTTATAATAGCTCATTAGAAACAGTTATACAATACATTTGCACATTGGTCTCATAGGGAAGGTGCAAGACTTAAAGGGGAAGGTATGGAGTGGGACCTGAGTGTTAACATAGAACAATATCAGGAAACATGATACCAGGTTTCCCTGGGATACAACTAATACATATTTCATGAATTTTCCCTAATATATATGTGTGGTTGCATTGGAGCTAGGAGCCTGAAAGTTATTAGAATCAAAGAAAATTATTCAAATGTTAAATAATAATAGATTTCCATGATGCCTTAAAATGTGACTAAGTATATCCAGAGCAGCCCCATAATGAAATAGGTGTTAACAATGCCTCCGGTATTATTATTATGATGTCATGGTGATAATCTGTGTGATAAATGATCCTAGACACTTGCTGAAGCAATATAATTTATTTAAAGATTTTTTAAATTGATAATTGTCTAGAATTAAAACCTGCTTTGTTCTGTTAATTCTTTGTTGTCTAATGGTTCTAAACTGGATGTCTTTTTTGATCTCTTCTTTTTATCCAAAGAAGGCATTGACATTTGCCATTACTACAACGATGTTCACCTATAGAACCATTTTCCTTTCTAGTCTTTCCTTACTTTGACTTTTCTCAAGATAAAAGGTGTAGTTTAATCCAGTTAAATGTTGATGAAAAAATGTTTGTCTTCACGTATCTATAGAATTAAGAAAAATAAACATTCCTTAAGCAAAGGTCCAATGTATTTACCTCTTTTCTCCCCCTCCTCACCCCCCCAACCATGGTGGTGTAGGAGCGTGTTCCCGACAGCCCCTCGCCTGCCCCCTCCCTGGAGGAGGGCCGAAGGCCTGGCAGCCACCCATCATCACACCGCAGCAGCAGCGTGTCCAGCTCCCCAGCGCGGACTGAGAGCTCCTCGGACAGAATCCGTAGGTGTCATACTTCCACTTGTCACCATTTTAAACTTTATTAGGTTCAGCTGGCTTTTCTAATCAAAATGCCCTCATTCCAAATAGATCTCAGATGTATCATGTTCTGACGCTCTGTAGCAATAGCCATCTCTCAAAATTATGTTTCCCAGTTTGCAGTGTCATGAGGTATGGTACTACATTAACAGGTTCTGATATAAATTCCCTCTCTTTGATGCCACACATAAAGATTTGAGCTATGAAACAGTTAGAGAAAGTAAGTAACCTTCTAGATTAGTTTCTGAGGTAAACACCTCCAACTCTCAAATACCTAGTGTCCAAGTATACTGTTTATGGTTTATTCCTCTTCGTTTCTTCAATCCCATCCCTGCCATTTTTAAAAATTCACTAATTTTTAAACTTCATCCTTGCATTGACAAAGACATCCACAGAGAGGAATAAAAGAAATAGAATTCAAAATAACTGATTTTTAAAACATTTTGTAGTCATTCAGAAGATCAATAGATTGAAGAGTGTGAAATTGGTTAAATTTTAGGATTTGAATTAGTAACAGTCAATAATGCATATTATCATCACATGTTATTATTATTAAATTCTAAAAAGTAAGGTTATATTTTATTTCATGATCACATTTTCAGATATTTAATCCTGGTCCTCATGGCCAAGAAAATTAAGAGTAAAGTTAATACACCATTCAATTAACTAGCTATTTTGTGTATGTACAAGAATCTAATATTGTTTACCAATGAAATGAGCATATTAACAGTGACTACCTTGGTTGCTAAAACCAATACTTACTGTATTGTTTACAGGCTTTAGTTATTATTTTAGGAAATCATGCTTATAGCATAAACTTCATCTAATTACACAAAATTTATTGAAGTTATTTGGTTGTTGAGACTATCTTCATAATAGGAAAAAGCATTTCCCTGAAAGTGTCTTTATAAGCTATAAAGGAAAGTTTGCATATCCTCAATATAGATGCTGTGGAGGCAGATAATGTAAATATTGGTCAAAATGTATGTAATAAAATTATTTTTAAAATAGTCAATCATTGACAATTACATAGACTTCAACGTAATTCTAAATATGTATACTTTATTTAGCCTGTTTATAACATATTTCCCTAAGTTTGTAAGAGATGATTGTTACTGTTTATTAATAAAAATGGATATAGCACTTGATAATCATTGCCAAATCAATTATATTTCTGGGGCTGGTAAACCTCAGTTCACACTACTTCAAAGCATTTTTCAAATAAAATATTTTGAGTATGCCTTTGTGCCATGTTGTCGCTAGAATCAGAAATTTAATGATGAATATTTGGTTTCATGTCTAATACTTTTTAAGGTATCGTTGGAAAGGAGCTGTCCTAGAAAAGAAAATTATATTTTTTTCATAATACTTAATCGCAAATACAGACAAATAGGGAAAGATTTGAGAGTTTTGATATACATTCTTTGTTTTACTAATCATATTTTAAAATTCTTGATAGAAACAAAGTAATTACTTTTGCATGGATGGACTACCATAATTGTCCAAATGGAAATATTGACACACGTACACACACGTGTACACATATATGCATATACACACATACATGTGCAAATGTATGCATATTTATTTTTAACTTTAGACTAACGTAAAAATGTCAAAAATAATTAAAATTTCTTAAATATTTATCATCCAGTTTCACTCAATCAGTTGATCTTTCTGAAAGATATACCTGATAAAGGCCTAATGCCACCTTACTGTCCTTATCACAGACACTGTGCTTCTTTACCTCAATTACTCCTTTGTTTATTTTCTACAAACAAGGAATTTCCCTTATGTATCCACAGAATAGTGATTAAAATCAGGAAATTAAGACTATTATCGTACTATTCTCTAAGCTGCACACCTTATTCAAATTTCACCAGCTTTCCCACAATTATTTTTTCCTATTAGAAACAAAGTAATTACTTTTGCATGGATGGACTACCATAGTTGTCCAAATGGAAATATTGACACACGTACACACACGTGTACACATATATGCATATACACACATGTGCAAATGTATGCATATTTATTTTTAACTTTAGACTAACGTAAAAATGTCAAAAATAATTAAAATTTCTTAAATATTTATCATCCAGTTTCACTCAATCAGTTGATCTTTCTGAAAGATATACCTGATAAAGGCCTAATGCCACCTTACTGTCCTTATCACAGACACTGTGCTTCTTTACCTCAATTACTCCTTTGTTTATTTTCTACAAACAAGGAATTTCCCTTATGTAACCACAGAATAGTGATTAAAATCAGGAAATTAAGACTATTATCGTACTATTCCCTAAGCTGCACACCTTATTCAAATTTCACCAGCTTTCCCACTATTATTTTTTCCTTTTTTATCTGACTAATATTTTTAAAAATAAGAGATTTTTCTTTCCTGGTCCAAAATCCAATCCTGGATCACATGTTGAAATTACTTGTCATATGCCCTTAATCCTTTTAAATCTGAAACGGTTCCTTAATCTTTTTTATCTTTCAGTACCTTGACATTTTTGGAGAATACATATGATTTATTTTGTAGAATGTCCTTCAGGTTGGAATTTTTTGATGTTTTCTCATAATTTGACTTCACAGACATGATAGTGGGTCCTTCTCAGTGCCTGATTTCAGAAGATAGATGATATTTTGCCAATACTTGTGATAACCATCACTTGGCTGAGGTAGTGACTGACTTCTAGATTTCTCTCCTGTAAAGTTCCTTTTAAAATTGTTTTTAACCTTTGTAGATAATAAGTATCTTGCGAGGAGATATCTTAACATTATGTAAATGTTCTATTCTTCATCAAACTTTGACTTCACTACTTTCAGAATTGTTCAGGGAAGATTCTTCCCTGAAACAATTATTACTATGGTGATTTCCAAATGGTAATTCCTAACATAGCCTTATATATTATTTTATACATATTTTAAAACTATATTTTTTGCAGTGAAAGTAAGGTTTTATGGAATGATTTTTCTTCACAATTTTTGCACAAAACCAAGATTTTCATGGGCAAGTTATTAAAAAATGTATTGACTGGATTGTGATCATAAGGGTATTTGATCATCTGCTTTATCGTTGCAGTAGTGACAGGTTACTCTTAATAGTTCAAGAAAGAAATTATTGTTTTTAATCATTCAACCATTTAATAGGTATTAATTGGGCTGTTTTATTTTTAAATTTGAGTTCAAGTGCCAATTTTTTTTTTTTTTTCTTTTTTTGTGGTACGCGGGCCTCTTTACTGTTGTGGCCTCTCCCGTTGTGGAGCACAGGCTCCGGACGCCCAGGCTCAGCGGCCGTGGCTCACGGGCCCAGCCGCTCCGCGGCATGTGGGATCTTCCCGGACCGGGGCACGAACCCGTGTCGCCTACATCGGCAGGCGGACTCTCAACCACTGCTCCACCAGGGAAGCCCCAAATCCCAATTTTTAAAGAAGTACTTTAATATCTGTGAAACTTCGTGTTTTATTGACTAGGACTATTGAAACAGCTATTTCAGTGCCTTAACTTGTTGAAAACTCTATTTGCCCTCTCATGCCACTAGAATTTTTTTAAATTATGTTTTAACTTTATAGTGTTAAAGAGTGTTCTAACGTTAAGGTTGCAGTTTTTGCAGAGTTAAGGAAGGTTATATGCTAAGGAGAGAATGTGATACACTAGATAAAGCTTGACTATTTCATTGGTAATGGTTATAGGGGTATGGCCATTCAAAAGTATTCCAGACATGAGAAAATATACATATTTTATGTGAAATAAAAATAAGATAAAACAGTTTCATTTTCAATATATTTCTGCTTGTTCTCAAAAATTATCAGTTATCAGTTCTCACAGTGTTCAACTTAGAGATAGATTATAATTTTAAAGTTAGACCATGGTATTATATTTATTTCTGAGTCCAAAAGAGTTTAAATAAGCTATTTGAATACTGTGTATTATGATGTTTTAGTCTTTTTTCTTTTGTTTCTGACTTGACAGCTGTCCATCAGAATGGTTTGTCCATGAACCAGATGCTGATGGGTTTATCACCAAACGTACTCCCTGGGCCCAAAGAGGGAGATTTGGCTGGTCATGACATGGGACATGAGTCGAAAAGGATGCATATTGAAAAAGGTAATATATGATTATGAGGTCTTGTCTTTCCCGCTCAACATATGAACTAGGTTTTAATCACAGAACAAAGTATATTTCTAGATTATATTAGAAGATGGCATATAAACATTTTAAAAACCTACAGTATTAAGTACAATGCCTATTCAACAGAAAAGAAATATGAATGAGACATATCTCTCTTAAACAACAGGTAAATGTTCATTTATTTTCCAGTACGTTTTAAAAAAGAGAATTGTTTGTTTTAATTGTTATATCTGAGTTCCTCAAGGACTATAGTTCGTCTTTCTCCATGCTTTTAGGGTCAATTGTCATTTTACTTAGCATAATAGAGCAAGGACAATATACAAAGGATTATTATGATTATTTTTTGGATTAAAAGACACATGGTCATTTGATCAACCAAGAACTATAGTGAATCTTATCAACCAATGTACTAGTAGTTGTTTCTGAAGTGTATGCAACAAATAACAAGGCCCAGATTGTGCAAAGCTGTGAGAGTTTCCTATTTATATTTTATTTGTACCAGCCTAACTCATTTTCACAGGCAAAAATTTGTCTTTTCATTTCTTATTTCATGAAATACTTTCATGGAGAATTGAAATATTATTTTACATGCATGTTGGAAATTTATGCTATTGGATGCAAATTAATGTTTTCAAATGGTAAATTTAAATTGGGACCACTGGAGCCCTGCCATATCTTTTTCATCTTAATTTAATATTTTCAAATTTTATTAATAATATAGACTGGATACTTTGACTATCTTTTTTGACTTTGAATATCAAGTAATCAGCGTTATGAAAAGGATTGTTTCTTTGGAAAACATAATTATACAGAAGGTACGATTCATTGGCTGTCAAAAAGGAAGATAAGTAAAATTGGCTATTTAGATAATCAGAAAGACATGATTGGAGAAATACTAAGTTAAGGTGGAGCAACCGTTTTTCCTCGAAAATGACTATTCACAAAAAGTAAAAATGCTTACATAAACATTTTTCTAGTCAACATGAAAACAGCTCTGCTGAGTCCTCAGGAAGAAAGAACACTGTATTTCTATAAATTAAATTATCGGCATTATGCAATTAATAAGAAAATGGTAATCTTTTCTAGGTGCTAGCATGTCAAAATCTAGGCATATTTGAGAGCAGCATTAAGGCAACTTCCTAATTATTTATTTTAAAATTCGCTATCAAATATTGTCACAAAGCTGGGTGGAATATATACAAGTGCATCAGTGAACGAGATTGCCTCTAAATGTCTAATTCTAATTTTCTGTGAGTTCTTCTTCAAAAATGAAGAAAAATATATAATGCCGTATGTATCTTTTGACATATACCTTTTATATTTATCAAAAACCAATTTGAGGAAATATGGAAATTTTTATAGTAATAAAATATAAAACTGCATAGAGGATTTAAGTTTTAAGTAAGAATATTGAAATATAAAAAATCATTATTTGGGTTAAGTAGCCATTCTCCACTAGGGTTCTATGAAAGAATGAAGCCCTATAGAAAATGATTTTAGTGATTAATTTCTCAATTTTCCCATAGATGCTACATAGCTAGTTTCACTTGAAATGCATAAGAGAGAAGTTTTATGATATACAATGGTTGTCAGGCTGTTAGGGTTTAATTCTCTTGCGGAACCTTGGTGAAAAAAGGTTGGGAGTGAAATATAAAAGCCCGGAGGTGGTAGTGAAGAGACCACCAAAGGAACGACCAATAATGTGATTGGAATAATGAATCTCACTGGAATTTTTGGTGGGGAGCTTTCTACAATCTCATGTTTCAAGTTGAGTTGACTATAATTTTTTTAACTTTCTTTTTCCATGAGTCTTGAGTTCTATCTGCCTATCTGCCCATCATCTGTCTATATCTATTTGTTACTACTATTTTAACTTTGCCATCGTAGAGCCTTTCCTGAGATACCATACTAGGTTGATATAGGGGTCCCACTGCTGGTTTTCCTGTGTGCCTGCCCCCCAAATCTTCATTACAACATTTTCCTTGTTATTTGGAAGTTATTTTTTCATTGGTCTGCTTCCAGTACTAGACTGTACACTCCTTGGAGTCATGTGTGTATTACATTTGCTTTAAACAGACTAGACAGTCTATGAATGCATATTGATCTGTGCTAAATTACTAGAAGATTCTAAGAGATGGTGAAAGTAATTTAAAATAACTGTGATGATGAAAGACAAAAGGTAGAATTTCATAACCTTTAGAACATACATTTATATGAAACAGTAGAATGTTCTGGCCAGGAATATACACAAAAACTTTTTATATCACTAATGGTACTTCTTATCACATCTTAAGTTTTTAAAATGGTTTTGCTGTCAGAATAAAGACCTTGATCATATCCCAACAGTTTTTCAATATTTTAATGTATATTTTATAAAGGAAAGTAAGTTTTTAATATTCTCCCTAGAAATGTGAAACTACCTTTAAACTCATAATTTCAAATGTAGTTATGGAATCGTGGACATTGTAATAGATTTTGCTACTCTCATGGTAAGAATTTTATTATATGATGCCCATCTCTTTTATGTACTCTCACTCTTTTATCTATTTTTCAGCATACTGAATTAATAGTAAATATTCATAGGCTTTCTAGATTGATAGGGTCTACTAAATTAAAAATTGTTTTCTTTCATGACTACATTTATCATGTGCCGCATACTTGCCCTGTAACTTTCTTACAACACATATCTGTATTAAAACAAGTGACTTCATTTAGAGACATTTGTAGAGAAATTAATTACGTTTGTGTCATTTTAGGCTTGAACTTCTTAAATGTAATTTGCTGCCTACCACTTTAAATCATTCAAAAGATAATAATTCTTAAGAAAACATTGATGTTAAAAGTAGATACCAAAATTAATTTGTATGCTGAGAATCACTGTGGTCTAAAATCTTAATCACCAGTAACTTTTAAGCATTTTAAAATCTTCTTAATATTAAAAAGCTATTGACTTTATTAGAATATTTACGTCACTATTAGTTGAAGGACCAGCGGCTTTACAGGTGTTAGAACTCAGAAGTACTACGTGCTGAGTGAATTTGCTACTTAGTTTAAAATAAAAACATTCTAATGGGTTTTTGAACCCAGGAAGAGTTTAATTAAAGTACATTCAAAATATAAATATGAAAAACAAGTTAGTGTATCAAGAAGTAATAGACATATAATATTGTTTCAAGCATCCCAAGTGTAAGGAGAAGTGATTTTAATAGTATGAACTTTGACTAAAATTAGGAGTTTGTCAAGGATATGTGCTGAGGAAATCTATGATACAGCTCATAGCCTCAAAAACAATTTTATGTCTTTTAACTTTTCCAAACATACTGCAAGTTCTCTAGAGCTTTCTGGATTTTAAAAACATTGCTGATTTTTACCCTCAGTCTAAATTTAGTGGAATAGGCAGTACTAACTGACATTTTCTTTTTCTTAATTGAACTATAGTTGATTTACAATGTTGTGTTAGTTTCTGGTGTACAGCAAAGTGATTCAGCTTTATATATATGAAACAATGAAAGCATTATGTATGTATATGTATGTATATATATAATATATTTCTCAGATTCTTTTCCAATATAGGTTATTATAAGATATTGAGTATAGTTTCCTGTGCTATACAGTAGGACCTTTTTGTTTATCTGTTTTATATAAAGAAGTGTGTAAATGTTAATCCCAAACTCCTAATTTATCCCTCCCCCTACCCTTTCCCATTTGGTAACCATACGTTTTTTTTCTATGCCTGTGAATCTGTTTCTGTTTTGTAAATAAGCTCATTTGTGTCTTTTTTTTTTTTTTTTAGATTCCACGTATAAGAGATATCACATGATATTTGTCTTTCTGTCTTACTTCACTTAGTATGATAATCTCTAGGTCCATCCATGTTGCTGTAAATGGCATTACTTTATTCTTTTTTATGGCTGAGCAATATTCCATTGTATATATGTACCACATCTTCTTTATCCATTTATCTGTCAGTGGACACTTAGGTTGCTTCCATGACCTGGGTATCGTAAATAGTGCTTCTATGAACATTGGGGTGCATGTATCTTTTCAAATTAGAGTTTTCTCTGAATATATGCCCAGCATTTAAATTATATAAACAGGCTCCCTGTTTCTTTATGCTGCACTTCTCTCTTTATCCCCACAAAATCTGTCCCTTGGTGCTAATTTACAGTGTTATTTCTCTTAAGCATAATTTTTTCCCTGTTTTTTCTAAAATTGCTTGAATTGCTGCTATTTCCAACACATTTTTGAGCATGTTTCATACCTTGCATGTAGTTTCATGTGCACATTTTTGTTATTATGGAATTTATCTAATTTTTTGCTTACCAAAAATCAAATGTATGCTACAGATATGATACTGTATGCTACAGTATCAGCTTCTTTCCAGTTGTAGAAAATGTGAGCATTTATAATTGGAACTAAGTACTGAATACCCAATTTATGTTAGTGTATTTCAGTCTTGGACTAAATAAACCAAAATGATATAATCAATTTACTGAATGTCAGATATGTGAAATGCAAATACGAAATGCAAAACTTCCCTTCTTCTTTTGCTGCTACAGTTGCACAGAATTTTTCTGAATATATATTCTAATTTTCCCTATGGCTGAGGCTTTTCCCTTTGTTTTCATAAAAAATATGACAACTTTCATTGGTGACTCCTGACATTTTATTTTTTTATTTTTCATGTTTTCTAATTATATATATTTTTATTGAAGTATAGTTGATGTACAGTATTATACGTTACAGGTGTACAATATAGTGATTCACAATTTTAAGTTATACTCCATTTATAGTTATTATAAAATATTGGCTATATTCCCTGTGTTGTACAATACATCCTTGTAGATTATTCCATACATAATAGTTTGTACCTCTTGCCATTTTAGAAGCAGGAATAATTTAAGATGAGGCAGGAAATACAGGGGATTTGCTTCAGACCATGAAACATTTCTTTTGTCGCATATTCTTTTGTCACATATTCTTCGCGGGCAGTGCCCAGTGTTTCCAATGGTTAACAGACTTGTTTGGAAGGT
>NC_041226.1:46643813-46666313 GCF_002837175.3 Physeter macrocephalus | reverse complement strand
AGAGCAAGGTAGAGAGGGTGGACGGTGAACATGGAGCAGACTGACAGGAATCATAAGTCACTGCATTTCAAGCTCGGTGAATGCGAGTTTGAGTCTGTGTTATTTACAACCAGACCTGCAGTGTCTGTCACTATGGTGTGCTGTAATGCATTGCATAAAGGGGTGAATGGTTTATCTGATCAGTGGTCATTTGATGTAAGTAGTAACATCAAAGAGAAGATCACAATTCCAAGAAACATTTGTGGAAGGATATGGAATAGTTTTATAGCTGTAATCGCATACCTTTAAATAAATCATTGTAAATCGTTCCTTAGCAGCATTCTAACAAATTTACCATTTATTTAAACAAAAACAAGCAATTTTCTCTGTATTTCTTCATTTCTTCATTAATTCAGCAAACGATTTGCAGTTACCTGCTATATGGCAGGCACAGTGTTTGTTGCTGAGAATTGAGAGATGAATTTTAAATGAAGGACATAAGACATTGTTCTTTTATATTTTTAAGGCATGCTAATGAGAAGCTTTTGAATTAAATTGATGATACTGAGGGACAATCCTATATATAGGAGTTATTCAAAAATGCCATACTTCTTGCCATACTTTGCCTAAAGGTATAAACTCTATTAAAAAATGGCTGTGTGTCTCATGGCTTTATTTTTTCCTTCCATTTTACTGGCCATCATGAATACACAGGAAGTTTTCCATTCCTCCTCCTCTACAGTCATGCAATAGGTGTAGTTTTACACCTGAAGCTAGATTGAGAATTGTCATAGACAGTGGTGTGCATTGCTTTACTGGTAACAATGAGACAATTTTAGGAAACAGATATGCAGTAAATCATTAGTGTTAAAGGATGTTATCATGTTATCTCTCATGACAAGGGAGAGGACTTGGCACTTCTTGGGGACCTTTAACAGAAATAGTCCACTTAAACCTAGATCTAAGGATGGAATGCCTTTCTGAGTTTTGCTATTATTTACAGATAGGATGGAAGACCAGACATGACCTATGTCATAAATTGTCTTGCAATTGGGGTGGGGGGTGGATTTTTGAAGACAAATAGTGCCACATTCTCCAAATCAGTGTTCTCTCCACTTATGCTATCTAAGATAAAATCCAAATCTAGGCAGGTGGGCAATTTAAGGGTAGTGTATTTCCTTATCTCACAAGATTTAAGTTAGATACTCTATGCATCACTTAGAAAAGTATTTGGAACAGTTATCTGCTCAAGAATGTTGGTTCCCTTTGTCTACAGAGAAAGAAATCAAGAATTTAACTATGTCTCCATACATGGAAATAAAAGCATTATGCAAATCAAGTTTTTTTTTTGGAGTTTTCCTCTAAACTGCAATTTACATATTTGTTCTTGAGGTTTTTTTAGTTAGTTTTGTTTTAATCTAAGTATATTGAGTTTTCAGTTTATATCATCTTTACTAGGATCCAGCTTAAAGAAAAAACAACATTGGATTATAAATCTATAAAAGACTCCAATAAGGGATGCATGCTAATTCCTGTTTCTCCTCCAGACATTACTCAGAGGCCAAAGGCAACAGGATTAAATTTTTCTTCTGTTGCTTTTGAGTTTCTAATGATGAACCAAAATCCTTTCAATCCCACCATAATCATAGCTCATGCTGCATCCCAACTTCAATGCAATATTCAAGTTTAGGCAGCGGGTGGAAGGAGAGAGAAATCTATTCCAGTAATATTGGAGACAGCCTCCTTTTTTTTTGTTGTTCGTTTACTATTAATTCATATTCCTCAAGGGTCTCCAATCTTTTATTTCATATATATATATTTGATTCCACTATAATCCTTTTTATTCTAAGAGCCTTCATAGGCTTGGAATAATTGCTAATGATGCAAATAGCTGAGATTATAGTCCTCTCAAAATGTCCATTTATTGTCCAAATTGAATCCTACTTTTGTCTTCAACTAGCCAAAGCTCTAGGTTTTCTTTTTAAAGGTAGACTAGCCTTATGATTATTTTTTTCCATAGTACATGGAAGGTACAATGAGAAACTCTAAAGTTAGAATTCAAATTAGAGTTTATATTTTCTCTTTGAAGAAAAATTTGTCTTCTTACAGCATTCATGTATGAAATACTCATGGACTGAACACTGTCAATGTTTCAGGAATCATGGCAGTGGATGGAGAAGAAATAGTCCCATTCTCATTGGTTTAGACCAGCCCCAAAAGAAAAATATTTATTTATCAGGAGAGAATTTTAAGAGGGAAGTTCAGAATCATGAAAGTGACATGATCAATAGTCAATAGGACACTATCAACACATGTATTTCTTTCTTTCTACCAATTATTTATGGCTAATAATTTAAATCTCCATCACCAAATGAGAAAAACTACAGTATGTATGAAATTAATTCAGATGATTAAAGATGGTTATTTTTACTTTTTTCACATAATAGGTTTCTCTCTGTACAATGGTACATTTTTTTATACTTCGTTTACAATCTTGCAATTTGTAATGTTGAAGAAAAGAACTGGGCAAAGATCAGTGATTTTGCCATAAATGTCAATAAGTTTTTTAAAGGATGTTAAGCTAAAAGATATTAGAATGGAATACTGCAGTAACTCATTTTTAGAACCCATAAAATCAACATAATTAAAATCAATCGCAAAGCAAATTTCACAGGGTGTATTTTTTTTAGATAACAAAAATTTAACTCTTAACAACAAGTAAAACTGTCACTGATATTCCAAGGAAAAATGTTACTCTTTTACATTGTTTTCATTTAATTATGGCAGAAGACCTCTGTTTAATGACAGCAAATAATTCATATGATATTATCAATAATAATGTAATGTAATTAAACTAGTATATATAAACTGTAATATGTAGAGTAAGTTTATGTATACAAATTGCAAATCCAATATGCGTCTTGCAAAGAAAAAAATTTAATCCAGATCTTAAATAATCAAGTAATGCATGTTTTCTTTAATTGATATTTTTCATAATTTACCTTTTTATTGAAGGTATTGTATAGTTTATTTGTATAATTAAATATTAAGGTAAGCCATGACAGTTTTTTAAAAATCATAACCATTAAGAGAAATTAAGTCAGACATAAAAGAAAGTTTAAGAGCCAATAGAAAGTCATTCCAGAAAACCATAAAAATACTTCCTTGAGTAACTGATACTCGGTATCATCCAAGGAAGCAAACTTTCTTTGCTTAGTGTTGGCTAGTTAATACCATACACCTGATTGCAAAGCATTCTAAAGTGAAATTTCTATGGAACCTTATATACCAGGACTTTATAAAGAACAAAATAATCAATGAACTTCATTTTCCACAAATACTAGCATCATAGTTTGCACCTATTACTTACAAAAATGTTTCTAGG
Organism: Physeter macrocephalus; assembly: GCF_002837175.3. Lineage (NCBI taxonomy): Eukaryota > Metazoa > Chordata > Mammalia > Artiodactyla > Physeteridae > Physeter > Physeter macrocephalus. The sequence goes on along the minus strand of NC_041226.1, from coordinate 46,662,949 downwards.
GAAATAAAGTTCAGAATATTGTTTCTTTCCTACTTTGTGAAAAATGCTATGAAATATAATAATTTGTATTTAACAAAACTTAAAATAAAGAACATGTATTAATAGGACATGTATGTGTAAAGAAAGGGCTTATGGGATTAATAGATAGATAACCACCATATAGATTTTTATTTATGTTGGTGATCAATCAATTACTTGAAAAATATCTCCAATTTTAGCTTGGGAAATATTGTAGAACTTGATTAGTAAGTTTGCTACCTATGATATTTTTATGGTAGACCAAATATCCTAATTTGTGTGAGTAACATAAATTTAAATAAAATGAAAACCTACAAGTCACCATAATGTCCACAGAGCTATAAGATTTCAAAAAGATTTTTATTGTATCATAAGAATTATGATGTTATATAGAATGAAAGCACCGTAAAAAATCTGGATTTTTTGATATGTAGTATCAGTTCCATTTATTAATGATAGTTATGGTGATATTTGTTTTTGTGATAACCCACATATAATATCTGTCCTAAGAATGACATGACCAAAGGCATTTGTAATTATATTTACTTCTGAAAGATTATGGTTTATAGTTAAAGCAAAAGAGGCATCCTGTCATTTTCTAAACCCGTTAAATGTGACAGAATCTATTTTTCTGCCAACTTGTGAGGACCAGGCAGTGAACAAATTTGCTGTGGTCAGCTAAGTGTAACCACTGAGCAGGAAAGTGAATTTAATAATGCATTATTGTTCTTCACTGAAGGTGAACTGTTACAGTGCCTTTGTTATAGCCGACTTTGCCTCTGCTTAGGTTTCCAGATGCTGTGTAGATTACCTGCTTAAAATCTCTAAGGCATGATAAAATGTAGCAGGTATACTTTTATATTAACATAAATGCATCCTTTTTCGGGCCATAATACTGAATCTAATTGGAAATATTTTCTAATTATATTGCCTTGTGAATTCATATTATAAATAAGCATTTGCTATACAATATAGAATAAGTGACATGGAAGTAGAAATTCATAAAGCTTATCTTATAGTATTGGTGATTTATTTTGTTGATACTGAAAGAAATTTCTAATATTTTATGATATGATAAAGAATATCATCTTTTAAATCAAGTTTATTTTATTTTCCATATTTTAAAACAAACTAAAAAATAGAAGAAACTCTTGAAAATAGATAACTACAGTTATTTAATGCTCTTTCTTTTCCAGTTCTAACTTATTTTGATGCTTTCTTTTTAAATGCATTGATTAACTGTAGAATTTTCATAACATTTTTAGCTCTCATTGAGTTGAAAAATGCATGGTAAAGAATTCGAGTTTGCTGTGATTTTTCTTTTTCTATTTTGTCCAAGTTCAATTCATTAAAAAATAAAACAAAATACGTAGAAGATAATGTCTTGAAAGAATTAGAAAGAAATGTAAGCTTTATTTAGGAAATCAAAACATGAGGAATATATTCATGTAGATTACTTATATCATTGTAAATTCTCATATTGATAGAGGTTCCTGTCATTAAGATTTTCAGAGAGTTCATGAAAATATTTGCAAGTTGTAGGCTCCTGTTAGGTTAACATGTTATAGATTCATAGTTGGGAATCAAACAGTTAATTTGGAAGTTATCTCTCAGAGATTTTTTTTTTTCTAGTGAGTCTTTTGAAGGAGATGTTTCTTATAATCCATAACTGAAAAGCACACAAAACCTAATCTCTGGTGTCGCTGCTGAACTTTATGGGAAAGAGGCTAAGAAAAGCATTTTTCTGAATATCAGGAGCACCCATCAATGAATATCACTACGGACCACAGAACATGCAAGTTCCAGAGGCAGGAGGAAACCAGGAGTTGACTAAAAAAAAATAATAGCAGCTAGACCCAGTGTGAGAGTGCTTTTATAGAACAGTAAATAAGAAAGCGATTTCCACCATTGTTTTCCTCTTAACAAATAGAGCTCTGTGAATATAGTAGAACCAAAACAGTTTTAGCTACATTTTCACTTTAACATATAGATATTAAATATTTTGATTCTATTCAGTAATTACAAAATAAAATATAATCAACTGTGCAGTCTTGAAGAAAGAGAAATGAATTATAGTGTGATGGTAAATATAAATATCTAATTACTTTCTTAAATGATTTAAATTCTTTAATTACACTGTTAGCAATGTTAGTCCTTTTATTTTATTAATTTTTTAAATCATATACATTTCAGATGTACAGCATTACAATTCAACATCTGTATATACTACAAAGCGATCACCAGAAGTCTAGCTCTTATCCATCACCATACGGTTGACCCCTTCAATCATTTTGCCCACACCCAACCCCCTTCCCCTCTGATCTGTTCTCTGCATCTATGAGTTCACTTTTGTTTCATTTTGTTTGTTGGTTGGTTTTGTCTTAGTTACATTTTTTTAGATTCTCCTTATGAGAGAGATCATAAAACATGTGTCTTTCTTTGTCTGATTTACTTTGTTTAGTGTAATAACCTCTAGGTCCATCTGTGTTATTGCAAATGGCTGAGCAGTATTTCAGTTTATGGCTGAGTAGTATTCCATTATATTACATATATACCACTCCTTCTTTATCCATTCACCTATTGACAGACACTTAGATTGTTTCCATATATATCTTGGCTGTTGTACATAATGCTTCAGTGAACATAGGGGTGTATATACCTTTTCAAATTAATGTTTTCATGTTCTTTGGATAAATATCCAGAAGTGGAAGAGCTGCATTATATGGTAGTTTTATTCTAAATTTTTTGAGGAAACTCCATACTGTTTTCCACAGTGGCTGCACCAATTTACAGTCCCACCAGCAGTGTACGAGAGTCCCTTTTTCTCCACATCTTCCCCAACACGTGTTATTCCTTGTCTTTTTGATAATAGCCATTCTAACAGGTGTGAGGTATCTGTTTCTGTGTCAGTATCATATTGGTTTTATTTTTTTGTTTTTTTTTTTTTGTGGTACGCGGGCCCTCTCACTTTTGGGCCCTCCCCTGTTGGGGTTATTCCTTGTCTTTTTGATAATAGCCATTCTAACAGGTGTGAGGTATCTGTTTCTGTGTCAGTATCATATTGGTTTTATTTTTTTGTTTTTTTTTTTTTGTGGTACGCGGGCCTCTCACTGTTGTGGCCTCTCCTGTTGTGTAGCACAGGCTCCGGATGCACAGGCTCAGTGGCCATGGCTCACGGGCACAGCCGCTCCACAGCATGTGGGATCTTCCCGGACCGGGGCATGAACCCGTCTCCCCTGCATCGGCAGGCGGATTCTCAACCACTGCGCCACCAGGGAAGCCCAGTATCATACCGTTTTGATGAGGTTAGTTTTGTAGTAGTTTGACATCCGGGACCATGATACCTCCAACTTTGTTCTTCTTTCTTAGTATTGTTTTGGCTATTCAAGGTCTTTGTTGGTTCCATACAAATTTTAGAATTACTTATTCTAGTTCTGTGAAATATGCCATTGGCATTTTGATAGGGATTACATTGAATCTATAGATTGCTTTGGGTAGTATTGACATTTTAATAATATTCACTTTTCTAATCCATGAGCATGAAATATCTTTCCATTTTTTTGTATCTTCTTAATTTCTTTCATCCATACCTTATAGTTTTCAGTGTACAAGTCTTTCACCTCCCAGTTGGTCTTCCTTTAAAAAGGACAGGAAAGATTAAACAAAATTGAAATGCAACAAATGCATGTTTAACTTGATACTGAAATCTTGATTTAAAACCAAATAAAAGTAGACTTCCTTAGGCAAGAAAGGTGCCTAACACTTGAAACTTCAGTCAATCTTAAAGATTTTTCTTTTTAAACTAAATTTGTGATGTAGCTTGCAGTTTCTAAAAATCTTCAGAAACTTCTGCAGGTTGATTTTCAGCTGCAGGTTGATTTTTTCCCCAGTAATATTCTCTGGGGAAATTCATGTGAAAGTTTGTTTATTTCAGACGGCTGATTTTCTTAACACTTGAGGTTCCTTTCTTTCCCACAGATCTACTGTTAAAGAAAGCCAGCACATGATTCCAGTTCTTCAGGACCTATTTTCTTGGGTCCCGCCTCTCTTGTTAGATCTTCAGGAGCCTCATTCCCTCTTTTTTGGATATTAGAGTCTTCTTTAGCCACTGTAGAGTTTATGGCTGGTCTTATGGTCTCATGGAATTAATTACATGGTTCTTATTTAATATCTTCAGAGGAGTAAAATGCACTAGTGAGAAATACATTAACTCTGTACCATTCAAACTAAATCCCAACGTTCGTTAGTCACTTCAAATGGTAAATGTAGTCTTGAAATATCTAACTTACTATAGGAATTACATGATTCTGTGTAAATGGAGTGTCAGCGTTTCCTTCCAAGTTCACAATCTCTTATCTGTGTTCTCTCTAATCCCTTTCCTTGCTCAGAATTCTTATATAGGTAGGGAAGACCTTCCAAAGTTTCTTTTGTCATTACTGCTTCTTCAAACACTGCAGACAAAATCAATTTTGCATAAAGTAATTCTCCTTGGAGGAAAACAAACAGAACAACAACACAAACAAACAAAAACTCATAGAACTACACTTATCTCCTTCCTAATAAAATGATGAAATTGATGATAGCTTCAGGTATTTTATCTTAAAAGTTCAAATAATTAGATTTTTAACCTTAGTATTATTTTAATTCCTTCTATACTCTAGCCTTGAGAAACAGTCAATGTGAAGTATCTAAAAGCAGTGGCGTTGGGTGGGGCATCTAGTTTTAAAGGTCAAACAATAGTGTACCCTGACATCCAGTTGATGGGTGGTTATGTTTGCAGGTCTAGAGAAGTAGGAAAGGGTTCAGTGAAAATTCAGAAGCTGGCATATCTGATGCATAAAATGATTTGGATTCTTGTGGGGTATATTTAGGGAAAACGCTAGTATCACTCATGTATTTATGATTTCAGTAGGAAGAACTTGATGGAAATATATAAATATACATATATATACACAAATATATGCATTTTCTGTACATTTCTAGAAAACGGCTAATATGTATTGAGCAGCTACTCTGCATCAGGCATCATACCAGGTACTGGAGGTACAAAGAGGAACAGGGCATCACAAGGGGCACAATTTCTAATAAGGAAAACAAACATGAGACAAAATTATAGTGTGATAAATTTAACAACTACAATATATCCAAAGTGGCATCAAAGAAGGAATGATGAAGTATGAAGGAGCCATTGAAGGCTTTGTTGTATCTCTCCTTAGAAGTAGACATTGTAACAACATAGACATTCCTGAAATTTCTTTCCTTCTCCCTCCTCTCCTTTTTCCCCTTTATATTTACCAAGGACTATCCATTGAAGCCTGAGGACCAAGCATTGGGCTAGCTCCTGGGGGCACAGTGCTGAATAAGATATTAAAAAAAAAAAAAAAAAAAAAAAGCCTCTGTAAATGTAGAGTTTATCTTCTCATCAGAGATCAACTATAAACAAGCGAACAACTACTAGGGAAGCGAACATATGAAGGAATATCAAATGGTATTTTGTGCTATGAGCAATACAAAATGGGGTCATGTGATAAGAACAGGGCAGGACATTATGAGTAAAGATGACCCCAAGAGGCCTCTCTGGGGTACTATTTGAACTTCCCTCTGAATGACAAGACAATGCCTGGCAGCCAGGGAAAGTCCAGAGATGGGAGGGGAGTTATTTTAGGCAAAGGGACAAGCAAGTCCATGGCCCTGAGCAGAAAGAGCCTTACATGAAACCTGGTGGCTGGCGCATAAAGATTGAGGTAGAAAACATGGTAAGAAGTCCGGAAGGTAGGGAGGTACCAGATCATTTGTACTCTGTGATAAGAAGTTTGTATTTTATAAGCACCCATTGAGGATTTTAAGCAGGGGAATGACATAATTTTAAGTGGCTTTTGTGCTGTGAATATATAATATATAATGGGGTGGGAGGACTAAAATTGAAGAAGAAACTAGTTAAGTGGCTGTTAAAGAGAGTAGGTGAGAAATGCTGGTGACTTTGACTAAGGTGTTGGCAATTAAAATGGAGAGAAATGGATTGCTTGGAGTGGTGCTGAATGGGTTTGCTCGGAGATTTAATAATGGAGAGCATGATAGGAAAAGAGAAATCAGACTCTCTTACATTCAGGTGTGAGCCTTTTGTGAAGTCCATGAGGGTTACCACTTTCAACCCATCATGCAGTTGAGTGCCCATACAGACAAAACACTCAAAGTATTTGATGAGTGAATGCATTCCATATCATGCTTAAGCTTGATTTGAGGAATGAAGTTCGTCACACAATTACAACAAAGTTAAAATGCTTATATTCATAGCCACTTGGTAGAAAATGCAGTCAAGAAATTGATTGATAAATGTCTTTCTTCTCCCATATGCTCTGTTTCCCACAGCACACTGCCTGTCAATAGTTTTCTAAGTGTTTTACATTAAGCCCTAAGGTTTTGAGAGGAGAGGATGTCTCAAGAATGAGGTGAGATGAGATCACAGCATTCCGTGGACTAATCCTTTAACCAAAGTAGCTCTGCCTAGAACTTTAGGGATAAAATTTCATTTGAAAAAGGATTTGCCTGCTAAAAATATTTAAAGTGTTTTAAATCGACTTTTTAAGTAAATTTACTAATTTTAAAAAGCATTTAACTTAGGCTATCACTTACACTGTTTTTTTTTACGGAATGTTAACTTTAGTTACATCTATATTTGTTAAATTTTTACTAGAATATAGTTTGGGAGGATCAAATCAATACATTCCCCTTAATCATTTACCCTTAAAATGAGAGTAAATAAAATTCTTTATCAAATAAAACAAATATGGGCATTAGTCACTCAAAGAAAAATACTTTAACGACCATGTTTAACCATTTTCAACTCTAATTTTGGTGCAGAATTTTCACTCATTATTTTATAAAGAAACTCTCCAACAAACTAAAATATGTACATTTAAATGCATCTTTTCCCTCTAGTCAACTTGGGAGAAAATGTTAAACCATTGTTCGACACTTTTAAAGACTTCTTTAGATTATTATTGAACCTTCAAAATATTTATACAAATATTTTCAGTTGTCATAAGATTTTATTAAGGTTTAATGTATTTTGGGAGGTTATCAAAAGTGAAGATTGGCAATCTTGACTTTAATAAAATAAATAAAGTGCAAACCAAGCCATTTAAGTGTTCATAGCAAATATTTTAAAGCAAAATATACTCAGCATCAAAGTGCTGACTTGGGAAAAATTCATCTGAATTAATTTTAGCCTTTTGTAATCCACAGAATCTGTTAAGGAACTTACCATGTCTATAAAATAAAGCAAATGTATTGTTACTTTCCATATCAAGTTTGCTGAGACTGTCTCATTATTTCATGACCAAAATTTGATAATCATTTTCACTACTTTATTATTGATTGGTTACTTAATAAAAATTTTCCAAATCATAATAAAAAATCTTAGTAATATGTTATTTGTAAGTTCTTAAGCAGGCTACAAACCATTTGGGAGTTTTAATTTTGTAAAGAAAATTTACCTGATAGATGCCCATTATTATGTCTATAACATCTAAAAATATAATCAATGCCTAGAAGAAAATGTCTTTAAGGTTTTCTTACACCAAATTTTAATCAGTATTTTGCATTGTACAATATTATGACATAACAAGATACTAATATATTGATAATAATAAGCTTGGTTTTCTAAAGATCATTCTTCTGCATTATAAAATTAACTAAATTACATAAAATACTTACTACAATAATTTTAAGAAACATACAGATGCTCTAATATGTTAAGTATTGTTCTGGGAGTTAAGATGTCAAAGTTTTCCTGTCCCTTTTCTTTTAGCTTGTTGTTCTCACCTCTTTTAGAGGAAAAGAAAATTATCTATAATGTATCTAGATCATTAATCTTGAATTTCAGCAGGTTTATTTGTGTTGGAAAACTTACAGACAGAAACAAACTAAAGGCACAATTTTATTTTAGTGGGTTCATTTAAGTGATAAATTTAAACTTTTTCCCCTTTCAAATAGTATGTATACACTATTAAAAATATGGGTTGTAACTTTAATATTTCATGATATTATATGACAATGGAATTTACAGTTTTTATCATCATCAATAATACTTCATCATCCTCTGCCTCTTTCAGAAGATTTTCTTTTTCCTAATCTAAGGTTTAGAATATTTTATTGTAAAATCTAGATGCTCTTTATTTCTTTTCCTTCCACATAGCTGCAATTCCTAACTTTGGAAACCATCAAAATATCGTTTACCCTTTAGAAGCTAAAAGATCTGGTGTTGATATTTTGGTTAATTTTAGAAGTAAAACGTCAATATATAATTCAAGAATTTTTTTCCTTTTCTTTATGATTTGTGTAGATATTATTAAGGTAATAAATATTACTCAACGATTCCAAATCCATCAACAAAGTAAGCACACAGTTAAGATATCAAGGATAATTAGATCTTAAAGACAAATAAATATTTCTTGAAAGATTCTGGTCCTTCCCTTGTTGCTATTGATGTTTGTATTTTTCCGTCAATTTATGTGTTCCATGTTTAGTATACCTTCAGTCTATCAAGAAAGTCAACAATAATAACAATGTAAATCCACATAAAATATGTTGCCTCTCATTGAGAGAACATTTCAAAGATTTTTTTATCAGTGCTTCATTATTCCCCTGTCAGATGCTGAAATCTTTTACTACCCCTCATATTGCACAGAAATGCAGGTCCACTGATACTGTCTTCTTGTAGCTAAGCTGTGAAGAAGTCAAAATTTCATTTTGTAAAGGCAGTTATCATGAAGAGTGCCGCAGGCCCAGGTTATTGGTCCTTATTGAGCAAACCTGAAGATAAGATGTCTAATTTCCTGACCAAGCTTCTAGTGTGTTTATGTGAGTCTTTCTCTCTATGCAAGTGCGGGTGGGCTGGGAAGAGAGAGAGAAGGGGTTCTTGTATAAAATGTTGAAAAAGTGTTGGAAAGACCCTTAAACTAATTTTAATGAGATTACTTAGAGTGGCATATTTGAATTTAATATGGTATTGAAATAACTGTGGTCAAGTTTTTTTTTTTAAGTATAGTTGATTTACGATGTTTCAGGTGTACAGCAAAGTGACTCAGTTGTACATATACATATTCTTTTTCAGATTCTTTTCCATTATACAAGATATTGAATATAGTTCGCTGTGCTATAGAGTAGGTCGTTGTTGTTTATCTGTTTTAAATATAGTAGTGTATATCTGTTAATGCCAAATCTCCAAGTTTTAATAATGATTTCAATATCATAGTGCTTAAGCCTAATTTGAAGCACTGAGAAAAATAGGCAAACACGTAATGGTCACGCTTGGAGTTTTCTCTTGACTTTGTTTTACTATTTTATGTCTTTTCCTTTTCTCATGATAATTTTTAGTTTGAAATAAAAGGAATTACATATGAGACTTCCTTTTATTCCTTTGGATGCTGACCTACAAATAGTCTGATGAGGGAAATGGAATAAAAATTGCTCTAACTGCAATTAGTGGGAAAGACAGAAAAAAAATCTTCTGAAATATGCTTTGAAGGGCTTTTCTGTGACTCAGAGTTTCCATTATATTCTCCTATTCTCCTAACCATTAAAAGAAAAAGTTACTGCATCGCTTTTTGTATTTTTCCAAAAAAAAGTGTTTTAAACACCTTTTCTGACTAGTTGCTCTAAAAACAGTGGTTTACTCATCAAAGTAGGTAAATTTAAAATATGTTGTTTCTAATAGGGTAAAAATGTCTCCCAGTGTTTTTTGGATTCACTTGTCATTAATTTTTCTGAATATAATATACCTGATATGTAGGAAAGTGCATCATATTATTTGAAATTAGGCAGAGCCTTGTAAATTCCATTTGACACCCCCAAAATAAAATTAATTGAGGAATATATTCATATATAACTTGCTATCATCACATATATCCCAATTATTTTGAGATACTAAAGCAAAGTGCAAGAGATAATTAGGGCTACTGTCATGGATTATTAAGACAAAAGCATTTTTTCCTAAAGTTATTATTATCCTCATGATTCAGTCAATAATGGGAAAGAGAAGGAAGTCAATTGGTATTTACTGAATGCTTACTATATACTAGAAATCTTTAAGCTTATGAACACATTAGAGCTTTTCTTTTCCTTTCAGGTTTTCCCAAAATCTCATCTTTCGTCGGTAGTGTAAGCTTTTCATAATTAAGTACTGTGAAGGACAGACTTCTTAGTTTTTATTTTGGTAAAGCTTTTCCAATTACTTTGTGTTGGCGTTGGAGACACCCCTCTAGATTGCTTTCGGTGGAACAGTTTAACATGTAAATAGTAAATGTTAGAAATTGGGGTATAAATGTTTGAAAAAGTAAACTGATTTAAAATTTTCATAATTTGTTTTACTTTTTTTCATCTCTCTCAGTATTTCTAAAATTAAAACCAATTTTTAAATTGAAAGGCAATATATCTTTTTCTCAAAATTCTCTTGCAGGGTTAGATTTTAATAACATAGTCTTACAACACGATATATTTGAAAACCCCAAAGAACTATTGCCAGCTAAACTGTCTTTACAAAATGGCAAAAATATCAGTATAAAGACTTAACAATTGGCAATGTTCAACCAAGGACTTTATCATTGTTTCATTATCATACGTCTTATAAAAAGTGATTCACTAATATGATTAGCTTATTTTCTGCTTTCTGAATGAAAGAGGAAAATGATCCTTACAATAATAGCAAGAATTTATTAAGTACCTACTATATGCCAGACACAGTATGCACTTATATTTATATTAATATGGTTCTTCATCAAAACAACTATATAAAAACATATTGTTTTACTTATTTTAAGGGTGAGACCTAAAAACTCAGTATCATGGAACAGGCATTCAAAAGAGGTCTTCAAGTCATGAGCCTGTTTTTCGTTTACCAACCTGTTTTGAGTACAACACCTCTGAGAACAAACAAGCACACAAAATGGCAACACTTATAACGTAACTACTTAAAATCATTAGACATGTAACTCATATTTTCCTATAATGTTAGCTTTGTGTATTTATCTCAAGGGCTAATTTTTTTTTATCCATTCCTTTCTTCTTATGTTTTAATATTTCAGGCATTAACAGGCCAAGTCCTATTTCTGAGTTAATATTTTAAAAAAGAAACAATGATGATCTCATTATGCAAATACATTTATTAAACAGAGTTTCACTTTGTTTATCTAATATGAGATTAGGGAATTTCAGAATTCATTCTAGAGGTCTTCATCCATAGCTGCATAACTCTTAATGACTTGCCATTTGAGTTTTTCTTCAGTTCCCGTATGTTTGTGCAAGGCCAAACATCTCTTTTTTGTTTATAAGGTTGTAAACCCCTTCATAGACTTTTCTTCATTAGGAGCATGTGAACATAGTGTATTTGAAATTCAGTTATGTTCTGAAATAATTTGAGTGAGTTTAACAATGTGTATTTATACATGGGTAATAAATGTAACATTTAATAAGACAAAAAATTCAAATAAAACTTATTCTTTGTTAAACTGTATAACTTTTCTTGAAAGCTAGAAAAGCACTCCTCTCTCAATAAAGAGATGTCTAAATGTTCATATCTACAGAATGCCTGGTATTTATTGTCTAACAAGGGGAAGATACCTACACATAATTATCTTATTTTTGTTATTGTTATTATGTATTTTTTTTCTACCTCACTTTACACCTCCTAACATCTCCCTCTGTCCTCCACCCTCATGTTGATCATAAGAAGGGAAGAAGAAAATAAAAAAACCTGAAAAATGATAGTCTGAAACCAACCTAGAAATTACCTTTTGAAATCCTTTTTTTTAAAAAAATAAAATGGAGAAGAAATGAAAAGTTTTTTTATTTTTTTAAAATTTTATTTACTTATTTATTTATGGCTGTGTTGGGTTTCATTTCTGTGCAAGGGCTTTCTCTAGTTGTGGCAAGTGGGGCCACTCTTCATTGCGATGCGCGGGCCTCTCACTATCGCGGCCTCTCTTGTTGCGGAGCACAGGCTCCAGACGCGCAGGCTCAGTAATTGTGGCTCACGGGCCCAGTTGCTCCGTGGCATGTGGGATCTTCCCAGACCAGGGCTTGAACCCGTGTCCCCTGCATTGGCAGGCAGATTCTCAACCACTGCGCCACCAGGGAAGCCCGAAAATTATTTTTACAAATGAAAAATCTGATTTGTCTTTACCTTTCTGCATTTACTTACTCAAAAAATATGCATTGAATGTCAATCCCATGACATGCTATGATGTCAAAGTATTAGTTTCTTTTTTGTTTTTTTTAAAGAAATTTATTTATTTATTTATTTTTGGCTGCGTTGGATCTTCGTTGCTGTGCACAGTCTTTCTCTAGTTGCAGCGAGCGGGGTCTACTCTTTGTTGCAGTGCGCGGGGTTGTCACTGCGGTGGCTTCTCTTGTTGCGGAGCACGGGCTCTAGGCACGTGGGCTTCAGTAGTTGTGGCTCGTGGGCTCAGTAGTTGTGGCTCACGGTCTTCAGTAGTTGTGGTGCACGGGCTCTAAAGCACAGGCTCAGTAGTTGTGGCGCACGGGCTTAGTTGCTCCGTGGCATGTGGGATCTTCCCGGACCAGGGCTCGAACCCGTGTCCCCTGCATTGGCAGGCTGATTCTTAACCACTGAGCCACCAGGGAAGCCCCAAAGTATTAGTTTCTAATATTAAGGTTTTTATCTTTATTTTTTTAACCACAAGACGACGATCAGGAAATATGGGTTGCTTGTCTTTCTTTTCTCTTCCCTCTGTGAAATCATTAGAGATCTTTAATCATGTAAGAGCTTCTTTACCAAAAGAAACCAGTAAAGTGACACTGAGACGGCAAATAGGCACGTACAGACAAGTGATTACCTTAAGAGTGGGCTTCAAGCTCACCCCTTCCCTAGAGTTTCTCTCCAACCCTTCTCCTTTTCCTACAAAGAATAGCGTTGTAACCTCTTTTAAAATTTAAGTAACTTTAAAAAAATTTGACTTGTCTAAAGAATATAGGACAACTTTCAGGTATTAATAATGAAGAGAATAAAGTAATATATATTTTAAAACAATCACTACCAAACCACGTAAGTTAGAAAATTATAGAATAAACAAAAAAGAGTACATAGGAGCAATGATCAGAACATATTTTTCCCTTTCTGTGAGGGTAGCATGCCCTAGAATTGATATATAGCACTGAGAGAGCTTTATTTGTTGTTCCAGACCCTTCTCTAAGTAGTAAAACAAATAACATTAATTTTTCCTTAGTGTTCCGAGGCACACAGAGTCGAAAAGCTTTACATGTTTTCCATAACTGTGTTGTGTTACTCATTCAAACTTTTACTACTTCAATTTTTCACCTGCAATATTTAGTTGTTTTGCATTTATTTAATATATTATATTCTAATTTTATTTAAAAGCTATTTCAAAAAAATCTGTAACAGTGAAAGAGCCAACATAATGCAAATATTGTTTATAACTATAACCTAAGTAATTTGATAGAAAAGATCTATATGCGGAAGTTTTTTTCTTTGAGTATAAATTGAACCTTGTTAATGTGACTCTGCTTGCTCTCTAAAGGACATTTTGCTAAAATACTGGTCCCCAAATTTTGTTTTCCAAAATGTTTGTTTTCTACAGTATCAGTTACTTTGGATCTGATCTTTGGGAAGAAAGTAAAATATTTACAAGGAGAATGCAGACTTTTTGAAACTTTATAATATCAAGTAATTAAGGAATTGTGATTGGCTGAACTTGCATTTAAAATGAATGGCAATATGTAGATGCAGCTAGATTATACCCTTTGACAAAATAATATATCATAAAGCTTTCTGAAGTCTTTAGTGAATATTTTCTAAAGTCATTTTCCAGGAACATAGCATTAGAGAGAGAATACAGACCTCAAGGCAGGTGGATCTGGCTCTAAGTCCCAATTACTGCATTATGAGAGGTATAATAATAAACCAATAGAAATATCTAAATCTAAATATTGTTTGAAGCACTTTATGAAAACACATAATAAAGTAGGCACAGCTTTTGGCACATAGTAAGTGCTTTATTTATTCCTCCCCCTCTGTTTCTGTAACTCCAGTCTTACTTGTGGTAAGCTTATAAATTTCTTCTATCACTTATCTATTATGATAAAAGGTCTTTTCTTAGTGGTGTGGTTGCCAATTAATAAAATTCACTACATGTGAGAATACATAATAATGTACATGCTGACAGTAGAGACACTAATTTGACTTTAAAAATATTAGTATTAATAGCTACCATTTATAGAACATATAATGTGGGACAATTACTGAGTTTTCTATATCATCTTTAATCCTCACAGTAAGCTGGAAGGTGGATGTTATTATCCTTACTTTACAGATGAGGTTCTGGGAGGTTAAATGACTTGTTCAGGATGACACAATTGTCCTGCAGGGAAACTGGAATTGGAATCATGGATTCTGTTTCTGAAACCTTCTTTTTCCTGAAGCAATCTTACTCCTTGAAGAGAAGACATACCACACAGTTGATGAAATTAACATAAATAGGTGAATGTATTAACTTGAGTTCTAAATTACAGTCTCATCATCTGCATCCATCACTTCAAATACTCTCTGGTATAATCACTGAATTGCTCTAAACAATTTGTTCATGTTCTTATGTCTGTATGAACTCTATATCATTGCTGAGCTTTGGAAAACAAACCAAAATATCTTTATTTCTGTGCTTAATCTCCTTGAAAATTTTAATTGAAAATATTGGGCTATTCTTTACCATGAAATTTTGTTGATCAGCTTTACAATTTATAATGTCTAAATTCACAGAGAATTCATGGTAAATGATATTTGCATTTTTATACTTGAATCATTGTTTGCCATGAAATTGGTATGCACCATCTTGAATTATTTGATGATATGTGTAAGAGTGAAGGGATTCTTTTAAAAAAGCCTTAGCAAATTTACCAAAGGCAGTTCAAAGACCTTTATCATTTTTTTTTTGTTAGTAACTTCCATTCTCATGTCATTTGTTTTAGTTTTTACTACCTTCTTCCTCCCCCCAAAGAAGTCACTTTGGAAATGAAAAAATTGTTTCAAATCATTGGCAAAACTTAATGACTTCTGACTGCTGAGATATGTTAATGTAAGCCAGACCAAATGTTCCTCAGCTGCAAATATTTGGTGGTGTTCACTGGGAACTGGCAATATTTATGAAAGCCCAGTGGCAAAGACTGTGCTCACATGCCTCTCGTTGTAATTGTTTCCCATATTCAGTGATGAGGGACTGTTAGGGAAGAAAATATCAACTTTTCAGGGACTAGTCATTTAGACTCAGATAGAATGCTATTTCACCTCTGATTTACTATGGCATTCTCATGACATCTAAGTTATCAAAGTTCTTTAAACTTTTCTACCTCAATTCTTAGAGATATAATCTGTGACTCTTCAAGGTGCTCTGAAGTTACAAAACAAAAAAAGGAAGTGATGTGGTTTCAGTAATTTATAAGATACTTACTTTAACTTATATTTAAAAAATGAAAACTTACTTTATCAGTTATGTGTGTTGCAAATATACACACATTACTACTTTTATCAACTTTTAACCTCTTTTTAAAAGTAGTGGAAGGCAATTCACATTCTCAAAAAAAGTAAGTGTTAAATATAAGTACCTATTTATAATTATTAAAATGCTAGTTACTGTTCAGAAGGATGAATAAAAGGGGAGTGTTTTAAATATCTGATGAAGATATTTCAAAGATGTTAATAACAGATCTAATACCAGATGAATATAATAGTCAAAGTTTAAGCTTTCCACGGAAGAATTGAGCCTTAGGCAGATTCTAAACCTTGAGAGTAATAGCTAGCCCCAGAAGACTTCACTGAGAAGACAGGATTTTGATTCAAAGGAAGTCTTAAATATATGACAAGAATTGACAACAAATAGCTTTGTAATACTTGTATTCAATACAGGCCACCCTGTTCTTACATAACGGTAAATGTTCATTGTAAGTATTCTTTGCAATAGTCATACATATTTTTACCATCATGGTAGAACAATACTTCCTTCAAAACTATTGTGTTTAAAACTAAGTCATAGGGCTTCCCTGGTGGCGCAGTGGTTGAGAATCCGCCTGCCGATGCAGGGGACACGGGTTCGTGCCCCGATCCGGGAAGATCCCACATGCCGCAGAGCGGCTGGGCCCGTGAGCTATGGCCGCTGAGCCTGCGCGTCCGGAGCCTGTGCTCCGCAATGGGAGAGGCCACAACAGTGGGAGGCCCGCGTAACACACACACACAAAAAACTAAGTCATAATCTAACCTGTATATGCTGCCTATTATGTACTAAGCACTAGTTGAAGTTGACATGTACTAACTTGCTTAGTCCTAAGATGACTTTTGGAGATAGGTAATATTATTTTTCCCATTTTACTGATTAAGAAACGAAGTTGCAGAAAGCATCTAGAGTCAATATTTGTGATCTTAAACTGAATCTGATATTGCTTTTCAACTTAGGTTGTCTTTTGGGAAATATGTCGATAGTTATTTGCTTCCATTATAATATGATAAGAAGAAGGAATTGCTAATGATGACAGAAAGATCTTACATATTTATTCGAATGCTTTTTCACACACTATGAAATTTTATCCGTATAAAGACTCAGTAAACTATATAGTGATTGAAAAAGTATGAATGTATTTTCATTTTTCTTGTGTTTTAGCATGTAATATCAAAAGACTAACTATGTATTGTTAAAAGGGTCAGCCTCTGCATTATTCAGTATTGAATTCCTTAATTATGTATCTCTGTAAAATAAAAGGAAAAGTGCTGACAGAATGCAGAAGAAAAATCTAAATTTTTTTTCTTGAAATAACTGTGACACAGATAGTATAAAGCAATATTTTTGTCCTTGAAATGTTTAGAAGTATTGACATTCTGTCCACTAAATTGTCAGCTTGTCTTTAAGGTTAGAGCTTCTAAGTCCTTAGCATTTAACAGACTGACATTGATCTCTTGGTTGTTCAAACTTGTATACCACCAGCAAGCTGGACTTGATTTTGAAGCAGGGCATTTAAAATTTTGCCCTTGATGATGATATCTCATAATTTCCATCGACTATGCTAGGATTTTTGCATTGAATGTCTAGCCTTTAAGTATGGTTCCAAATATTCCAGCAATATTAAACTTTTTGGTAAACTCAATGTTAGAAAAATTTCTTATGTATTAAGGGACAATTCAGTGGATAATAAAATACAGGTACAAAAGCAAAAGAAAGTAACAAATTGGTTCTAGTCTGACATACACTTCAGAAACCAGTGTTATAAGGATGTTCACAGTGCTTATTAGCATCATTTTGTTTTGATAAACAAAACAAATTGTTTAATAACTTTGTCATGCTTATGGAAATATTTCCAAGAAAAAAAAACTAGCTGACTTTCATTTGTTACTTTTTAAATAAAGTGTGTCAGTGAGAAAAATAATTTATAGGATTTGAAATAATATTTATTAATTCTGGACAATAACTGGACTTTCCAGATAATATTTTCATTGTTCCGTTAGTTGGTTAAAGAATCACAAGAAATGGCAGTGCAATTTTTTTTTTTTTTAAGATTTCTTTGACTCCGGTCCACCCACAGGCTCTGAGCAAGGCAGTAAATAGTCCATTTTTGTTAATGAAGCTTCCCTCATACAGCTGGGATTGTTTAATATTTTACGAGTGTTACTTTGTTTTGCTCTCAACGATCTCAGGCAGTTAAGGATTTATGAATCGTGTTTTTCTCAGCCCATCTGCGGTTTCCTATCTTCCCTGGCCTTGAGAATATGTTTAAATTTATTAAAGCGAAGCAAAGGCTCATTATTTCAAAGGAGAGCCAAAGTGACACAGTGAATTGGTTATTAATGGAAAGGCACTGCCATAGGGCGATTGAAATTTAATGATATCCTACAAGAAAAAAATGAGGGTGTCACTTTCCAAAAAGTCATGCTAAATGCCAGCCTTTTTAAGGTCCTGCCGCTAATTTTATGCCTACGCACAGTAATGTTTTCAAAAGCGTTTAGGAAACACGGACCAGTGACTGTACTGATTATCCTTTTCACCTTCGCGCCTGTTCCAAATGGGTTTGTGCAGTGAGCGATTTAATCTCTAAATATAGGGAACGTTAAAAAAAAAAATAACATTGCTGTTTTTCACAAGCTAAGGGCCTTTTGCAATCCTCCAGAGATGGACTTGCAAATATGTTATCTCCATATGCTCTCAGTAAGCTCTCAAACTGGCGCATCACCAAAAAAGAAAAAAAATAAAAATAAATCCCTTGATTTTTATTTCTGTCATTCAAAAGATATTTTAATGTCATAGTCTATAAACTATATTAATATTCAGATAACATTACGTTTGTGCTACAATATGGGACTTGGTGTAATTTTAAGTTTTCCTTATTTAACTTAGTCATTTTATTGAATGACACTGTTGACCGCACTAACATACCATTTCTTTATCTCCCCCCATTTAATGTAAACCAGAGACATCTATCTATTACTAAGAACACGTTTTTGATAAATTGAAATATTCCTTTTCGAGTTACTCTCTCAGTAATTTCCTGTATTAATCGAAATACCCCTTAATTATTTTTAAAGTTTGCATTGAATGTCTAGCCTTTAAGTATGGTTCCAAATATTCCAGCAATATTAAACTTTTTGGTAAACTCAATGTTAGAAAAATTTCTTATGTATTAAGGGACAATTCAGTGGATAATAAAATACAGGTACAAAAGCAAAAGAAAGTAACAAATTGGTTCTAGTCTGACATACACTTCAGAAACCAGTGTTATAAGGATGTTCACAGTGCTTATTAGCATCATTTTGTTTTGATAAACAAAACAAATTGTTTAATAACTTTGTCATGCTTATGGAAATATTTCCAAGAAAAAAAAACTAGCTGACTTTCATTTGTTACTTTTTAAATAAAGTGTGTCAGTGAGAAAAATAATTTATAGGATTTGAAATAATATTTATTAATTCTGGACAATAACTGGACTTTCCAGATAATATTTTCATTGTTCCGTTAGTTGGTTAAAGAATCACAAGAAATGGCAGTGCAATTTTTTTTTTTTTTAAGATTTCTTTGACTCCGGTCCACCCACAGGCTCTGAGCAAGGCA
>NC_041226.1:46596313-46641313 GCF_002837175.3 Physeter macrocephalus | reverse complement strand
GATTTCATCAGAAAGTGAAATAGTATAGTTTTACAAGAAGGAAGTTCCTGCAACATGCAGCCTCTGGAATGAACTCTGTATCTATAAGCATGTCAAAAGGGTTAAACACCATACCTGAGTAAGTTATATCATGGGGGAATAAAAGAATAACAAAAATAGGGTTATTGTTAATCTTAATGGTATTGTGCCATGAAAAAGAGATTACAGTGAAATTCATTTAATAAGCTAAAGAAATATATTTGGTAAGTTGTAAGAAATCAGTATGTTTGCATTGGAGCTTGACTTTTAAAAGCGATATGATGGATTATTTGGGGGCTAAAGTAATGCTCTCATCAAAATAGAAAGTGAGTCTGAACGGTGCCGGGGGCAAGGGCAAGCAGTGAGGTGGGCTGTAGCCCTTTTTTGAATTACAATCCGCAAGCCTTGCCCCTGCTCTCCAGGTACTTCTGAGATTCTTGGGAAAGGACCCCAGATGTCTCCCAAGGTCTTTTTATTCCCGTGTACTTTGCAGAGAAAGTCTTGCCTATGAAACAAAGATACCCTGCTTATGAATACTGTATCTACTTACTAAAATTCTTTAGTCAATATGTTTTATGTCTCATTAGTTATTTAGAACAATTCAAATTCTTCCACACAGTAGAACAATTTGGATTTGGTTGTTATACTGTAGTAGTTTGCGGTTTCCTGGAAATGTCACATGACAAATTCTATTGTGCTATAAATACCTGCAAAACAATGACTTTTGGAAGGAGAAAATGTGAACTTCAAGCTCTCATGAAATCAAAGTATTAGTATTCATTTTTTTAAGCTTTAAGTGGATTTCATTATTATTAGTAAGGACAGTATGGTGGCTAATAAGCTAAGCTACAGCGTCACTGTGACGTCCTTGCTCTGTTGGCCATTTGAGAGGGCCTGTGAGGTTAAGTATAGAAGAAGCTGGCCTCATATGTGATTTGGCATTTTTATCTGATACTTTGGCTTCAGGTGATCACTTAACTTTCTGGGTGAAGAAAAGACATGAGGAGTCAACCATGAAGAAATGAAAATGATGGATTATGGCTTCATAATGTCAACAAATGTTGTGTGTCTGCTTAGAAGAGAGCTTATATGAACAACCGTTTTCCTTGAGTTTGAAAGATTAAAAGATCATTTAGCTTCTTTTTTTCAAGAAGTGGCTTTAAAATGTGTTTTCAAATAGGTTCAATATTTTTAATTCTCGTTGGAATTGTGTTGAATAGTAAGGAGATTTAGAGCTATAATAAATCCATATCTATATCATCTAATCTATATATTCATATTCATATCTATATATTTAACATGGGAAAGTCATAACCTATTATAGAAGAAACTGAAAGAAAAATATCATCCCTGCCCTCTATTTGTTTACAAAAGATTTACTAACCACAGCAAACTTTTACACAGCACACGCTATATGCCAAGTGCTCTTCTAAATACTACAGATATAATAACAGCCTCATAGCAATGTTTTAGACAGTCACGTTACTGTTATTTTATTACCTCCATTTTACAGATGAAGATAACAAGGCAGAGCTCAAGGCCCTGTGACCAGTAGGTAGCCCGCAGGTCTGGGAATTGAGTCCAAAAGAGCCTAGAGGTTAGAAGTGACATAACTTAAGTACGTGAATGTTTTACACGTGGGGAATATAGTACGTATGTATGTATATACATACTATAGGTTGTGATGTGGTGACGAGAGCCGGGCATTATCACACTTAATCCTTACAATAATTTTCTGAAGTTGGTACCATTTTCTCTCCATTCTAATGGTGAGGAAACTGAGGTTTAGAGATGATTAATAGATTGTCTAAGACTCAGAGCTTAAGAATGACATTATCAGGAAGAAACCCAAATTTGACCTCTTCTAGTGCCTTTTGCTCTCTGAACTGCCACATGCTACATTTAACCTTATTTCGGTTTATTGCTAAAATCTTTTTCTTACATGTAAATATTAAAAATATATAAGTAATGGTGATGTAGTGGCCAGATAAATTTTCTTGATTAGGTGTATATCAATTTCTGTTCAAATGTTTAATCCTGCCCATATGTGTATGCTACGTTGATTAGGACCCAAACATTTGAACAATAGATTCGCTGAAACTTTAGTGGTAAAGTGTTACAAAGTCCTCAGAAGTCTTGCTTTTATCAGTTGTGAATATAATTGGCGTTTCTTTAATGAAAACTTTAAAATTCTTTGTTTTGTACTTATTTTAAAACAGTTTGTTAATAAAAGTATTAAAATATGAACAGAAGTAATATTTACCTAAGTGAAATTACTGTAGACAGTGGAGCATAATGGTTGAAAGCATGCGCTCTCAATTCAGGACAATTTAGATTCCACTTCCTACTCCATTTCATAGTGAAGATGCTATTAAATTGCGGTGGTTACTTAGCTACATTAATCCTCATTTTCCAAATGTGAAAAACAGGAATAATAAGTACCTGCTGTGGGGAGAAGATGTAAGAATAATTGAATAATGTATAGACATGGGTAACTATCATTCCTATCAACTTTCATCGTCATCAATCATCCCTAAAACAGGTAGCCACGAATTGATCAACAGGTATGTTCCAAAAATTCACTTGTGCATTGTTTGAAAGTTGAACCATCTTTTTCCCCCATAGAATAACATCATAAATATAGATTAGAGCTAATTGAAAGAATGCTATCAGCTTATTAGTGATACCCTATAAATTTGTTATGAGTTAAATGGGCTCTCTGGAAAAACCAGAGCTAGACTATTTGAAACAGTTATAATAAAGGATGGTACTAATCCTATTGTATAAAACATGAGTCAGCAAACTTTCTCTGTAAAGGCCCAGATAGTAAATATTTTAGAATTTGCGGGCCATATGGTCTCTGTCACACCACTCAACTCTGCTATTGTAGTGTGAACGCAGCCATAGATTACAAATAAATGAACCACTGTGGCTTTGTTCCAGTAAAACTTTATGGACACTGAAATTTGAATTTCATATAGTTTTCAGGTGCCACAAAATATTATTCACTCTTTTATTTTATTTTTTCAATCATTTCAAAATGCAAAAGCCATTCTCTGCGCGCAGGCTACACAAAAAACAGGTGGTGGGCTGGATTTGGCCTGTAGCCAGTTTGCCCACCTCTGACATGAAACTTGATTTTGTCTCTTCTGAACATTTTCCTTAAAATATTTTATTCCAGTCACCCTTGTCAGTCTTTCATCTCTCAGAGATGTAAAAGGTTCTAAAAATTGGAATTGATTGTTTTCACAAAAAGTCCAAAGACACATGGACAAGGCCAGAGTGTGGATAACTTGGAACTTAGAAGTCCAGGTACAAGACAGCATCACAATCTAACAATGTTCTGCTTTGGTGCAAGCCAGTTAGCACTTCAAGCCCAGGCTTCTCGAGTTGAAAGCAGGGGAAATAATCTCATATTTAACAGCCTTGCTGTAAGGAACAAATGAAATACTATTTTAAATGATCATAAATTAGAAAACCCTGTGCTATTGCACAATTCAAGAATTTTGAGATATGAGTACCTCACTGTATGATTGTTTTCAGTATCTGTACTCTGGGTCTCTGTATTAGTTTGGTAGGGCTGCCTGAACAAAATACCCCAGACTGCATGGCTTAAACAACAGAAATTTATGTTTTCACAGTTCTGGGGGCCCAGAAGTGCAAAATCAAGGTGTGGCACTTTTAGTTTTTCTTAAGGTTTCTCTCCTTGGCTTGCAGACTCTGCCTTCACACTGTGTCTTCACATGGCCTTTCCTTTGTGAGCTAGCATAGCTGGTATTTCTTCCTCTTCTAATACGGACACCAGTGTTGTTGGATTAGGGCCCCACCTTTGTGACCTCATTTAACCTTGATTACCCCCTTAAAGACCCTATCTCCAAATACAGTCACATTGAGGATTAGGGCTTCAACAAATGAATTTTAAGGTGACACAATTCAGCCCAGTCCATAACAGTTCAACTTAATGATTAAAGTAGGTAGCCAAGCCAAATCCCCTTAGACATAAGGCAGAGTCTAACATAGAGGATAGACAGTGTTACTATAAGGATGTACTTTATAATAGCTTATTTAGTCTCAAAATGCAATATCTGCATTATTTCTATCTGAGATAAATTTAAATAGAATTATATTACACTGAACTTTTACTTTTGTTTTCTTTCTTTGTTTTCTTTTTTTTTTTTTTTGCATTTTGTATAGGAAAATAGAATGCCAAGGAGTAAAATTAATTTGCTTTATAGAGATTGATTTTTGACCTGTGAGAAAGGTTAAAACAGCAAAAGCTTTTAACTCTAGGAATAACGAGTAGTGCTTCAGGACTTTTGGCTGTGTTTATGCAGGAAACTTTTGCCAAGGTACACAGTATTGTTTTCCCTAATGCCCTCTACTCTTTATTACTTTCCTTTGCTGAAGATTAGATTATTTATTTCCTGAATGTTTGTTTGCTATCTATCATGTAGACCTTTTTGTTTGTCTTTAGTTGATTAAGTCATGTGTCAGATGCTACTCATGTCATTGCTTTTGGTGGAGTAAAACAGATTGCTCTGGGAATCATCAACCTTGAGGGAATTTACATAGTGCTATTTTGATATTCCACAAAAATTCAAAAATCCTAATTGTTCTTTCTCACTACTTCTGTAAATTAGTCTTCAGATATTTCAGAAGGTTTTTGGTTTTCATAAACAGCTACATCCAATGTTAATTTAATACATATGTACTTGATTTCTAAAAAGGCATGGCAGAAGATAACGTAGTCTTGAAAATCTACAAGTCCTACAAAAAACATAGACTGACAGGTGTTTAATGGACGCACATGTATAATCAAGCCCCTGTTGACAACCATTACTTGAAGAGTCAGTTAGATAGTTAATTTCTAAATTCTCTTAAGCCAAAAAGTGGCAGTTGAGTTAATTTTGTCAATAATATGTAGATTCATGTTATGGGATGTAGTTTGCTAAGAACCTAGTGAAGGCCATAGAAGTAATTTTAATTGAGTTTTTACAACCATTTGATAACAGTGTTTTGATCACTGTAGTTAGGGCAGCATTCCAACAGTGGCCATAAAATCTGTGACTAATCCACTGAGTCACCCAATCCCTGTCATATATTGTTTAATGGCCCATGTTACTGGGAATTATTACAGCTTTCTAGTGATAATTTTTAAAGAGAGAAACTTTGTGGACACAGAAGATGAATAGAAGTTTAAAACTTATGTTTGTAAAGACACTTAATAAACCCTCTCACTAAGTATATAATGGAGTTTACTCACTTATTTATAACGACTGTTCAGACTCTTAAAACATATACATATAAATATATATTATGTGTATATGTATGTATGATACTGATGAATATTCTAACTTTCCTTGCTTAATGTTTGCAGGGCACTTACAGATGCTAGAATAATCTCTAATGTTTTTGCTCAATCTGCTCTGGAGATGGATGAAATAAATAGTTTAAACTAATTAATGTAACACCAGCTGTTACAAGTGCTTGGCAGACGTCTGTGTGTTTTGATGGGCAGGGAGCGGCTGTTGTACTTGACTTTATTTTCGTACAATGTTGATCACAGTGTAAGCTGGAATAAATGACAAGCCGAAAGAAGAAACAGAGGATGAATTCCGTGTAATGCAAAATAAATACCATCTTCTTCTTCTTCTCTAAAAATATATAATTTTTAAAGCTAATGAATGGAGAAGCTGTTGTGCTGGAATTCACCAAGTCATAAAGCCTTTCATAGCTGTTAGGTTAAACACGCCCGGTAATTCTATGCTGCAAACAAAAAGCTGCTAAAATACAGGTATGTGAACTTGGACACTGTCCTTGGTTTTCCAAAGGACCTATCTGAGTTGCAGGTATGCAGTGACAGCTAGTCGTTTGAGACCCTCTTTCTGCTAATTAAATGCCTTTAGAAAAAAATAAGAAAGATTGTAGTCATCTGGAACAAGTTGTGAAATTATTTTAATTATATTATTTCAGCAAGTGGAAAGGAGGTATTGGGTTTTATTGCTTGGTGATAATGAATGTTACTGTTTTTAAGTTTCTGTGGAGTACTCGAGTGTCCTTCTTATATATCCGATTCCCTTGTTGAAAAAAAAAAAAAAAGGAATTCACAGCCCAGACCCTAAGCGGGAATTGTTCATTGGAATGGTAACCTTGTGAGGAGAGTTTTGTTTGTGAACTTACAAAGGAGAAAGATGCTTCTGCCCATATGCTTATAGTTTCCGTAAGACTTTAGAAGTATAAATAGCCTCCTAACTTTTAAAGTTGGAGGGCAGAATCATTGTGCTCTGGCAGAGAAACAGTGGTTGTTATCTCAGTATGTGCCAGCATTAAAATAACAATGTCATTGTACAGATTGTTACCCTGTGAATTTGTCTAATAAGTTATAACAACGTGTGCTGGGCAGATGGCAAGTGTGCTCCTGAAAAAAACTGATGGATGGGATATGATGTCATCAATGAGATGACAAGGTTCACAAGGTACTTGACCTCCAAGAATAAGTCCTAACTGGTTAGAATTCTAAATGGTGAACTTTGGTGACACTAGCTAAATGGGAAATATGTGCAATTTGTATTTCTTTATGGTGGTGTTTACCCCCTTCACTGAACTCCACATAATGGGATTTTGTCCCTGAAGACTCAGAGATATTGTTGGAGGGTTGCACCCTGTAACCTTCCGAGGATTTCAAATACAAAATCCACACATCTAAACTTTAACAAAATCACAGTGAATGTTATTTATGAAGTCAGGTTCAGAGCTTTCCCTTTTTTGTATGTATATATGCAGAAAGAACTTAGTTAAGACATCCCATTAATTTTAACATGTTATCACAAAACAGCAAAGTGCTGACTCCGTGGAAATATTCAGTGCATAAAATTAAACTTTTATATTTTCATTAAAATATGTTTCTATATATACAAGCCTAAAACAAGCTCTCGTCAGAGATCCTGATGTTGTCCTTATACTTTAATTATGACTTTACTTGAACTTACAGATGACAAACCTAAACACATTAACACTTTTATTTCAATATTATCGTTTTAAAATTTCAAATGACTTCACAATCTCTTTCATATCACCTGTGTGATATGACCTCGGAATTTACACTGGCCTGGCAAATGTATTCTGGACAGAGATCATAATAAGTATGATTACAGATAGGGGGACTCAGAGGAACTGTGGGCAAAACATGCTAATAGGATATGTGTATTGTGTGAAATAGAATAAAAAAGACCCAACTGTTGATAATTGTTTTGCGGAAAGAAGGTTGACTGATCAAAAGACCTGGCCCAGAAGAAAATACTGTAGTTGTATTAAAGAAAGGACCAAGCAGCAAAGCACAAACTCCCATTTTTAAACATTCTCACATCAGCTTTTATTCATAAACTGGCAAAAATTCTAAGGTCTAACAAAAGTAAATTGCCATAAGTGTGGTGGGCTACGTTGTTGTTGTTTTTGTTCATTTTGAATAACTGAGCTCAGGTTATTAACAGTGAAGATGTTTTAAAAAATGAGATAAGTACTTTATTATTGAAGGAGATGAAAGAAATATACACATATCACTGTGATTAGCATAAAGGATATGCGTGTTTCGGTGGCATATTCTGGAAGGCTTGTTAAGTGCTTAGAACAGTAATTTGATTATGAAATATATTATCATGCACATATATATATCAATACTATCAGTGTTAAAGAGGAAACATAGAGATAATATATATAGCTCAAAATTTAATGAAGTTATAAAAACAGTAATTTTATCAACTGAATGAATTTACAGTAAGATAAATCACCCCATGAAGTTCATTTGTTTGGTAACTTTATATGAATTTGTAGTGGCAGTAGAAGATGAAGAAATGTAGTATTTTAATGTATTCCATATTTTTGATATAAATTCTAACTGGAAATAGAGTTCTGAGGGTTTCTTAATTACTTTAAGTTGACAGCAAGGTTTAGCTTATAGTTGCAAATGTTACAACAATGAATTAATTTTAGAATAATTACTATGGTAATATAGATTATAATTTAGATTCAGTCTTATCTCTGGATATATCAAAGCCTATATGTTTAAACCAGTTCTAAACTTTATAAGTTTATACTATTATGTGTTAATATTGCCTAGTTGATTAGCATAATTAAACATTACTCTGTCAATGTATATCAAGTGATCAAAAGAGCTTATGAAATTATTTGATAAATTATTCAAATAGATTTGCTATTTTTAATATAAATGAAATAACAGAACCCATATCTCATACCACATTGACACTCAGTATTGATTATATGGCTAAACCATTTTCAAGGGCTGACTTTACTTAATCTGATCTTTTTTTCTGTCTGAGGAAGATAAAATATTAATACAAGGTAAATGAGTGCTCACTGAACTTGCCATATGGCCTCTGTGGAGGCCAGAGGGGCCTGGGCAGCCTATGGACTTGCCATATGGGCCTAGAGGGAAAAGGTAAGTATTACACAGAGAACAAATCTACCATATGGACTGGGTGGAGCACTTGAGACTCTAAATACTTCCTTATACTGGAGCATTTTCACAAAAGAATAAAAAAGACATAAATAATACATTATACAAAAACCCTTGAAAATGGATCAATTGTTTAGATTTAATATGATGCTTTCAAGCAATGTCCAGAGCATATAAATAATCATGGTTTACTTTGAAATGGCAAAGAGGATCATCAATCATTTACCCCTGACATTTTTACATTGCATTTAACATCTGTTCCATAATAGCATGGTACAGTAATACACTTAACATCATATTATACACTGAACCTAAACAAATAAATATAGCACTAAATTAGAGTTTCTGAAAGTTTCCCTTGCTTCTATGGATATTTTTGCAAGTACTGAATTATCTACCCCTTCCATCATTTGAAGTTTTTGTTATTATACAAGCAGGTGAAATTAAACAAATGGCAAAAACAATTTTCTTGGTACAATCAAACCTCATTAATTTTGTTTCTGCTAATATGGAATTTATGATAATTCAGCTTGGGCTTGATAAAGTTTACCTTTGTACTAGATATGAAGAAAAGATTTGCTCAGCCAATTATTAGTATAAACAAGATAACAATGAACATGTTTAACCCACTTAAGAGAGCATACTTTTAAAGGATTTTAGGACATTAATTGAATGCAAATATATACTGCTAATAACAAATGAGTCTAATTTAGTCTTTGAAACAGGTCTTGTAGTACCTGTACTTGTTAGCAGATGGTTCCAATTACTGTATATACTTCCAAAGCCTCTGCATATTTCTTTGTAGCGTTCTGTTTCTTATACTTTTTTTGAATTTAGCCGTTTCCACTAATCATGTTCTCACTTTATTTTGCAAAGCATCTATGTCTCTGTTTTTGTGTGTGTGTTTTTTTAACATGTATAATCTTTTTAAAAAAAGATTACTTTTCTAGCTTTTCTTTAAAGGCATAATGCTTCTTCTGTGGGTTTCTTATAATTGGGTTTTTATAATTGAAACAGCAAAAGGCTTATAAGAATCAATTCAGAAACACAACTGTTTGGCAAATGTGGATACATCTGAAATTATATTTCAGGTTGTTCTTTGCAATTCTTTATGGCCAATTAACATATGAAAACACTTATTCATACAGGATTTTGATAAGTTCAGGATCTGGTATCATTGGATTGAGTTTATTCATACTTTGAAATCCAAGAAAAGTTCGTCGGAGAACAAAATTATCCAAATCTTTGGACCTTATTGGTCTATTAGACCGAATATTTGTATTTCCTGTCAACTTCAGTGGTCTTTACACAGTCCTCAGAGTTGCCATTTGATTTTTCCCTCTCTGTTTTGGAATTTTTCCTTTCTCCTGTGTTAGTTTTCCTCCTGATTCTCTAGAGGGAGATCAGAGCTTCTTCCTCTATGCCATTACTTTTCTCCTTTGATTTAATGGATGCTCGTTAATTCATGTTCTAAACCAAATGGAAAATCATAGGATTCTAAATTCAAAAAATTTGTAAGTGTGAGGAATATGATACACAGAAAGCTAGGCAGTAGTCAGGATGCCAAAGCAGACAGGTGGCAAGAATTTCTTGCAGGTGGTGGGTAGCAAGTGAAGGCCTGTAAGCAACAGGCATTAGTGGAGTTCTGAAAAACAAATGTGTACATGTATTGGGGAACACTTGACCATAGAGAATTGGTTTCTGTGTCGGATTTCCAAAACCAAAAATGATAAGATAGGAAATGTAAGAACCATAAGCCAAGGGAAACTGAAATATTGAGTGTGGAACCAAAGCACAGGTTCTGGTATGGGATTGGCCCCAATTATAATATTAAGAATAAACCCTGTAGGAAAACAAGGCAGGAATACAATTACTAGAAGCAGTACTGAGGGCCACAGCAGATCAATAAAGACAAATTCATACTGAGTTTTTGTTTGTTTAATCTCTTAGCTTGATATGCCTTATAGTAATCCTTCTGCTGATACTAATGATTGCCTTCAATGATTACTGACACTTGAATCTCTGGTTTGGAGCTAAATGGCATGTGCGTGGGGCAAAGGAAAGAAGAGAAGGTAATTACTACAATTCTAGATTTGGGTCTATAAGGAGCCAACAAGTTTTCTTCCTTTCTATTTTTTGGCCTTGTTTTTTGTTTCTCAATCTTTATGTAGATAGCAAGTAGAAATTCTTGGCTCAAAGTCTTTGGTAAGTGAAACAAATCTGTATCTCAACAGGAGTGTCATCAAGCCCTTATATTCCCTCCACCCTATACCTTGCTACATCCTGGAGTCTTCTTTCCAATTTTCTCAGTTTGGTTAATGTCACTACTTTTTCCTGGCTCTCAAGCACACAAACTAAGGCTTTCTATTTGACTTTGACTTCTTTTTTATTACACAGTTTAGTCACCGATTCCTATGAAATTCTTGCCACCGTCTCTAGGATTGGAATGCCTGTTGATAACAAAGACTTAAACAGGAGTTTTCTAGATGGGCTGCCACCACTGTACTCATATTTCTTCCATACTCTCATACTCTCATTGCCCACTCATGATTTTCTAGAATTCTCACTGAAGCAAGGATTAGGACTGGTAATGTGCCTCTCTCATTTTTCCCTGGGACTATCAGCATTATTCCTACAGGGACTTCATGGGATATAGAACCAGGTAAGGTATGCAGTAGGAAAAAACCCTAAGTGATGAAATGGAATAAAATGTGATTTCAAACTCTAGCTGTGTCCTTACTATGCAACTTTAGGAAAGTTACTTCATCTCTGTAAGATTCAGTTTCTTTTATGGTGAAAAAAGGATAATACTATGCAAGATTTTTGGTGTGAGAATCACATAAAATAATGCATTCAAAGGTCTAGTGGATAGATAAAATAAAAGCATTTTACTGCAACATTGCTTATAATAGCAGATATTTTGGAACTAACTGAATGCTGCAATGGAAGAATGAATAAATAAAATAGAGTGTAGTTGTATAATCTCATTCCATACAGCACCTCAAACGAATAAATAGATCTATATGAACCAGTTTAGATAAGTCTGAAAAACATAATAAAAGTTGGAAAAAGATATCAATAGTATGGTGTTATTTATGTAGGATTAGCCCAAAAGTGTGTTAAAGGTTACTCATGGTCTCACACAAGTAGGAATATATCCAGATCTGTATTTCTATATATTATTTATAGCTATATAAACTAAAATGAAACACTACAAACTCATCATTTTAGTTGACTCTGAGAAGAAAGTGAATGGAATGGGACTGAGATTAATAAGATGATAGAAGGAGCAGCTGTGGAATTGGGCAATTAAGTGGTCGGTTTTTGAACATGTGAATTTCAAGATGCCTATTAGATATCCCATGGGAAGATGTGAGTCCGGAGATGAGGGCAGATCAGGCAAAAGGTCTGAGCTAAAGATATAAATTTTGGAGCCATCAGCATATAGATGGTATTTAAAGGCATGGGTCTGAATGAGATCATGAGGAATGAGTATAGCAAAGGAAAAAGGTCAGAAGGTACCATGTAATGTTTTGAGCTTGAAAAGATTAGATGAAAAGGAAAAGCAATAAAGAGACTTAGAAGCTGCTATTGAGGTTCTGGGAGAAGAAGAGAGAATGGTGTCCTGGAAACCAAGTGAAGAAAGGGTTTCAAGAATGAAGGAATGATCAACCCATCAAGGGCTGCTGATAAGTCAAATACAGGGAGGTCTGACAATTGACTATTGTATATGGCAATATGGGCAACACAGCTAATTTTGGTAAAAGTCATTTTATTAGGAAGGTAGGAATAAAAAACTGACTAGAGTGGGCTCAAGATTAAATTGTGGGGAGAAGGTGAGATTACAGAGTTTAGCCAGCTCTTGAAAAGGGCTATGAAAACTGGGACAGTAATTGGAGGGAAGGATGGTATCAAGGGAGATTTTCTTTTTTAGATTAGGTGGGTTATATTACAAAATGGCTATATACAGCTAGAAGTATTCAATAAAGGGGGAGAAAGTCTATTAAGAGAGAGCACAGTTGTCCGAGCGATACCCTAATTATTTAGGAAAACTGAGACAGAGAAGAGAATGACTTACTTGATATTATCATTATTATTATTATTTTTGAAAAGCTAGAATCCAGATTGAAATGCTTAGAGAAAATGTAAGCCAACCTTCCCCCCTAAATTTGAAAGCCCACATTCAGGATGGAGATAAACTCAAATTACAGCCAAGTAATCAAGTAACAATCTAATTTTTAGCACATTCTATCTTTAAGTCTATATGGCACTCAACTAAAACAATACAAAGAGGTAAAAGTTATTCATTTGTTTTCATTATCTTTCTAAGAGAAAATAAAAATAGTGATACTAAGCAGCATGAGAGCTCAAGATAGATGAAGCCCAAGATAGAAGAAGAGATGGGAAGAAAAGTCTTGGCTATTCTAAATGAATGCAGGCCACATGAATGATGTTTTTAAATGTTTGGATTAAATTTACAGCTGAATTTGCTGGCCCACAGACAAGAGAGCCGATCGATGCGTAAACAAGCTAATGCAGTTATGATTCTTTTGAAAAATGGATAGAAGCTGATTTCACATACGGTGTAAGAAGCACCTTGATAGTGACCCTGAGGATTCTAAACTCATTCTTTAAAAGACTTTCTTAGAAAACAGGATGGTAATCACTAGGACTGGCATGGGCTCTCCAGGAAAACATTCTTTCAATTTAACCTCATTTCTTTGACTATCAGGGAAATGTGGGAATAAGATGAAGAGATGTCAGTAAAGATATAGATAAGTTTTAAAAAAATGTTCAATTGTTAATAATTAATAGATGATAGAGGAAAATATATTAACACTTGAAGGACCAACTCTAAAGTAGAGGGAGAGTCTAAAGCCTTGATATAAATTTTGAGACAATAAATTATCTTTTTAAAAAAATTATTTCTCCTCCCCATATACTAAGATTTTAGCCATGCCTTAAGGCTTGTATCCTGATTATCCTTCATTCTGAACTGGATTTCTCCTCTTCCAGGAAGTCCAAGAATGAACTAAATGTCCTTACTTGCTGCAATATTCCTCTCTTCTTAGCTTTGTTAGAGTGCATATACTGTATTTTATTGAATTTGTTATTCATCCATAAATATTTCTAGAAAGACTAACTTCTCATTTGGCTGATTTGTCAACTGAACCATTTGGCAAAAAAAAGATATATTCATATTTCAGGGTTACTTTGGTTTCCCAAAAACTCTCTGATGAAATTTCGCCTTTGTGAAAATAATTTTGTTTGTGAAGGAAATATCTCCCTTTAGAGTACCATGATTTTTTGAAGCTGTTGTTATCCTAGGCACTGTATTCAAATCTCTGTGGAGAATTTGTGTGCTATACACTAAAAGTTAGGGAATAGATTTTTAGAATACATGATAAGAGGAACAATGAGGACATTGTATTTGATGATTCCCAACCGAAAGGAAGAGACTAATGTAAATTCTTCCTGTAACTGCTAACCTGGGCCAAGGTAGGTAGGGGATATATCAGAATCTTAAGAGTGACCTGTGAGTTTTGAAAATTCATATAACATTTTAACTTATCTTTACTATGATAGTTCTTCAAATATAAAGATAGTTTTGATAGTAGATATTATGATAGTTTTTCTAATATAAAATGACATTAAAGGGCAGTGAGAGTTTTTTCATGTTTATCAAGAGTGTAGGAGTAAAACCTGCACGTTTGGTTTGCTTGTTCAAATGTGAAGCACTTTCTAATAAGGCTGAAGGTTGTAATTGTTTTCAAATTTTCCATCAGTATTGTCATTTATGAAATTGTGTTTCAATACGTATACTACTTATAATTTCAATACATATGCTACATATGTTAATCTTAAAGTATATGGGACAGAAAGTGTTAGTAATACAGACAATAGCAGTAAAACTTCCAGTTTCTAACTGGATTCCTCATTCTTGTGAAATCTTACTATATAGGAAGGAAGAATAAGTAATGAAGGATAATTTATTATGTCAAATAAACTTATTACTTAATTGCCGAAAGCCTTTGGTGAGAGTTTTTAAAGTAAATTAATAATCTAAACATAGAATAGTTACCGACTAACTAAATATATCAGTAGAAGAGTTCTGCACACCTGAATACCTGTGTGTACCTAGGTACCGATATAGCTATGTGCATATGTGTATATAGTCATTTATGAATTTCCTTCAAAAACATTAGATCTTATAGGGTTATTTTACCAATAGTAATAGAATTTATCTAAATCCTTCTTAATGTGCTGTTAAGAAGATTCTTTAGCCAATATATATGCTCCAAATTTGAAAATTCTGAGTAAAACAAAATGCACAAAAATAGCCTGAAAGATTAATTTATTTCATTTTGAAATATTTTGAAACATTTTTAATTTACTATACACATATATATTGAGAGCCTAGTAAGTGCAAGGCACTGCTCAAGGTAGAGGGGACAGTATCATCAATACAGAGAGGAATTTTGTCCTTAAGCAGCTTGCATTTTAATTAGAGGAGAGAAACCATAAATAAATATACAACCCCGCATCGGCAGGCGGACGCGCAACCGCCGCGCCACCAGGGAAGCCCAGCAGCTTGCATTTTAATTAGAGGAGAGAAACCATACATAAATATACAAGAAAATATAGGGTAGCAATAATGCCAGTTTGATTTGAATTGAACAAAACATGTCAGAGGAATGAATAGTAGGATGGTAGGATAAAATAGTTCTACATTCTCATGAGATGTATGTGATTAGAAAGAATGTGCCTTTTCTGCAAGATGATCAGCCACAGACAACCTGCTCCCAAACACCATGGACCACAACTCTGTGTCCAGAGCTCTTGCAGTTCTGGCCCCCTTACTTCTCTGATGTCTACGCTAGCCACTCTCCTCACACTAGATGGGTCTCAGCCACACCACCCTTCTTCAGTTCCCATAACACATGTTCTCACAACAATTTTATAATTCTGACAATGTCATCTTTTTTCTTTGCTACAAAGAACAAGTGGTTATAAATTGGAAATCAATTTTTTAAAACTTACTATAGTAAAGGTCCAGGAATTTGCATTATGCTTTTACGCTCTAACAGTTGCAAAATAGCAGCTGTGCTGTTCAAGAATCCCCTTCTCGCAAGGGAAGAATGCTGACAATGACATAAACATACAATCTTAACTTTTATATTTCCCTAAATCCTAAAAATTAGTGTTCTCCTTCGCATTTTTATATGACTATGTTAGAAAGCAGTTACTTTTAAAGGAAGAAGTCATAAAATCTCAATAGGTAAAAAGGATATAAAGGTCACTTAGTTTAACCAATTTCCAGGGAATAGTTTCTATAATATTCCTGACAGGATGCTTCTTAACTTTGCATGGACACTCTCTGTCATGATGAATTTACTATTGTCCAGAGCAGCCAACAGCACTTTTAGGTACATGAATCAGATCTTACCGTTTTCTATCCATGCTTACTAGTCCCTTTTCTGCACAGGGTAGCTACAAGTATATTAAGTTTTTTAAATTGGAATTTTAAAATTTAGAACTTTAAATATCATAAATAATTTTTATATTCTAGGTTCACATTTCTCAAAAGACAGTCCAAACTGAAAGCATTTTTTATTGTCTACCTTTTCATTTGTTCAGATGCAACTAATTTAAAATGTAACCTCAGCGGAAATGCATCTTTATTAATATGAGAACAAAGGACTTAACAAATTAACTAGTTTCGGAAATATACTGCATCAGATATTCAGCCAGTCAATACTAAAAATGTATAACATGCCAGGCATTGAGGTTACACAGGTAAACAAGATGGACAGAATTCCCTCTTTCTCCTTTTTTTCATGTTAAACACACCTAAGGAAACAAACCTGTAAAGAAGTATGTTTGATTATAATTGTCAATGGATTTGATCATCTGAAATAGTCTTGGTAAGATAGTAATTAGTTTTTATGAATGGGAGGGGAAAAATGAATTGGTTCAAGCCAGTGAAACTGAAGGTATAGATAGAGCTTGTAAGTATCATCTCAGGAGACTTTGTACGTTCACGTGCCATGCTCTCGGTCTCAAAATGGTTCAGCAAGGGAGGTGAGAGTGAAGGGACCTATTAGAGCACACCTGTGGCTTGGAAGGACTTCTTGTGCTTAGTAAATTAACAGAAATTAATTTATCTAGATCAGCATGCTGATGTCTAGCTTAGGGCAGTGTCCCAGTAGCCTGGTGCATGGTATCTTATCAGAGCAGAGTGGTCACCACAAACTATGGAAGTTCCCGGTATAAGGATGGAGTGACACTGATGGAGTCAGGAGAGGGGTGGGTCTG
This sequence comes from Physeter macrocephalus, assembly GCF_002837175.3. Taxonomy (NCBI): domain Eukaryota; kingdom Metazoa; phylum Chordata; class Mammalia; order Artiodactyla; family Physeteridae; genus Physeter; species Physeter macrocephalus. The sequence goes on along the minus strand of NC_041226.1, from coordinate 46,624,506 downwards.
ATAGAGAAAGAATGATTTAGAAATCTAGATAAAGTTCTTGTGGTGGAAAGTGAGGCAATATCACGGCTAGGGTCACATGATGACGAAATTCAGGAGAAGCTAAATTGGAACAAGTGCAGAAGACAATTTGGGACAATAGCCAAGGACTGGTTGTAGCCCATCAATTGGGTAAGGCATGGAACCTGCTCCTTCTGAAGTAAATCTCTTGGACACTAATTTTTTTTGTTTGTTTGAAGAATCTTTAAGTACGCCTTGATTCTTTTACCTCATGAAATGCATGTGTCAATTTAAAAGTGATACTTTCATGGTTAAATATTTCTCACAAGCAGAGTATAGACCTTGTTTGCATGATGGCATTGGGAAAAGGTTTGGAGTGAAATTTACAGAAATTTACCTTGGTGGGCTACTTAAAGTTAGGGTTGGTGTTAAAGGTCTGTTATACTCATGGTTGGAGTTCTCTGGTCCCATATGGGGAGAATCTGGAATTTTTTTTCCCTGGGACATCCAGAACACTTAACAAGTTAGTATCCCTTATTCTGTGATATTAAACAAGTCTTAATACATTTAGTGGGATTAAAATTGTACAAAGTACATTTAACCACAGGATAATTAAATTAGAAACCAGTAATAGAAATCTGAAAAATTCCCAAATATTTGGAAACAATATAACATACTTCTAAACAACACATGGGTCAAAAAAGAAATCTAAAGGGAGATGAAAAAGTATTCTGTACTGAAAAAAATGAAAGCACTGTGTATCAAAATGTGTAGGATGCTGCTGAAGCATACTTAGAAATTCATAGTACTAAATGATTTTATTAGAAATGAAAAGAGGTCTTAAATCGCTCAGCTCCCACCTAACTAGATAAAGAAGACCAAGTAAAGTCCCAAATAAGGAGAAGAAAGAAAATATAAAGAGCAGAGAAAAAATGAGTGATGGGAATTCCCTAGAGGTCCAGTGGTTAGGACTCCATGCTTCCCCTGCAGGGGGCATGGGTTTGATTCCTGGTGGGGGAACTAAGATACGGCAAGCCATGTGGTGTGGCAAAAAAAAAAAAAAAAGAGTGAAATAGAAAATCTCTAAGTTTTCTTTCTACTCTGAGATAAAATAACTGTAGAATTATTTTCTTTTTTGGAGTGTATGTTACTTGTACATATCTGAACACACATATCAAATACCTTTTTAAAATTCTGATAAATATCTTACATTTTACTCCTTGGATGTTTAAAGAACATAGGCTCTAGACCAAGACTACTTGGGTTCAAACCCGGCTCCTCTCCTTACTAGCCCAGTTATCATGGCAAGTTAATTAACTCATTTTTACCTCTATCTACTCAAGTGCAAAATGAGGATAACACTAGTAACCATCTAACAACTATTGTGAGGATTAAATGAGTTAATGCATGCAAAGTGCTTAGAACAGTGCTTTGCACGCATAGGAAGCACTCAGTATATGCTAGTTATTTTGATGATACTGGTGATGATCATCATCATACCAATGCCTCTGACTTTTTGAAGGAAGAATGAGTTAATAGAATCTTTCCTGACTGACATTACTTTTATGTTAAAAACTTTTTATTATAGAAAATCTCAAACGTGCATAAAATTAGCAAAGGATAATGAACCCCCCATATACCTACCCATCATTCATCTTTAACAGTGATCATCTCAAGCGCAGTCTTGCTTCATAAATTCTCCCACCCAACTCCTCCTTTCCCCCAGAGAGTTCTGAAGCCAGTCCCAAACATATTTTATTGAATCAGTTGATGTTTCTTTATTTATTTCCAGTGTGTATCTCTTAAAGATAGGGACTCTTTTCCCTAAATCATAATCATATTATCATTATCATTCCTAAAATCCCTTAATATTTATTAAATATCCTGTCAGGTTTCACATTTCACAAATTGTCATATGTGTACATGTGTTTGTGGGTATGCATATCCTTGGAGTCAAAATGTTCTTTTTCCCTGTACTTCCTCTAAATAAAATCCTTTTTTTTTTGGGCGGGGGGGAGTCTTTATTGATAAATAAATAAAGTGACAGTTTTTAGGGTCAATCACTTTTGAACTTGTTTTGTCTGAAAAATGAAGTATGTGTACCAAACAATTTCCAAAGATATCTCACACTTTCGTAACTTCATGGTAATTTTAGTCCATGTGCAAATCAGGGTTTAAGGAATCCACAATGCCAGAACTATTTAATATTTCAGGGGAATAATTTGAGAATTGTTCTGTTGTATTCACTTAGCAATAAGATTCATTTTGGCTTAGGAGACTCAAATGAAATAGAACTGGGCAGAAGTGACAAGAGAGAGCAGAATATCAAGCCATGGCACACTATGAGGGTGCCCAGGGTTTCTCATCATTTTCTCTTTACTTGTCAAGGAATATTAATTTTGAAAAGGCCTTGGATTTATGTGACAAATTCTCTCCCCACCCCCGAAAATTCTCAAAGCACATTTCAGAAACTCATTTTTGGCAGATGAAAATTTAAGTAAATTGGCCAAGGTCACAGCACAATAAGGGCAGAGTTATCAAGGCAATGCAGTTTCCTGCTTTTTCCACCATCCATGAAATTAGAGTAACTCCACCCCTTAAAATGAAAGGGTCTACTTTTTTTTCTTTCTGAAATTATAAACCATGATTTGGAAATGTTTTTTACCATTAACTCAGACTCTCAAAAGTGGTCTTTTAAGGCTATGAAATGTTTGTGTGTGCCTTATTTCAGCTACTACAACTGCATATATTACAACCTACACGATTTGCTTTAAAAGAAGAGTGCATTTTTTGTTTGAGCTGAACCATCAGATTTTCTTTTCATGAGGTACGACATGATGAAGAAGCTATCTGTAGGAACAAAACTAGTTCACTTTCTATGGGCAAGCACAAGCTGTAAAGTAGATTATTAAAGTACACAGAAATAGAAAGTTAGATCAGAAGTGATATTTTACTGTGAGGTCTACTTTCGGCCTTATAAAATGAGAAAGAACTAACCTTGTTCTATTTCCGAGTCCTGAAAAAAGCCTCCTAGCAGGCATATCACCTTTAATTAGGTTTCTGCTTTTGGGAAGCATTCTACCAGCCCCCTTTCATTTATTTTTAATGATGTTATCACTAACAGGCAAACAGTCCCTTAATAAAACAAAAACAGTTTCTATATAAAGCCTGGTGTACATGTCCTGAGTCAGTCATCTAAAAACAAATGTTATGATTGTTTCCGTTGTGCTCTTAGAACCCTTAATGGCCCTACTGTGCAGATATGCAAAACATCAAGCTAGGAAATATAACTGTGTCTGTTATGCAGCTTTCAATAAATGCTTTCCCATATTCACTTGCAGTATCACCAGTGAGGTTAATCCTACAGGGTCATGGAAAAGACAGAAAGGTCAATTAAGTGGGTTTTTTTCGGCATAAGCTACACCAGCTCATTCATAAACACTTAACAGCTTAAGACTTTAAGAGACAAGCAGGGATGAAAGCCACCCAAAATGTTTAAAAGTTAAATCAGTGTGTGTGTGTGTGTGTGTGTGTGTGTGTGTGTGTGTGTGTGTGTGTGTGTGTGGCACCATTGTATTTTGCCAAGAAATTCCAGTTTGTTGGAGGAAAAAAACATCTATGCACAGATACCTGAGTATTTTAATTTCATCTTCTCATTTGCCAAAGGACAATTTTGCTGTCAAGGCCAAGTTTGGAAATTAAGATTAATGTATAGCTTGATTTAGTGTTTCCTCCATGCATAGATTTTGAAACACAAATGCAGAATAGACAGGAATTAAAGACTCTCTTTTGAGAATAATGGTAGAAAATATACACTTTCCCCTTAAATATACAAAGTTTCTTTAGGACACTTAGTATCCCTGTTTTCCTTGAACTGTTATCCCTGTGTGGTTTCCTCATACAACCCTTTCCCCTTCCCTGTTTAAATATTTCCCAGTATTCAATGCCCATTTCTAAGGCACCTTGCCATGAAAATTTCATTTTTCTTCACTCTGCTGTCAACTTGCGTCATCTAAATATAATCTCTTCTTTTTCTAAATAACCACTGGGTGTCATTTGAATCAATCTTTGGCACATAAGCTTATTGGGATTATAAGTGCATGTATTTTTTTATCTTCTTCCTAGCGCTTCCTCCTAACCCAAGGTAATGTCTATGAAATTGCCTTGTAATCAATAGAGTGGTTTCCCAGTAGAAAGTATTTTTAGTTTTATTCTCCTGGGTGTAGTAAGCAGAGTCTATATCCTTCTCATTTCAGCTTCTGCCTCATCTCATCTCATTCACATATTCTTTCAACAGATATCAATCAGTACTTACCATATGTTAGGGAGCTGCGATACATGATCTATTTCTTCCCTTAAGGAGTGGTCCCTAACTTTTGTCAGCTTCTCAGCAGTAAACAACCCATGATAGTTGCATATGCGTGTAATAAATACCTTATGCATTAAATTAGGCAGAATTGAGAACTTGGTGTATTTCTTAGCACACCTCCATCATCCTGCCAAACATGCGCTTACAATGATCTCCTTTGAGTATTAAATCTTCTCCTTTGCTTACCCAAACTTGAAATCCAGAGTTCTAATACTGCTTCCAGTATATCCAAGCAATTAAGGGTTTTTATGCTTTTCAGTCTATTTCTCCAAGATCTGTACTGTTTTCTTTTTGTGGAAGTCAATTTACCCATTTTCTTTAGGACCTGCTACCTGAAGAAAGATCAGTAAACTAGTTCATCCTCTTTGGCCCTTTCTCAAGTTATTTCTATCATAGTCAATTTTAACTGTTCACTGAACTAACTCAGGTTTAGTTTATATACGGCAACTGTAATAATATACAGTAGTAATTTTATTATCAACATGATATTTCATCATCACAAGGCTCATTAGAGAGAAATAATAGAAACCACAGGCTTATGGCTCATGGTACAATATTAGGATTCGCTCCATGGCACATTGAAGCCAAGTTTACAATAGGAAATTTCTAATAAATTTAGTTATTTCTTAATTATTAATACTTTATATTTATTAGCATTTTATATTTCACAAAGCACTTTCATATACATAATCTAATTGGATTTGAACTATAGTCCTTTTTGTCTGTGGTCATCGTTTTAATAAATAGACCAAATGAGTCTCATAGAACATAAGAGATGGATTCTTTGCTCAATTATTTGCTAATACTTGGTAGAACCAGGACTTAAACTCACACCTTCTGAATCTAGCCTGGGTTACTTTTCATTTTACTGTAACTGTATCACATTATGGTAACGATTTTATGTAAAAAAATGGAGTAATTTTAAATCCAGAATTTGGAAAGTGGGCTTAAAATTAAAATTTTTAAGATAGGACTTATTTTGTGATATTCCTGGATACTTTATAAGAATTGGAATAGATACATGAGCGTATGTGACCAGTTTTTTGTTTTGTTTTTTTTTAACATCTTTATTGGAGTATAATCGCTTTACAATGGTGTGTTAGTTTCTGCTTTATGACAAAGTGAATCAATTATACATATACATATGTTCCCATATCTCTTCCCTCTTGCGTCTCCCTCCCACCCTCCCTATCCCACCCCTCTAGGTGGTCACAAAGCACTGAGCTGATCTCCCTGTGCTATGCGGCTGCTTCCCACTAGCTATCTATTTTACATTTGGTAGTGTATATATGTCCACGCCACTCTCTCACTTTGTCTCAGCTTACGCTTCCCCCTCCCCATATGTGACCAGTTTTTGATTTAAGATTACATTGTGGCATCAGAATTATTAGTTCCTATTGTCAGATTAAATCCAGAGTGCCTTGAGTAGGAACGAACCATGATTGAGGTGTGACTGAGCTCAATTTAAATGACTGTGTTTTATGTTTGAATATAAGTTTCAAAATTTTTTAAACACCAATACTTAATTTTTTTAATTATTCATGCCTCTACTCCAGTTGAACAATGTGGCTGATGAGTTTCCAAAAACACTAGTAAACTTAACTTTATATACAGTTGTGATAGGAATTTATCACAATGACCAAGAAAAATTTTTATTTCTATAAATAACTATTCCCTTCTCTATAGACAGTACCATATTCTCCAGAATTTTTGTCAACATTTTTTTTTTACTTGACCAGTATAGAAATAAAACATTTTCATGCAAACTTTCAGATCACTTGTGAACATTAAATATGGACATTTTTCCATTTTAATATTGCTGCTATCTACTTCACATTAATATGAATAAATGTGAATTCCCTTGGAATGTATGGTTTTCTAAAAGTGAGTATTTTTCTACTTGGACCTTATGATATAATAAAAGATATCACTCTATAGACAGTACCATATTCTCCAGAATTTTTGTCAACATTTTTTTTTACTTGACCAGTATAGAAATATAACATTTTCATGCAAACTTTCAGATCACTTGTAAACATTAAATATGGACATTTTTCCATTTTAATATTGCTGCTATCTACTTCACATTAATATGAACAAATGTGAATTCCCTTGGAATGTATGGTTTTCTAAAAGTGAGTATTTTTCTACAATACACACACACACACACACACACACACACACACACACACACACACACACACACAAACTTGAAAGCGAATATATAATTCAAACCCAAAGGGATTAGTTATGAAAATAACAACTGAGTTAGATTTTATTAACAGGAAAGAAAACATTTTAAAAGTAGAGGCTCATTACTTTTTCAAACAACATTGTTCCTTAGGATATCCTGCTAAATTGTTATGTGTGATAAGATTGGATGGAAAAAAGCCTGTCTTACAGCGGCATCAATCTTCGTGATAGTCATTTATTGATAAGTGACTTAAAATATTAGTAGAATCGTGAGATGAAATGATGAGAAGAATGAAATATCATTTCTTTATACTTTATTGATTTTGGAGTTTGAAAATATTTTCTTCCCCTTTTTTACTTTCTCTTTATATTGTCCTTTATGTTCTAATTGATGTTAATTGATTGCGTGTTGTTATAATTGTCATAATTATATTTGTTATAATTATTAATATGTTAATCAGTAGCTTTTTCTGGTCAAAAGACGAAATCATTTGTTAGTTTATAATATGTGCTGTTCTGTTTTCCTTTAGAAAATCACTGTAGTTCCCTAGAACTAAATTAAAATACAAGAATACTTTACAGTTAATAACCACTCTTTCTTAGGACTTTAAAAACAACAAGAACTCTTTAGAGACCTGGCTTAACTACTGACCCCTACGGATGTGGAGTACTTAAAAAGATTATGCCCTAGTTAATGCAGCTTTCAAAAGTGCTTACTTTATTCCTAGGAAGATATACCCATCATTGCATCAGTCCTCAGTGTTGTGAGTGACTGTCTTATAAATTTTTCAAATTTTATCAGAATTTATCAAATTGTCTAATTTGATAAAATGAAACAAGATAATTTGACTCCTTATAAAATAGAGTTTGTAAACCTAAGCATAATCCATAGCTTTCCCTGAAATTTCGTGTTTGTGTGACTCATTCTTTTTCAGATGTTAACTAGATGTCCATAACTCTTTGGAATTTGTAATTAAGATATTGAAATTCAGACTCCAAATTGATGCATTATCACCCTCCAATCAATATCAGTGAAATTTCCACTTAACTAATTTTTATGATTTCTTATAAGGAGTAATAGAGAATGTGTAATTTTAGATTTGAGTGATACTAGAGTTTGTCTCATTCAACCTGCTAGTTTTTTAAAATTGAGGAAATTGAAGCCTGAAGAAGTTGTCCCATGTCCAAAGTAGCTGTTACTAACTGAACGCTGAATTATTTTCATTATACATCCCAATGTATTCAGAAAGTAGTGTGCACAGTTTTAGTTATCTATAGCTGTGGAACAAATTGCACCAAAACTTAGTGGCTTAAACCATCATACCTTTAAAATCTTATGATTTCTGTGAATCAAGAATCTGGCTACAATTTAGCTGGATACCTCTGGTTTAAGGTCTCAAGAGTTTGCAGTTATGCCATCAGCGGGGCTGCAACCTCATCTAAAGGATCGACTGGGCAAGGAGAATCTACTTTCAAGCCAACTCATGTGGTTTTTGGCAGCCCTCTGTCTCTTGTCCTGTGTCCCTGAGCAGGGCTGTCTCATGACATTACAGCTGGTTCCTCCATGGCAGGAAATATAAGGAAAGGGAGAGAGAGAGAGAGATGGAAACACCTGAATCCTGGAGGTGACATCCCATCACATTGCTTTATTCTGTTTGTTAGGTCTAACTCAGACTAAGGGAAAGGTTCTATACGGGATGTGAATAACAGCAGGGAGGAATCATCAGAGGCCATCCTGTAGGCTACTATATACCTGCCACCTGCTTAGAGAAGATACTTCCCAAGTACGTGTCAAGTAAATTAAAATACTTATTTATTAATTAAGTCTTTATAGTAAAACATCTCAGGTAATGGAATTAGGATATGGACTCTTGGTTGAACAATAGTATTCTATGTATGTTATTTTTTCTGATTTTATACTGGGATTATGAAAAAGTATGCCCTTGTACTTACGAAATATGCAGTGAGGTCTTAAAGATTAAAGAGGTAAGATGGTTCAGACATACATACACATGCACAGAGCAAGAGACGGACAGAGACAGAGAAATAATTAAAGACCAAATATGGCAAAATGTAAACAATTGTTGAATTTGAGGAAGGAGTTAAATTCGTTTCCAAGGGTTGGTTTAATAAATTACCACAATAAAACAATAGAAATTCATTTTCTTTTTATTTATTTATTTATTTTTTTTGTGGTACGCGGGCCTCACACTGTTGTGGCCTCTCCCGTTGCGGAGCACAGGCTCTGGACGCGCAGGCTCAGCGGCCATGGCTCACGGGCCCAGCCGCTCCGCGGCATGTGGGATCCTCCCAAACCGGGGCGCGAACCCGGTTCCCCTGCATCGGCAGGCGGACGCGCAACCACTGCGCCACCAGGGAAGCCCGAAATTCATTTTAAATTTCCACAATAAAACAATAGAAATTTATTTTCTCACAGTTCTGGAGACCAGGGGTCTAAAATCAAGGTATCAGCATGATGAGCTCCCTCCAAGAGGCTAAAAAGGAGAATCTGTCTTTACCTCTTCTAGCTTCTGGTGGTTGTCAGCATTCCTTGACTATGGCCCCCAAATTCCAATCTTTGTCTCCATCTCCACTTTGCCTCCTCCTCTTCTCTGTGGCCCTCTTCTGTCTCTCTCAAATTTCCCTCTGCCTTTCTCTTATAAGGACACTTGTCATTGGATTTAGGGCCTGTCCTACATCAGGATGATCTCATCTCAAGATCCTTAACTTAATCACACCTGTAAAAACCCTCTTTTCAAATAAGCTAGAATTACTGGGATCCAGGGATTGGGCATGGACTTATAGCGGGGGCCGGGGGGCTACTATTCAATACACTACAGAAGTATATAGGGAATCTTTGTTCAATTCTTGCAACTTCTCCATAAGTTTAAAATTATTTAAGAGCATAGCATCAAAGAACGAAAAACAGAGATTACACTGTCAAATGCCATAATAATTCAAAGAGACTAGCATCTGACAAGCTAACTTTCTTTTAAAGATAAAACTTTAAAAAATGTACAGATATATCAAACTGCAATAGGTGTTTTGTGAATTTGTGCTTCATCATCATTCATTGTTTGAAGTCAGTGGAGATTATGTGATGTCAAAACACTCTTCCACGTTGTCTGGCTTCTCAAACTTTTGCTTTAATCTTCTTAAAACATTTAGGATATCAAAGGTCACTTTTATTTCAAAAGGAATAACTGTGTTCCCAATTTTACTGTGTTTGTAGGAAGACTGAGACTTACTATGATGTTAATTGCCACAAGATGACAACTTTTTCTCAGACAGTAGGGTCTTGAAGCCCAAAGGAATGTTTTTGTTTTGTTCCATCTTTGATTAATTTATTTGTCTTCTTTTCAAATATGTTTACTGATCTTCAGAATCACTCTTTTTTCATTTCTTTATAGCTTTCATTGTGCCCTAAATTTGACTGAGTTAAAGTGCCTTAATGCAGTATCTCAACCATATAAAATGATAAATAAATGAATCTAATCACATAATACCATACTACATGATAGTCTGTTCACACTTACCTGAAGCCGTAAGGACCAAGATGAGCATTCCACTGAAGCAACTGCAGAAAAAAAAAAAAAATGACATTCACACACACACACCCCACATATACCTACACATAAACAAGGAACAATTTTAATCCTACATTGGGAAAAAATTGGAGTAGCTGCTAACAGATTAATGATGGAAGACAAAATGTTTTACTAACTATAAGAATTAGCTACTTTACAATTGGAATCTGTCACTAGGGTCTAGATGAGCTCTTAAGACTTGCAAATTGTATTTTTTAACATCGCTTCTCCAGTTTCTAGTACATTGTTTAAGTAGATATTGGTAATATTAAGTAAATACATATATAAATGTATATATCATGAGTGATTAATGGATTAACTCACACAATAGCCAAACGTGGTCAAACATAAATGTATTGAAGTTAAGTCAAACAGTCATGGGAATTATGGAACTTATAATCAAATGTGTGTGTGTGTGTGTGTGTGTGTGTGTGTGTATACATACATTTGATGCTTTTTGCTTGGACAACATTTAAGAATTGGGGAGTCATAGACTCTAATGCTGAAAGTAAACTCAGGTGGTTGTCTGGTTCTATGCCTTCCTTCAAGAGACAAGCAATTATTATCCCCCTGATCTATTAAGCCACATTTTCTTTAGCATGTGACAGCTAAGGTGATCCTGATCAAAAAATATAGCTCTTTATTCTTAAACAATTTCACATGCACATAGATGTTTAACAAGCGCCTTTGCAGAGCTATTATGAGAAAACGCTAGCAGCCTTGGTCTGGAGGAGTAATTTATGACAGCTAGGTAAACGGTGTCCAAGATCACCTTGATCATATTAGCCACGTAGTAGCCCTACCCCTGCACTGCAGGCTTTCTTTAACCCTGGTGACAAGAGTGATGAAAAAAAAAAAAAAAAAAAGAACACAATGAGTCCTACGCAGGCTGCTAACTCTGTTTCTTCTTCTAGTACCTGCTGCCTCAGATCATCTGTCAGTAAGTTAACAGAGGAGGGAGTGGAAGGAGAAACTGCTAAGGAATGAGTGAGTGTGTATGAGAGCAGTGTAGTTAACAGAAGGCCTTGTGTCCGTCACTCCCCTCCCCAACCTTTCTTCCCTTTTGGTTCATTAACTAGAAATGTGGAAAGGTGAGGGAGATGAATTTAACTTGTCCTGACATTAGTCAGAGACAGAGAAGTGCGGCGACTTCCAGAATATTTCTGCCCCAGAGAGAGGGAATTGGAAAAGGTGTTGTGTGGTTAGGTGTTGTAATGAAAAATAAAGAAATGATTCAGGAGAACAGTGGAATCAAATTATAAGCATAAAGGCAAGTGTGCTGAAGTTTTTAGCCACTTGCAAAATTAAGAGATATTATCAGGACTGTGCAAATATATTGCTCTGATTAATTTTCCTGGGGTGAAATATGAAAATATTTACAAAATTGAGAATCCCGCCCTGAATAAAATTGTCTCTGTGATATAATAGACTAAAGTAAACCATAACAAGTATCTATTTTAAAATGTTTAAATAATAAAGAACTGAATAAGAAGATTTCACCGTGAGAGTAAAAAGAGTTTGTATCTGGGCATTACTCTAAGTTGCTTACAATGTTGGAGAATATTCAATAAACAAAGTAAAGGTTAATTTATCTTAGAAGGTTTTATATTTGATTTTTGAAATGTTGTTTTGAGAGTTGTATATTATTACCCTTTCTTTAGACCGCTTTTTCATGTTTAAAAAACTAGTTTTTCAATATGAGGTGAGAGGTATTCAGGGCCAAAAGAATTAGATCTTTAGTTTTCATGATAGTGAATAATTCAATTATAATTGAGAAAGAATATATCTGATTCCAGTTTTAATTTTAGTCGTGGAATTAAAGGTTTTAATTGTATATTCACTTGTAGATTCCTTAAGAGTATATTTGAACAAATCATTGATATATAGGAAGGGTTAATTGAGAAAGAGACACTAATATACATAGCATTTCTCCTATATGAAGCTCTAGAAATACCCTATTGTCAATCCAAACAGAACAAACTAAAATGAGATAATTGGGAAGGTGCCCATAAAGTCAGCCTGAATATATTATCACAACTATATATGAGATAATATTTGTTTTAAAAAGATTCTATGGCACTGTAAACTCAGTCTCATTAGAGACTGCATTTAAGAGGCTTATAAAGTTACTCATTAATGTTATCTTGTTGTATCTCCACAGCTTTTTCATTAAAGAAAATTCAGCAGAAAGCATTTTCTCCTGATAGCAGGAACCAATTTGCAATAAATGTTCTGGAAACCACTAGGGAAGCCATTACTGAGGTCTAATAAAAACAGACAAGCGTAACTTGTTCTATATTTTTGTTTCAATCACATACAGATGAGACCCCGCTTTCCACACCAACTGCGAGAGACAGCCTTGACAAACTTTCTCTAACTGGGCATGGACAACCACTACCTCCAGGATTCCCATCTCCTTTTCTGTTTCCTGATGGACTGTCTTCCATAGAGACCCTTCTGACTAACATACAGGTAGGACTTTTTCACAGTCTGGGAGAGAGGAATGTGGAACGCTCAGTTGTCTATTTTTCCCAAATTCATACTATTCCAGCCTAATCCATTCTTGAGATTGACTGAACCATGGTATTGAAATTTTTCTAGCAATTTAAGATTTTAAACTTACTACACAAATCAAATTGGTTAGAAATACTCAAATATGTATACTACACCTTAATGAAAACTTAGATGCAAATGACCTGGGCCTTTTAAAAATTATTCTGCCTAAATGCCTTCCTTATTGCCAAATAATGGGAGGAATCTAACTGTTTAAGTTTGTCTGATGTAGTAAATGACAGTATACCAGTGCTAATAAATATTTAGCTATTTTTAAACTGCTGGCCTTTCGGTGAGGAAATGATATGTTTAGTCATTCAAATATGTCTAAAGTAAAAGAATCCAAAAAATCCCTTCTTTCATAAATAAGTTTATTTCAGTTAATAGGGTTTCTTCAAAGAATAGACTTCAAAAAGCCATACAAAACTTTCCACGGATTTCCTATGTAGTCTTCAGGATGTATATTTTACGTACAGTACATTATGAATCAAAAATACTTACAGTTAGCAATAACATAGAGCATGGAGCCAAAATAATAAGGGTGTTCGGGATAAAAGAAAGCATAATTTTCTTGCCCACACATGTAGTGGTCATGTGGACCCCAGATGGAGATTTTTGCCATCTACTTCAACACACTTGGAATAGCTAGTAGTAAGCATACGCTTACAGATACTGTGCTGGTAATTTTTTTTTTTTTTTTTAATCTTTGCTCAAGCACTCGATCCTTAGTGATATTTTTCTGTACACATTTCCTACCATATTAAACTTTCTCCCAGTAGAAATGTAATTAATTTTATTTACCCCTCCAAGGACATAACAGAAGGCCTTTAATGTAACATATCTTCTCATCTATTAATATGGCATTTTTAATACTAACGTAATTAGAGTCTCCAGAACTGTATTCAACTTTAAGGTTTTATATCTCAGTAATTGAAATAAATCATCAGTCTAGCCTAAATGTAATCAAGGCTAAATAATTGATTATATTTTAGAATAAACATAAAACTTATTTTTTTCAAAATTTGGCCCATATTATTGTTCTCCAAGGTAGAGTTTTTAATGAATTTCTCCTTTGTCAAATTAAATACTTTCAGAAAATGTCCCTCAACATTTTAAAATGGACACTCTTGAGAAGTAAGGGAACAATTTATTTTCTTATGTATATAACCCCATGCGAAGCTAAGCATTTAACTTAAGTTCCTCCATTTAGGTGTCTGTATCTTCACTAACTAAAACCTCTTTAACCAGGAAAGTGGTAATTTAATTTCAATTTCAGCAGAGAAAACATTTCTGTGTAAACATTCACCGGTGTAGACCAGCTTGCTCATCTGAAGAGTGGGTTTACAAAGGGACCCTTGCATTGTGTGTGAAAACCACATCACTAAGTCAAATTCTGTCAGTTTGGGAGTGTTTTTCCACCCACCCCTGGCCAGTAATACCCAGACTGGAAATATCTGCATCACCTCAAATTGGAATTATTTCTTTAAAGAAAAAAAAAAAAAGAAAACTTCAGTTTTAAAATGTACAAATTTTAGACAAATAATTTATTTTATTGAAGGTATCTCTAGATTTAATATACTCTCTAACCTTCCAACCAGCCTTGAGAGGGTATATTTTAGGAAGAGTTGATAATAGGATGATCATCAAGGCAAACTAAGTTATTTATTTCTAGTCCCAAATCATAGGAAACTGTGTCTGATAAAGTTAGAACACTGCAATAAGAATACTTCATTTAAAATAAATTATGCTTGTTCACTTCAGTCTTGCATATATATAAGTATGTATATAGATGTAGATATTATATATTTATATGTATGGATTTAATACCTATATACATGTATATGTGCATGCACATATGTGTACATAAGGTAAAATAAAGATGAAAAATCTTATTGAGTTCCATGCACAGTAATACAAACACATAATACATACATACATACATATATACGTGTATATATATATATATATATATATATACACACACACACACACACGTTAGACACACATACTGGATTTATGTTCAGTAATGGCTTCACATTATTTTGCAAAAGGTCATAGATGCTAGCTCTTTTATTATTGCCACATATATTGAGTTATAGTAATATCCTAGGAATGGTATAGAATGTTTAAACAGTCATGACCCTGGCTTATGGGGCATACAATATAAATGTGTTTGCTGTCCAAATTCTAATTTGGGTAATTACATTCTGTCTACCTCAATTTCCTCTGCAATTTCAATTATATATAATGGGGTTCTCTGCTTTCTGTTTCAAGTGGTAACACTCTTTTGGCATGGTAAGTTTAAAGCTCCATATTTCCTTTGAAGGTATTTTATCACAATGACAATGAAAAAGAATTGAGTTAAAAATGTTTATATTTTTTACATCGTACAATTTCATGTTTGAAACTAAAGGTTTATTATGTATATTTGTTACTGTAATTAAACCCAAGACATTGGGTTATATTTAAATTTAGTGCACATAGACTCTATTTTTCCTTAAAACTAATGACCAAACATCTCTTCATTATAATTTAAGGAGTTATTGTTCTAATATTCAATAAGTTAATTTCATGATATTCTATAATTTGATAATTTTCAATTTTAAAATTTGTAATGATTACTACAGATGTCCTTTCCATAATGTGTTATCAGAATTGAATTTTCATAAATGTTATTCCTTAGTGCTTTAAAAGAGGGCCTGTGGAAAAATACTGTAGACTAGTATTTTAAAATATATATGTACTATATATATAGAAAATATATAGTTTATAGATATCAATAATATAGAAAAATATATGTAGTATAGAAAATATATATATATTATATATATCTTTAGGCACTAGATTTTTGCTACCTCCTAGAACTATACTGTTCTTTCTTCAAATTTGAGTGTTTCAGAAATTAAAAGTAATAAGACAGCAATTTCAGTAAAAGACAGCAATTTCACTTTAGTGAGAGATATGGATTCATTCTAGATTTTTCTTTTCAGGATTTTTAAAAATGTATTTTATATGGAATTTTATTTTATTTTTTTCAATGTGGGTAGTCTTTCATTATGGCTTCCTTAATCAAACACATCTGCAGAGAACTCCCTGTGAGATTATAGGTGAGGAAAGTAGAATTTTAGTATCATTTTACTGGGTGTGACACCTTCGATCATTGACTACCATTTGAACAAACTGAAAGGAGAATTTCACCTACTTACTCAATCTGAGCTTTCATGCTGTAAAGCATAACTGGGATCTATTTGTACGTAGGACCAGGAACAAATGATTTACATTGTTTATCCTATTTACAAGAATTATTTTAAATGACTTACAAATATTAAAATAAGAATAGGTAAATAAGTAAAAAGTAGAAAGGTAAAATAAAGTAGAGAATATAAAGTTTAGTTAGGGGTGAAGTTAGCACTAAAGATATATGCCATAAGGGGAGATAGGATAGGAGTTTGGGTCAGTATGGTTTGTCTATGTGGTGGTATTAAACAAACAAGGAAGACCTAAAAGGGATGTTAAAACCGCAATGAATGGCAGTCCCAGATTGGTTCACTATGGTATAGTAAATAAACATAATCCAAATGTGGTATTTAAGAAGTATTTGTTACTTCTATATTTAGGGGAAGACAGTGAAAAATAATTTGACCAAAATATTCTGGTTATACATATTCCAGTCTTTACATTTCAATGTCATGACCAGTAATGTTATATTTTATACATTTCAAAGAAATTAATCATTTTGCATTTGCATCATCAATACATATTTTTAATTCTAACAGAATCAGATAAGAGAATTAGAAGGAAACTTTTCGAAAAGGTAAACAACAAAATAGGACACTGGCTTCAAAATATGGGTCGACTAGAATCAGATATATTGGTCTTACATTATATCTTTTTATCTTTAATCATAATAATATATTAATCTTCTCCCCTTTGTTCCCATTACCAGCTTGTGAAAAGAGATCATATAAAAAAAAACAGTAAAATATAGCCAGTATTTTAAACCCAGTTTACTATAATGAAGACAGTAGAATTAACCTCTTAAAAATCTGGACTCTATATTGTATTTACTAATTTATATTGTATACAACAACAACAATAATAACAACATAAATAGTAAAACTAATATTTACTGAGTGATCTTAATGAGTCCTTATACAGGAAAAATACTCCTGTATAGGTCTCCTCTACTCTACTCCAACACTACTTAACTTCTGACACTTCTGATCAAGAAATGTCTGGTAGTTTTTCCCACACCAAGCAATTCTGCAACCCCAGCTGGGTGCCCTACAATTTAACTCAATTCTGGCACCATCTACCTAGAGATAGCATCAGATCTCACAGGTTAAGAGTTCAGTCCCACAAGACTGCGCTCCCTGCCCCCATTTCCATTGTCAATTTTAAGTCCAGGTTATAACCTGTGCTTGTGACCAACCAGCTACAGATTGGAGGTTCCCACCACCCCCGCCACGAGTTCAATTAATTTGTTAGAGCAGCTCACAGAACTTAGGAAGATGTTTTACTTGCTAAATACCCAGTTTATTATGAAAGATGAGAAAACCAAGGTCAAGAAGGAGCAGCTGACTTGTCCAATATAACTCAGGAGCAGCCGGATAGAAGAGATGCATAGGGCAAGGTATGTGGGTTGAGGCATAGAGCTTCTGTGCCCTCTGCACATGCCACCCAGCCAGTACCTCCACATGCCGACCAATCCAGAAGCTCTCTGAACCTCACCCATCCTTTAGGGGCTTTCCAAAAGTCAACTTAGTAACAGAAACTCAGGTGCAGTTGCAAGGGGCCTATTATGAATAACAGACGACCCATTTCACCTCTGTTGTTCTTATCACTTAGGAAATTCTACCCGTTGTAGGATCTCTAGACACCAATATCCAGTGTAGGATACCTAGAAGTGCTTTTGATGGAGAGTTCATTGTTAATCGACTTCGGAGAGCAGTAACCATAACATTAAACCAAGTATAGCTATAACTTTTGTCACAAGAGCTGCGAAAATGTGTTAGTTGATACTGTGCTATCATATTTTTTTTTCTGTCTATAAAAGTTCCTGGTTTCAAGGCACACTATTCCTTCTCATCCTGGAAAGAAACAAAAGAAAAAAGTTAAATAAGTTAGGGAGTTCTGATCCAGGCTTAGTCAACTTACTAGTTTGGGATCTTGGAGAAGTCACCTGTTCCTTCTGGACCTTGGTTTTCTAATATTTAAAAGGTTTTAGTTAGAATAGGTGATGGCTAAAAATCTCCTCCAACTAGGTTATTTACTTTCATTAGAAGCAGCAAATTATTGAGCACAAATTTTGGCACGTGAGTTTCAGTGACATTCATGGAACCTTACGTGTCATCTGATTCTGAAATAAATTTGTACGAAATACCAATATGGATTAAGTAAGCTTTTCTTCCTCTAGGATCTAACTAGCAAATTAAGAAATGTTTCTTTCATATCAGTATATCTTAAGGTCCCCTTATACAAACAGATATTTGTACTTCCTAGGCTATAGAAATAGTTGAGATATTGCTAGATTAATCAGTGTCCTTAAAAAAATATACATGTATATTATATGTATAATAGACTCATTCTCTGAAAAATTATGGAAATAATTTAATTTACAT
Organism: Physeter macrocephalus; assembly: GCF_002837175.3. Taxonomy (NCBI): domain Eukaryota; kingdom Metazoa; phylum Chordata; class Mammalia; order Artiodactyla; family Physeteridae; genus Physeter; species Physeter macrocephalus. Next base: position 46,606,186 of record NC_041226.1, on the reverse strand, counting down.
GGTAGATCATTTCATAAAACAAAAATGTTTGTGTATTGTGACAACCATTATGCCTGACTTATAGAAAAGAAATTTGAGGTCAAACAACCATTATCTTTAATAACTGCTGTGTCATAGAGTAAGCTTAAAATGCATTTCTTCACAACTGTCAGGGTCCAACTTCAACATCATGAGAACTGACTTCCCCTTGGAAGCAAATTCACGTTTTAAGCCCTGTGTATTTTACTGTCATCGTAGAATTTTGCTTGATACTGCACGACCGCATGAGACCCGGCATTTAGTGTGACCTTTTGCATATGATCTACCTGGAAAATTTACAGAGGTCACACAAATCCGAAAGTACTATTATCGTTGATGGTTAAAATGGTGTCCCAGTGATTTGTAGATGTTGTGAACACTACTTTCTATTGCTTTTCCCAGCCCCCTGCTGCGCTGAAATTTAATCGGTTTTCTGTATTTTTTGCAGCAGAGCCGTCACAGGCAATACCATATTTTTTGCGTATGCATCTGTTTGACTCCAGTGAAGATTTTTGTTCACACTGGACTCCTGATGTGCACTGATTTAAAGTCTAAAAATGAAACTTAATTTTATACAGCTTATAAGTATTCCCTAGAGGGTGCTGGATCCTAAAAACTAATAATTTTCAGACATAATCAGCAGGAATAGGTAATATATTACCATTAGCGACATTAGCAGCAACAGTAACAAAAGGAAACAGTAAGTATAAATGTTCTTAGCAACTTCATACTTTACAACAAATATTAATATAAAATTACACGAATTAGAGTTGCAGCTTACCATTATTCAACATGTTTATTCATAATGATTGTTTCATAGTTTAAAAATGCCCAAACATTGTGTTTTGTCAGCCAAGGACAATAATAGTTTAATAGTAATTTATTTTAAACAGCTACTGATAATACAACCAATCAACACATTAAGTGGTGCCAACATTGGCATCTTGCTAAATAATCTCTAGACATTGCACAGAGAGTACATCTTTCAAAGATAAGTCAACAAGAGCAATCAGAGCAGAAAATTAGAAGTTGGTATCTTAGAATTAAAATACAGCAAAACTAAAGTTTTAATTGGGGTGATCTAAAAGGGCATTTGATGTAATGATCTCTTTTATTTGTTACTAATTGTTTGTTTCTGATGAAGAAGAAACATACACAGGAATGTTACTGAATTAAGATGGCAGTTTTCTTAGCAGCTATGTTTTATTGCTAAAAACAAAAGAGTAGGGAGGGATGAACTGCCACGTAGAAATTCTCCGGTTTGTTTCATATCACAAGAATTAATCCATAAAACTCTGGGTCAGTAACAACAAACATGAAATCATTTATACGTGCTTGGAAAGAGACTAAAAACGGCTTGTGACAAGGCTACATCAGTGGCCTGAGCTGAAGGTACATTCCTATTGCACTAACAAGTCAAGCTGGAGTTGAAATTCCTGAATCAAACTGCTTATGGTGTCTCCTGCAAAGGGGTCACATTCTAGAATATATCTACAATTGGCACTACTTCCATTTCATTTCTAATTTCAATTGAAAAATTCAGCTGCTGATGTTCACAAGAGAAACGTCTTCTTCAAAACAGCATTTTGTATTGCTGAGTTGATAAGGATGGAAATTTTAGCTCCAATTTTTACTAATAAGTTTACTAATAATTTTCTAAAGCATCTTAGAAGAGAACACATGCAGAATGCTTTGTATATGTTTTACGTATTCTCATAATCTCATTTTCAAAAACCTCAGAATACTAATTTTTTTAAATAGCATACAGTCAAATTACATATAAATGACTTTATGTTATATAAATAAATATAGTTTGCTTTTACCGTATGCTCTTGAATTATTATATATACTGTCAAATAGTCTCCTAAAAGTTATCCTCTGTTTATAGCCATTTTGATTGCCTTTTTAAAAATAATGCACTATTGAGCCACTGAGTTTTGGATCCCGTACACATATTATGTAGCTCGAGAAAAATATACCAGTATTATAATTTCTATTCATCAAAATTTAAAAAGCTACTCTATGGTAGGCACTCTCTGGGTTTTGGGGACGTAGTACCCAATGAGAGAAAATGTCCCTGCCTCAGAGAGCTTACATTTCAGTGGAGAAGATGCAACATAAAGCACTAAATGAATAAGTATATGACAAAATTACATAATAATGCTATGAAGAATTTTAAGGAGGGGATAAGCAGGTGAGTTTGGAGGGCTGTTTCAGATAGGGTGGGAAGAGAAGGCCTCTCTTGAGTGGTGACGGAAAAAACATGCAATGAATGAAGGATGAGCCATGCAAAACTCGGGAGGAAAAGCATTCAGGAGGGTATCAGAAAGAGGCAAGTCCCTGGTGCAGAAACAAATCAGTGCCTTGAGAAACGAAAGGCCACTGGTGTCGCATATAATCTCAGTAGGGGGTGGTAGAGAACGAGCCCTGAGAGATAGGTGGGTACCGCCAGCATCACGTGGGGTTATATAAACTATGTCAGATAATTACACGTGAAACAGCTCCAGTCTAATTTTTTCCACGGTATTTATTTCTTAGACACGCTTATGTGCTACCCTCATATAGTTTTAAATCTAGATATTCTAATTAGAAGCAGTTGAACCTGCATGCCAAAAATATTTGTCTTCCTAAAATAGTTTAATTAAATTTATATATTTTTTTGCTTTAGTTATAGTATTTGTCCTAGTGAGTACAGAGTGACTGCACAACAGGAGTCAAAGAATTTGATAAGTGGGTTGTTCTCTTTTAAAATACTTTAAAGTAATGAATGAAATGTGCTTCATACCAAAATATTACAATTCTGAATACGTTCTTTGTACAGGGGCTCCTGAAAGTTGCCATAGATAATGCCAGAGCTCAAGAAAAACAGGTTCAACTTGAAAAAACAGAACTGAAGATGGATTTTTTAAGGGAAAGAGAATTAAGGGAAACACTTGAGAAGCAGTTGGCGATGGAACAAAAGAATAGAGGTATTTTCAAACTTCCAACTAAGTCTAATACTTTATGTCAAATATTCAACATAACAATACTATGTTTCGTGATTTACTGTGAGACCGTAACTTTTTTGTTTTTACTTTTAGCTAAATTTTAGAGCAGGATTTGAATCCTGGGCTTACTGTGCTTCTTAATCTCCAAAGTATATTGTTTCTCTTCTGTTCATACCTCAAGGGGTTGAAATATATCAATTATATCATTAATCACATAATTTTTATTGCTTACAGCATTTAACAAATTCATAATTTTAAGATAATAAGATGCTCTGATAAGATGACAGCCATGAAGAAAAATTTTATATTCATTCACAATTGCCCTTTGAAAAACTTGAGTTAAAGTCATAAAGCTAAAATAGAAAATACTGATTATTCAAGCGAAGCAGATTTAGTAAGATATTTATCAACTGAAATGGGAGACTGATGAATATCTGAACAAATGACCAAAGTTGAGTGTTTGTATAATTTTCTTTCTGAATGCCTCATTTTCATCCAACAAGGTCAAATACACATCAGAGTAGAAACTGATATGAATTTTTATTGGGTAAAAATAATGATATTATCAATCTATGAACTGCTTCTTTTTACACACTTTATAGTGCATGTATAGATAATTTTGAAGGTCATTCATATTTGTGTGTTTATTTTATGTATGAAGTCGAAGAGTATTTTCTTTACAACCACTTCCCCTTTGTCTCGGCTCTAAGGTTCTCCTCAGTATTCTAGAAGGGGGAGCTCCTTTTCTCTCATTTAATAAGTACCCATTATAAATACTCCACACTTTCTCCTCTGATATGTTTGACATGGTCATTTAAAAATCATTCTTTCTGATTTGCTTTCAAAACTGGCAGGACTTAAAGGTTTTTCATTAGTTACTATGAAGCAACAGCTAGCGGGTTCCTGGGATGAGGCTGATTTGGGAAACTCACCCCAGGTGTATAGCACTGATCTAAATAATGTGATTTCACATAGATTTAGACACTAGAGTAATCAAAACAAGATAAACATTGATAGCAGGATATGTTCGAAGTGAACATGGTTCATTCTGTGGAACCATCTTCCATGAGACAGCCATGCCTTGATTTTGCTCTCACTTGGAGAAGTGGTTTTTTTTTTTTTCAGAAGACTTAAAAGCAGACCCTTGAATTCCTAAAGTAACCTTTTGGTTACTTGAGAGACTTTCAGAATTTTGTTGGTTCACAACTGTTGGAGGATTTACATTCTGTTTTATTCCTTTAACCACTAGAGGTATAGGGCAAAAAGTTTCAGAGATCACATCATGCCCCTCCCATTTAATTAATTATGAACAACAAATTAAGAGTAATAACTATCAGTAATTATCTATTATGAGTGTGTCTCTTGAAGCAGCATATTACCCTGAAGAGAGAACATGGCAATCCCATTTGCTTCAGTCACACAGGAGGAAGCAGTGAGCGGTCTATGGTAAGGCGCTGGATATTGAGCTTTCAGTGCCATGGGAGTACACAATCCAAATAAATAATTCAGAAATTACTGTTTCTTTTCAAAGGGACTTATAAACAATCATCTTTGGAAAGGGAGAGAGTAGGCAAGTAATTTTGTTAAGATAAGCATATGATTTTCACACTATTAAATAAAGGAAATTAGCATTTATTTGAAACCAGTTTTGTTTTTCTTATAAGACTGTACTCAATGTACATTTTGATAAAATACAGTTTCTGTTACTATATAATACCAGCAACAATAAACTAGACAAGTTAATGGTCTGCCATCTTAATAATAATGATTATAAAAACGGGATTTGTGTAAATTAGAAATTGAAAGTAAAACTCTTACATGAACCATTATTACCGTATTTTATATTTTGAGTAAATACTGTGCTAAATAAAAAATGTTCTTTAATCTGTAGTAAGTAATCATATAATAAACTTGGAATGATTACTTCTTGTGACTAACTCTACCAGAAGGATTTTCTAATACTGATTCTGTCACATTCACATCCGCAATGTTTATCAACTATCCAAGAACAAATTATTTCAAAGAAAGGACTTTTATGATTCCATATGCTGACTGCTTACTTTATATAGAGTATAAAAGTTAAAACAATGATCAATTATTGTATGTATGAAAGTACAGTTAACATACATTTTGTGAGGAACATTTGTTATTATTTATTGATTACATGTTATATACAAATATTTAAATTGTCCAGTAGGAGAAAAATTCATCATAGTTAACTTTTTGTATCATAAGCTACTTTTTTATATAAGTAGCAGTGAAGTTTTATACTCATCAGATTCCTGCAGAGTAAAAGTAAAACTTTCTTGAAATATGTTATACTGCATATGTATTGGCTATGATGAAATTATTAATATCTCTAAGAAAATTGCAGTAGCTTCATCCAAAAATATCTGCTTATATGTGTTAACAATAATTAAGATTATTTAGCTCCTCATATACAATAATATTTGTTGCATTTTCTAAAATTTCGAGAAAGAGTTATTAAAAATTTTGCTGGTGCAACATTTTTGTAAAGCATTTATAGGGGAAATGCTCCATTTACTACTCAAAATTGATGCTTCATAAAGAGATAGGAGTCATAAAGTTTTGCACTATTCAGACTACTTTGTGTTAGTCCGATTCCAGGGCAGAGACCAAGCCACAAAATTTACTTAATCAGTCTTCCTTTATTAGTGAATATAAATATCTATTAAAATTAGTTTCCCATTAAATCTGCCTCCACATATGACAATTAGAGTCAATCTTGTAATAGTTCAAGGCTAAATAAAAATTGGCCTCCTTGGATATTTTACTGAGATTTATTTTAGGTAAAAGTGGGTTGCTGTTGTTGCTGTTTTTAAACTTCCTCTGCATAGACAGATGCAGTCCAGCAAGGAAAAAAAAAAAAAAGAAGAAGAACATTACATAAAACACAGAGCATTTGTGGAAATTTGATCATTGCAAAAATTTAAAAAAATATTAATGTACATATACTCTTTTCTAGCCATAGTTCAAAAGAGGCTAAAGAAGGAGAAGAAGGCAAAGAGAAAATTGCAGGAAGCACTTGAATTTGAGACAAAACGGCGTGAGCAAGCCGAACAAACACTAAAACAGGCAGCTTCAGCAGATAGTCTCAGGGTCTTAAATGGTAAGAGGATGCATCTTTATGCATGGCTAACTAACTTTCATTTTGAATACTCAAAAGGCAATTTTAGACATGTGTTTGTGGTTTTGTATATTTCTATGGCTTGTGATTCATTAAGCTCTGCTTGAAAGCAGGGTGGGAAGAAGAGTCATATGTGTTGGGGGGAATGTTTTATTTCATAGGTGCTTCCACAGTTTTGTTACTTCAGTATCTGAGACTTGACATTGCTTCTCTATTTAACCAAATCTGTCTGTACTGAAACATAATAAATTATTAATCTGAGAAGTTCCCAACCCCCATCTCATTTTATGAACAATTTTGCATTATTTATCCATTCACATCTTCTGATGGTTCTCATGGTTATAGTCTTTGTTCAACCTTTAAAAGATGACAAAGATTTATGTAATTTTAATTCAGCACCAAAGTAACAGGTTGCTTTTTTTTAAAGGACAATGGGAATCAAATGAAATGTGTGTCACTCTTACCTTTCTGTGCTTTTAGACTCTCTGACCCCAGAGATAGAAGCTGACCGCAGTGGCGGCAGAACAGATGCCGAAAGGACAATACAAGGTAGGAATTTGCAAAAGGCTATAAATCTAGATCTTGCTCTATGAGTTTTTCCTCCGCTTTAGCCTGCTATTCAAGCATGTAGCCTACCATCTGGGCCACATCAAAACAAGTTCAAGCAAGGTCAAGTTCATCTTGCTTGTTTCTATGAGTGAATTCATTTTGTGCTGATAGACTTTCTTTAAATTAACAGGTCATTTCTGTTTATACAATGCAATTAAAAAAGAATAATTAATTTTAAACAATGTATGATTTAATCTTGAACACAGTAAATGTGTTTTATTGAATACTTGAAGCCCAATCGAATACACGAAGGGTTTATAAGTTCTATTCTAGATCAGTAAATTCATGAGTTAATCAACTAGGTAGGTAGTTCTTAAAATTTGAAATTGTCTTCTTTTTGTTCTTGTGACATTACATGCAAAATAGGCCAGTTGAAAGCTAACAATAAATAAGACTGTTTGGTCTTATGTGGATTTTCCAAATGTTCTGTGTGCCACTGTATACATTTTAATAACACAAATCTGCTGAGCAAAATCATATATAGAATACTAAAGGGAGTTTTATTAAACACTCAGAAGAGCAAAATATTTATATTGCCGAGACCACACTATTAGGAAAGAACAAAATCTGAAGGTAGCATTTATAGTCTAACATCTATTCTAGACAGTAAACTCAATCTAACAACATGAATACTAAACAGTAAAAAGAGCATTAAATGAAGATGATTCTTCAAAGGGACGCCTTAGATGATTAACTGATAAAATCCTCCCAATTGCTTTTATTTTGCATTTTAGGCTTAATCATTTTGGGGATATTGTTTGACATTAATCGTGTTACTTAATCAGTTCCAAAAGTATCATTCTTGGTTTATTGTAAAGGAAATATAATGTTGTAAAGTATCATACATGCAATAAAAAAATCGGAAACTTGAAACATTCCTGGAGAATGTTTTTTGCTTGTTGATTTTAACTGACACCATGATAATTATTTTTTAAATCCTAAGGCTTGAGCCGTATGTTATTGTGAGACACCTTCTTGGATATACAAGATTCTTGGTTTATTGTAAAGGAAATATAATGTTGTAAAGTATCATACATGCAGTAAAAAAATCGGAAACTTGAAACATTCCTGGAGAATGTTTTTTGCTTGTTGATTTTAACTGGCACCATGATAATTATTTTTTAAATCCTAAGGCTTGAGCCGTATGTTATTATGAGACACCTTCTTGGATATACAAGATTGATGCACCTGTAGATGTAGAAAAGACTTCATTGTTTTAGAGCATTACGGACTTCAGTAAAATTATATATGTGGGTGCATCTAATATTATTAAAATCAAAAGATTTCTGTTGAATCTCTAAAGAATTGCACACATATGTAAACAAATTACTAATAACAAAGCCAGTCCTCTTTATCAGGGACAATAACCTCAATAAGGCCAATGTAAATAATCAGCCCTGGTTTGTGTGTTTGAGCACTACTCAGGCACTAACTTAGCTAATGTCCAAAGTGGTCTAAGGAAGCACATAAGTCTCTAGGTAGATGTGATATATAAATTATCTGATATCCACAGAATTCTCAAGGTGGTCAGAACTCAAGCTAAGAAAAATTATAGACAATATATTCCTTCCCACAAATGGAGATTTAAGAAAGGATTAGGCAATGATTAAACATTTTTGCATAGTTGACATAATATATAGTTCATGAGTTTGCTATCAGCAATATTTTGCCCATCAATAGGCCATAATTATTTTTATTTGAATTTTTAAAACTCACATATATTCAAATATATTAATATATTTCAATATAGATAAACACTTGCTATCTACGTTGAAGTTCTGACAACTCTCAATTTCTATTGCGATTTACTTAATACTCTGAAGAAAATTTTTAATAATAAATTGCCTTCTTTTTGCCATCTGAAATGCTGTCAGTTGTATACCATAGAAAACCCACTCAAACAACTTAATAATTAAGGAAATGAAATATTTGAACACAATTATACATAGTTACTTTAAGCAAATATAAAATTTATGGGGTTATTTATTGCTTTGGTTTAATTGTAATATAAAACATTTTTTCACTTCATTCATTCATTCAGCTTGTCAATTAAAAACATGGGTTCCTCAAGTCTAATGTGAATGATCAGCAATATTCTACCTTTTGTATACTTACACTTGGATTTAGTGATTTTCTTATACTGTTCATTGAACAGTTTTCTGTAAAACACTTAACTAATATTAATGATTTTAATTAGATAATATGATTTTTTTCTCAAATGTAATCTAAAAAAAAACACTTTAGATGAATCTGCATTTCTATGTGTTAATTGCTAAAAGTTATTTCACTAGCACTTGAACTACCTAAGACTTTTAATATACAAAAGCAGAGATCATCTTTTGCTACTTGAACCCCAGTAAATAAGCTCATTTGGCCCTTTGAAACTTTTTTTAAACCTGGAAACTAAATTCATAAATTTGGAAGCTAACAAAAATAACAAAATTAATGATGAAGAGACGATATCGAAGACAAAAAAGACTGTATTTAGTAAAATTCGGAGTCTAAGATCAAGAATGGGAAAGGCAAAGAAGAAAGAACCAGAACTCATTGCTAATTTGTGAAATGGTCTATGTCAGGCATTCTGGGAGCTATGAGCATGTGTTGCTTCACACGTCAAGAATGACACAAACACAGCCTTTTTCCTTCACTTACTTTTTGGCAGTGTCCCCAAGCCCAGGCGTTATGATAGTCTTTGTATTCTTTCTTGCTGCCAATTCAATAATAACTGAAATTATTCTGTATTCCAAAATAAACTCAACTTAATTAGGGAAAAAAAGGGAAACACATTTCTTTATACTTGTCATATACTCCTTTATTTTTAACATTGTGGCAATAAATAAATGCCATGCCTGGCCCAGGAGTTAGTCACCTAGCAGTCAGGCACTTAAATACTACTCAGTGACCCCCAAATAAAAGTTGCCTCATCAGTATTTTTTTATTTAATTTATTTTTTTAGGGGTAATTATTATTATTTTAAAGCATTTTTATTGGAGTATAATTGCTTTACAATGGCGTGTTAGTTTCTGCTTTATAACAAAATGAATCAGTTATTCATATACATATATCCCCATATGTCTTCCCTCTTGCGTCTGCCTCCCTCCCACCCTCCCT
>NC_041226.1:46593117-46595813 GCF_002837175.3 Physeter macrocephalus | reverse complement strand
CCCAGCTTACCCTTCCGCCTCCCTGTGTCCTCAAGTCCATTCTCTAGTAGGTCTGGGTCTTTATTCCTGTCTTGCCCCTGGGCTCTTCATGACCTTTTTTATTTATTTATTTTTTTTTTTAGATTCCATATATATGTGTTAGCATGCGGTATTTGTTTTTCCCTTTCTGACTTACTTCCCTCTCTGTAAGACAGACTCTAGGTCCATCCACCTCACTACAAATAACTCAATTTCCTTTCTTTTTATGGCTGAGCAATATTCCATTGTCTATATGTGCCACATCTTCTTTATCATTTCCTCTGTCGATGGACACTTAGGTTGCTTCCATGTCCTGGCTATTGTAAATAGAGCTGCAATGAACATTGTGGTAGATGACTCTTTTTGAATTATGGTTTTTTCAGGGTATATGACCAGTAGTAGGATTGCTGGGTCGTATGGTAGTTCTATTTTTAATTTTCTAAGGAACCTGCATACTGTTCTCCATAGTGGCTGTATAAATTTACATTCCCACCAACAGTGTATGAGGGTTCCCTTTTCTCCACACCCTCTCCAGCATTTATTGTTTGTAGATTTTTTGATGATGGCCATTCTGACTGGTTTGAGGTGCTATCACATCGTAGTTTTGATGTGCATTTCTCTAAAGATTAATGATGTTGAGCATGCTTGCATGTGTTTGTTGGCAATCTGTATATATTCTTTGGAGAAGTGTCTATTTAGGTCTGCTGCCTATTTTTGGATTGGGTTGTTTGTTTTTTTGATACTGAGCTGCATGAGCTGCTTGTGAATTTTGGAGATTAATCCTTTGTCAGTTGCTTCATTTGCAAATATTTTCTCCCATTATGAGGGCTGTCTTTTCGTCTTGTTTATGGTTTCCTTTGCTGTGCAAAACCTTTGAAGTTTCATTACACCCCATTTGTTTATTTTTGTTTTTATTTACATTTCTCTAGGAGGTGGGTCAAAAAGGATCTTGCTGTGATTTATGTCATAGAGTGTTCTGCCTATGCTTTCCTCTAAGAGTTCGATAGTGTCTGGCCTGACATTGAGGTCTTTAATCCATTTTGAGTTTTTTTTTTCTGTATGGTGTTAGGGAGTGTTCTAATTTCATTCTTTTACATGTCGCAGTCCAGTTTCCCTGGTAAATGGGAGTGTTTTCTTAATTTCACTTTCAGATATTCCATCATTAGAGTATAGGAATGCAAGAGATTTCTGTGCATTAATTTTGTATCCTGCTACTTTACTAAATTCATTGATTAGCTCTAGCAGTTTTCTGGGAGCATCTTTAGGATTCTCTATGTATAGTATCATGTCATCTGCAAACAGTGACAGCTTTACTTTGTCTTTTCTGATTTCGATTCCTTTTATTTCTTTTTCTTTCTTCTTGATTGTAGTGGCTAAAACTTCCAAAACTATGTGGAGTAATAGTGGTGAGAGTGGGCAACCTTGTCTTGTTCCTGATCTTAGTGGAAATGGTTTCAGTTTTTCACCATTGAGGACGTGTTGGCTGTGATTTGGTCATATATGGCCTTTATTACCTTGAGGAAAGTTCCCTCTATGCCTACATTCTGGAGACTTTTTATCATAAATGGGTGTTGAATTTTGTCGAAAGCTTTCTCTGCATCTATTGAGAAGATCATATGATCTTTCTCCTTCAATTTGTTAATATGGTATATCACATTGATTGATTTGCATATATTAAAGAATCCTTGCATTCCTGGGATAAACCCCACTTGATCATGGTGTATGATCCTTTTAATGTGCTGTTGGGTTCTGTTTGCTAGTATTCTGTTGAGAATTTTTGCATCTATGTTCATCAGTGATATTGGTCTGTAGTTTTCTTTTTTTGTGACATCATTTTCTGGTTTCGTTATCAGGGTGATGGTGCCTTCATAGAATAAGTTTGGGAGTGTTCCTCCCTCTGCTATATTTTGGAAGAGTTTGAGAAGGAGAGGTGGTAGCTCTTCTCTAAATGTTTGATAGAATTCGCCTGTGAAGCCATCTGGTCCTGGGCTTTTGTTTGTTGTAAGATTTTTAATCACAGTTTCAATTTCAGTGCTTGTGATTGGTCTGTTCATAATTTCTCTTTCTTCCTGGTTCAGTCTCGGAAGGTTGTGCTTTTCTAAGAATGTGTCCATTTCCTCCAGGTTGTCTATTTTATTGGCATAGAATTGCTGGTAGTAATCTGTCATGGTCCTTTGTATTTCTGCAGTGTCAGTTGTTACTTCTCCTTTTTTTTTTCTAATTCTATTGATTTCAGTCTTCTCCCTTTTTTTCTTGATGAGTCTGGCAAATGGTTTATCAATTTTGTTTATATTCTCAAAGAACCAGCTTTTACTTTTATTTATGTTTGCTAGTGTTTCCTTCATTTCTTTTTCATTTATTTCTGATCTGATCTTCATGATTCATACCTTCTGTGAACTTTGGGGTTTTTTTGTTCTATTTTTCTATGCTTTAGGTGTAAGGTTAGTTTGTTTATTTGAGAAGTTTCTTGTTTCTTAAGGTAGGATTGTATTGCTATAAACTTCCCTCTTAGAACTGCTTTTGCTTCATCCCATAGGTTTTGGGTCATCTGGTTTTCATTGTCATTTGTTTCTAGGTATTTTTTTATTTCCTCTTTTTTTTCTTCAGTGATCCTTTGGTTATTTAGTAGTGTATTGTTTAGCCTCCATGTGTTTGTATTTTTTAAAGATTTTTTTCCT
>NC_041226.1:46590339-46592891 GCF_002837175.3 Physeter macrocephalus | reverse complement strand
TGTTTTAAAGTCTATTTTGTCTGATATGAGAATTGCTACTCCAGCTGTCTTTTGATTTCCTTTTACATGGAATATCTATTCCCATCCCCTCACTTTCAGTCTGTATGTGTCCCTAGGTCTGAAGTGGGTCTCTTATAGACAGCATATATACGGGTCTTGTTTTTGTATCCATTCAGCCAGTCTGTGTCTTTTGGTTGGAGCATTTAATCCATTTACATTTAAGGCAGTCATCAATATGTATGTTCCTATTACCATTTTCTTAATTGTTTTGGGTTTGTTACTGTAGGTCTTTTCCTTCACTTGTGTTTCCTGCTTAGAGAATTTCCTTTAGCATTTGTTTTAAAGGTGGTTTGATGGTGCTGAATTCTCTTAGCTTTTGCTTGTCTGTAAAGGTTTTAATTTCTCCATCAAATCTGAATGAGATCCTTGCTGGACAGAGTCATCCTGGTTGTAGGTTTTACCCTTTTATCACTTTAAATATGTCCTGCCACTCCCTTCTAGCTTGCAGAGTTTCTGTTGAAAGATCAGCTGTTAACCTTATGGGGATTCCCTCCCTTGCTGCTTTTAATATGTTTTCTTTGTATTTAATTTTTGACAGTTTGATTATTATGTGTCTTGGCGTGTTTCTCCTTGGGTTTATCCTGTATGGGACTCTCTGTGCTTCCTGGACTTGATTGACTATTTCCTTTCCTATATTAGGGAAGTTTTCAACTATAATCTCTTCAAATATTTTCTCAGTCCCTTTCTTTTTCTCTTCTTCTAGGACCGCTATAATTCGAATGTTGGTGCATTTAATGTTGTCCCAGAGGTCTCTGAGACTGTCCTCAGTTCTTTTCATTCTTTTTCCTTATTCTGCTCTGCAGTAGTTATTTCCACTATTTTATCTTCCAGGTCACTCATCCATTCTTCTGCCTCAGTTATTCTGCTATTGATCCCTTCTAGAGAATTTTAAATTTCATTTACTATGTTGTTCATCACAGTTTGTTTGCTCTTTAGTTCTTTTAGGTTCTTGTTAAACGTTTCTTGTATGATCTCCATTCTATTTCCAAGATTTTGGATCATGTTTACTATCATTATTCTGAATTGTTTTTCAGGTAGACTGTCTATTTCCTCTTCATTTGTTTGGTCTGGTGTGTTTTTACCTTGCTCCTTCATCTCCTGCGTTTTTCTTTGTCTTCTCATTTTGCTTAACTTATTTTCTTTGGGGTCTCCTTTTCACAGGCTGCAGGTTCGTAGTTCACGTTGTTTTTGGTGTCTGCCCCCAGTGGCTAAGGTTGGTTCAGTGGGTTGTGAGGGCTTCCTGGTGGAGGGGACTAGTGCCTGTGTTCTGGTGGATGAGGCTGGATCTTGTCTTTCTGGTGGACAGGTCCATGTCTGGTGGTGTGTTCTGCAGTGTCTGTGACCTTATTATGATTTTAGGCAGCCTCTCTGCTAACGGATGGGGTTGTGTTCCTGTCTTGCTAGTTGTTTGGCATAGGGTGTCCAACACTGTAGCTTGCTGGTCGTTGAGTGTAGCCGGGTCTTAGCTTTGAGTTGGGGATCTCTGGGAGATTTTCGTCATTTGATATTACGTGGAGCTGGGAGGTCTCTGGTGGACCAATATCCTGAATTTGGCTCTCCCACCTCAGAGGCACAGCCCTGATGCCTGGCTGGAGCACCAAGAACCTGTCATCCACACGGGTACAAATAAAAGGGAGAAAAAAGAAAGAAAGAAAGGAAAAGATAAAGTAAAATAAAATATAAAAGTTATTAAGATAAAAAACAAAAAATAATTATTAAAAAAGAATTTTTTTAAGTAATTAAAAAAGAGAACAACTGAACCCCAAAACAAATGCATCAATGATAACAAGCACTGAAAACTATACTAAAACAAAAACAAAAACAAAAAAACCCAAACAGACAGTACCCTAGGACAAATGCTAAAAGCAAAACTATACAGACAAAATCACACACAGAAGCATACACATACACACTCACAAAAAGAGAAAAAGGGAAAAATATATATATATCGTTGCTCCCAAAGTCCACCTCCTCAATTTGGGATGATTCGTTGTCTATTCAGGTATTCCACAGATGCAGGGTACATCAGGTTGATTGTGGAGATTTAATGCGCTGCTCCTGAGGTTGCTGGGAGAGATTTCCCTTTCTCTTTGTTCACACAGCTCCTGGGGTTCAGCTTTGGATTTGGACCCGCCTCTGTGTGTAGGTCGCCTGAGGGCATTTGTTCTTTGCTCAGAGAGGACAGGGTTAAAGGAGCAGCTGACTTGGGGGCTCTGGCTCACTCTGGCGGGGGGGGAGGGAGGGGTAAAGAGTGCGGGGTGAGCCTGTGGTGGCAGAGGCCGGCGTGTCATTATACCAGCCTGAGGCGTGCTGTGCGTTCTCCCAGGGAAGTTGTCCCTGGATCACGTGACCCTGGCAGTGGCGGGCTGCACAGGATCCCAGGAGGGGAGGTGTGGAGAGCGACCTGTGCTTGCACACAGGCTTCTTGGTGGCGGCAGCAGCAGCCTTAGTGTCTCATGCCCGTCTCTGGGGTCCGCGCTGATAGCCGCGGC
>NC_041226.1:46541771-46589759 GCF_002837175.3 Physeter macrocephalus | reverse complement strand
TGTTTTTTCTTTTTTCTTTTGCCCAGGTACGTGGGGAGTTTCTTGCCTTTTGGGAGGTCTGAGGTCTTCTGCCAGTGTTCAGTAGGTGTTCTGTAGGAGTTGTTCCACATGTAGATGTATTTTGTTGTATTTGTGGGGAGGAAGGTGATCTCCACGTGTTACTCTTCCACCGTCTTCCTCATCAGTATTTAGTCGCATCATTTCTGTAAAACTGTAGAGGTGAGGAAGAGGAAAACAGAAAGCAGTTTAAGAAATGTTTCTGAGCAAAGAGGCCCTACGTAATTGACTTACTTATCTTGATAAGTAAGGTAAATCAGCTCATACTACACAGGAGTAAAGTTTTCATTGCTGATATTTCTAGTAACTAACTCAAAATAAATGAATGTGGTGATTTTATAATTTTAAAATTTTAAAAATTTAAAAACAACTTGTTTCAGGAGCTGGATTTTATGGTAATCAACTTTCTCATGCCTGAGTCTTACAGAGTTATATGTCATGATTTGTTATGAAGTTTAAAAATTTATCTTACTTTAAAGCTTTTTGTAAGATATTTTGAATATATATATACAGTAGACAGAATTCATATAAATACTTATTTAACTATTATTTGGACTAATTAATAAATATCCTCCAAAGCCAGAGCTGCCACACATATAAATGCACATCCACACGAATGTATGCAGCCAAATCTGTAACATTATGCCTTTCTTCAACTAAATCCTAATCTCTTCTTGTAGTATTTTTTTCTCACTCCATAGGCAATAGCATTCACTTAAATGATTTATTTAACTTATATATTTTAACAATTTAAAAAATATCTCTCCAGCCAATCCAGACATCTCTTAAGAGTTCCAAATAATATCACATTTGTATTCGGCTGTCTCACAGGGACCTCAAAGTCCAGGGCACAAAACCTAAAGGATTCTTCACTCCTCCCTCCTGCACACCTGTCTTCCTCCATGTTCCTTCTCTGTGGTTCCCACATCTGTCCAATCCAATATCCTCCTTAAATACAATGAGGGAAGTGAAGCTTGACATTTCCCTCCCTTGCCTTCTATACACAATCACAACTTTTGCCCTTCACTCTCTGTTCTTCTGTCATACTGGATTTTTTTTTTTCTGTAAAGCCTCACATCTTTCTCCACCTACCAACTACATTTCCCCCTCTTTCCTGCCTTTACTTACCCATCCTTTAAGTCTCATCTTAGAAGTCACAACCTCCAGGAATGCTTTCCAGACTCCATACCTACCCTTGCAGCTTCTCCCTGCTCCATGGGTCTAGTTCCTCCACTTAAGAGGTTCTTATCATACCTTTCTCTTCTCCACAATAACAGCTGTTCATTGGTAGTTCCTTTTTTAATGTCTTCTTCCTCCTTTCTCTGGATGGTAGCCAGGTAGGGAATGAACCAGGCCTGTTCTGTTCACCACTGTGCTCCTAGTGTCTATATGCTTGACACTTACATCCTAATATGTCAGATGTTTGTGTCACATTTTTGGTACCCAAATATTTGACACATTGTGATGCTTGCTATATATTCCCCGAAGGAATTAGGACCTTTGTTAGATCTTGTGGATAGATGTTAAGGATCCCTATTGTCCTGACATTTTTCAGACATTGGTTGGAGATACTGATGGGAGGAAACAAAGGATAATATGATTTCTCCTAGGAAAGTCAGAATTACAAATTCTGGCAGAATTTTTCTATCTAAGAGCTGAATTAACAGAATGTGTTTTTTCTTCCTGTGTGCATTTCTAATGTTACTTTCGTCTTACACATTTGGCCCAAGGTTTGGATTCTGTGGATATTCACTTACATCCATTTTAAATTTATATTTAAATTAATATACCATAATCACATTTCTTAAATAACACTTTCTTCTTTGGTTTAATAAACATTAACCTCATGCTTCTTTTCTGATTTGTTCCCTATAATTTCAAATGGTTTAATCTCTGTATATTGTTTAGGTGTTCAATATATAGATATGAACTATAACATGGGAGAATCATGAATTAGTACTGTTTTATCTATGTCTTTTATAAATTTTCAAAAAGTCTACAAAGTTCACTTGCAAAATAACAGCTTTCTGCTTTTTCCTTCTAAGTAAAAACCCATCCTCTTAAACCAAAAAGTAATTGTTGAAATCAGTGGGAATGTGCACCACAGTTCCTCTGACATCTTAGGATATCTGCAAGTTATGCTTGCAAAATCTTGAATCCACTTGAAAGTACATCTCTTTTATTTACATCCAATGTCCATAATCAAAACTGTTTGGCTTTTTATTCTATTTTTGACTGATCTCAGATCATAGAAAACCAGATGTTCTTTCAATAAAAGGACATAAAAGACTTGCTTTCAAATTAACAATCTTTTTGTTCCAATTTAAACATATCTTCTTTCTGTTTCCTAGATATTTGAAGATACATGCTAAATTTGAAAATTATTCACTTATTCAACAAATGTTTATTGAACACTGATGAAATGCCAAGCACACTTATACGATGTTACTGCCTTAGCACTGGGAAGGGGCTTTAAAGATAAATTAAATCTATTCATTTTGCAAGAGAGGAAACTGAGGTTTAGTAAGGGTACATGACTTGATAAAGGTTACACCATGAGTTAATTGGAGATGAGAATACAACATGTCCAACTGCTTTTCACATCCCCTATTTTCTTCCTGATTGTTTTTAGATTAGGATTGTTAAAATATTGTTCTTTTAAACTATGTTATTATTTTTTGTTTAGTAACTTATAGATCCAAAACATTATAATGCATGTCAAGTTTATGAGTGCAATTTGTATATTTTATCAAGCTATTTCTATTGAGTCAAATGTTCCAGCACATATTGAGTGTCCTAGTAATACATTTTTTTATTTAGACTTAGTGATATTACACAGTAAGTGGAGTATTTGCTTATTAAAATAGTAAGGTGGTTTAGGAGCTCATATTTATTGAGCCTTTCCTGTATATCTGATTTAATGTAGGATAACGAACGTGCAGAATGGCTAATTAACATTCTCACATTTGCACTATGAGTTAGTGGGGTTGCTGACATTTAAATTCAGACTTATGACCCCAGAGTCTTTGTTCTTTCCTCCATGCTTTGCTGTCTGGATTTACGTATCTCTCTTCTAGGATAGCTACTTGAAGCCCCGTCACTCATTGTGGATGGTTAACACGTTGCCTGTTAATGACTTCAAAAATTCAAACAGTCTACTGATAGCAGCTAGGGAATGATGTGTAGTTGGAAAAAAAATGTTTCTTTTCCAGCTTTTTACTTTTTAATCAGTCATTTATGCCTATACCATGTTTACAGACACACTAGGGAAAACCTCATTCTAAATGAAGAAAGTGGCAATAAAAGAAATTAAGAGATTAATCATATTTTGATAAAAGATTTATCTACACCCCTACAACTTAGCATACAATGAACTTAGGACAAATTAAAAATCAGACACAAATCCAATTTTGATTCAGTGTAAGACATTTGAAGAGCATTTTCATTTCTTCAACAGTATGTGGTTTAACAGAGTTGCTAAATGGTATCCCAAGACTTCTACACTGTGAAGGTCCTATGCTGAACCTTACTTAAACTTACCACTTTAAAGATCTATATGAAAGTATGGTTTAAATTTGATTTCACATAATTGTCTTATGCATATTTCTATTTCTAATCCTTAAAAAAGACCCATAAGTTTAATGTGGGCTTGGAGGTTCTCTAGACACCTCTACAGAATCTACCAGTTAAGAAATGCTAGGAGTCAGGTCTAGATTCAAATCTTTGCTCCACTATTTTTTTTTTTTCCTATAGTAATTACTTAGCCTCAGAGCCTTACTGTGAGGATTAAGTAAAATAACCCATGTAAAGCACTTTGCATATGCTGAGCAATAGTATGTACACAGTTAAGTTTTGGCTGTTAATATTAAATTTTATTATTACGAGTTACCATATTTATAGTGCCTAGCAACTGGTAAACACTGAAGCTATTATTACTCTAACATATAATTTTCTTTTTTTTAGAAAATTGGTCTCTATTTATAACATAATGTTGATTTAGTCCCACAGTAAAGTGTTTGCAGAAATTTACAAGAAAATTTTTGTTACCTGAACCTAATTTTCTATGTATAAAATGTCTGTATTTAGCTTAAAAGAGGGAGGCTTTCATCTAAAAAAAAGGGAAGGTTTGCTTAATACTGATTTCTGGGCTGCCTGCAGTGCATACTGACTATTGTTTATTCATTTAGAAAGTGTAATCACCTTAGGGATTGCCTCAAACTATTTTTCTTGATCTTAAAAAATAAATACTAGAATTATATTACTATGAACAACAAAAAAAAACAATAATAAATTTACTTCTAGTCCCTTGGCACTGGTTTCTGTTGTTTGGCAGCATTTCAATGCAGCTAATCAATCTAAACAACATTGATTAAGTTGAACAAAAGATGATATTGATTGCAGGCAGTAACCAATAAACAGGCTAATGTTCCATAGTTATCATAGGTCATTGTTTACTCATTTAACTAGACAATAAGAGTTATTATTATTAAATAGAATGTCTCAGTGATACTCATGAGTTGTAATATTTTATAAAATTTTAGAATAATATTTTCTTATAATTTCAGTATAAGCATGTTTATTCTTTTAAGACATATATAAAAAAGTAAATCTTGTTTTTGAATGTAGGCAGATATGCTTAAACTCCAAATGCTGAAGGTCTCTTATAGGTCTGTTGGAAATGTCTTATGTAATTTCAACTAATTATACCTGAAATCAGACATGGTGAGAAGTATGAAGTTGCTCAAAATAGTATTAAATTGTAATTCATTAGACTTATACTTACATAAAATTATTTTCAATGTGTTATTTCCATAGAGCTAATTTTCTAAACTCCTGGTTCTTACAAAAAAAATATTGTCATTTTTATATGTTTGTGTTGAGTTGTGACATAAAATGAGGTTTTGTGGTGTAATTTTAATTTTTATTCCATTGCCCAAATATTAGGCAGAGTAAAGTAAGGCCAAATGATTGGGCATAGTTTGTAGTATATTTGACATCATATTTCCTAGTAAAAGTAATATAATAGGTGGTAGGTGCTATGAGATTTTAGGGGATATAGGGAATATCAGGAAGAATGAATTGGAATTGGAGGTTTAGAGAGGGGAAATGGACATTGTACAACTAAATTGCTTTTAAGGATTGAAATAAAGCAGTTATTAATGGAAAATATAATAATATTTTGTTAACAGAGATAATATTGAATTAAATTGGCTGGTTCATTAACATGTTTTTGTCTTGGCTTGAATACTGTCTGAAGACCATAATCAAAGCATATTGATAAATGGATATTGGGACAGATATTAGCAGGGGGGCCTAAAGATCAATGAGATCCATGTTGATTTAACATCGTAATTAGTGATATGGAAGAGTGGTTAAACAGTGTGTCAATGAAAGTCACAGATGATCTTAATTTAGAAGGTGTAACATACATCTGTGTGGGCAGTGTAAATATGCAAAACAAATCTAGAGAATTTAGAATTTCAGGATGAATGGAATGAGATTATCCTTGTAAGAAAGAAAATTTAATTTTAAGATCTACTTTTGGAAAATGTTAAAGAGCTCAACAAATATCATTGAGAATGTATGTCCACTTGTAACTTTTCATTGGACCATGCTAACAGTGACTGGCTACAGCACTACAGAAGTGTCACAGAATAGGTAGGAAAATAGCCTCTGTCATTTTAATGTTATATGTATATTTATCAATGATACTTTTATTATTATGACTAACTAGACAGTTCAGGACATTGTTTTTAATTATGGTCAAGAATTTAATTTATTAGTTTATAGACAATACATTATCACCTTCAGATTTAAGGAAAATTTATTTAAAATAAGTTTTTGCTTTGAGTATTTTTCACCCTTATTGTCAAGGGAAAAATTTGATGGCGTTTTATCCAATTAACTTGCTCACTGGAGATTGTAATAGTAGAAAATGTATATAAAGTCTACCGAAGCTGAAGACAGTTACCATTTAGTAATATAGATTTGTGGTTCATATTCACAAAATCTGTTTTCTCTTTTTCTATTCACCCTTAGAAAGTAAAAATACCCTGGCCATCTATACATGTTTTATTTTCTGAGAAATGTTATTGATACTTTAAGAGTTATAAAAGTGATCTGAAAATATTTAAATTACAGAAAAAGAACCCTCATTTTAAAGTCTATTCACTAAACTACAGAATTTGTATGAACAACATTTTAAGAATTGGTACATAAAAACATGATGATGGAAAGTATGTGATCAATTTATATCATGTATATGTCTAGACTTTTGAGATATATTATCACCTTTGCTGTAAATTTTCCTTTAGAAAAAAAATGAAACATCATCATTTAGACTATAAATGTAAAAATGCTTATGGTGCATTATTCTACCTCCCATGGTTAGGGACAGAATGCAGACATTGCCACAATAATGTTTTTTATTTCTACTGTTCGAACCATATTAATGAGAACATCATTTTGGAGAACTAATTATTTCTATTTGTCTTGTGTCACACTTTCTAATTCCCCTATATTAGCACAGCCAAAGCAAATTAATTGCTTTTCCAGCAGTTGAAACTTGTCCAAGAATGAGCTCACATTCCCTTCCAGTTTCCCTGTTTCTGGGAGTGCATTGTGTCAGAAATTTCTCTTGATACTTAACATAGTCTAGAGAATATCTTTACAGATTTCTGTTCACTCACTGGATGAAATTTATAAGTTTAAGTGACCCGCCAGGAAAGATAAAGTTCTTAGCTGCAAGATTATACATCAAAACAGTTAAAGTGAAATTAAAATTAAATGAATGAATCTCACTGAAGCAAAAAAAGCTGTAATTAATGGTTCCCTTAATTGTCTTCATAAAATATTTGCATGGGTCTAATTTGCATAATTTGCAAGTATTAATTAATCTTTCAAAGGAATTTTGTGCTGAGAGAAGCCAAAAAATCTCTTTGTTTTATTTAACATCTAATGAAATATTTATCTTCTTTAATGAACTTCTCATCTTCATTAAAATAAAAATTGCACAAGTTTGTATGTTTTAAATGTTTTTATAATTGAAGTATTCAAAAAACCTCTTTAGACTTACAACAGCTGAAAAACAAACAAGCACATTATTTAGCATTCAATATCATTTTACAACAGCAACACTTTAAAAAAAAGTCCAATTTCACTTTCTCAAAGGTGGCAAGGCAGTCGGTAAATGATTAAATGAATCTAAGTGTTTAGTTTTAAAAGTAAGATTTACAAAGACCCAATCATTTCTTTCAATGGTAATGATATTTTTATGGCTGAAATAGTGGGCAACCAGAGGAGATATATATATATATATATATATATATGAAAAATCGGTATGTTTAATTGTTTGGGAAATGGTTCATTGGTTGAAAATATTTTAGCTGTTTCAAAGAAATTAGTCCATTAAAATCCACTTGCTGTTTTTTGGGGTTTTTTTTTTTTGCGGTACGCGGGCCTCTCACCGCTGTGGCCTCTCCCGTTGCGGAGCACAGGCTCCGGACGCGCAGGCTCAGAGGCCATGGCTCACGGGCCCAGCCGCTCCGCGGCATGGGGGATCCTCCCGGACCGGGGCGCGAACCCGGTTCCCCTGCATCGGCAGGCGGACTCTCAACCACTCTGCCACCAGGGAAGCCCTGCCACTTGCTGTTTTTAATAACTGCTGGATTGACAGTTTGTCCTGGAAGAAGCATTACAGTGCTAACTTTATTCTAAATCTGCCTGTTGAAGAAAGACAGCAGGTGTTTCTTCTCTCACAAACTAAGAGATCATAGTGAAAAGCAAGAGATGTGCCTTGGGAGAAATGAAATCCAAAATTTCATCAAGTGCCAAATAGTATATATTCAAAAGAGGTGAGGAAGAGAATGAGGAAGGAGCCTGGAAGTTAAAAAGACATTAGGGAAGGGACGTTGGTGACCTGAGAATGGTACTCATCCTTTTTGATGCAGCAGTGATTCAGGATATTACAGAGAACATCGGTTAACTTTTCTAAAGCAACTGCAAGTTTGCACAGCTTTTTCAAATACATTACTTGTGTTGATCTTCACAGCATGCCCATTCTATATTGAGGAAGCTGAGGAACATGGTCTTAAAGCAAATTGCTTGGAATCAGACTGTGCACTCAGGACCTTCTCGTCCCTTTGACTCCATATGCCTTGCTCTTACATGACATCCATCTTTGTATCTCATGATAATTTATGAAGTGGCTGTAACTGGCTCAATGTTCAACCAAATAATGAGGGTGGTATAAAGTTTTAAGGATTAAGATTTAAAATGCAAATATATACTAGTTCTTCCCGTGTAAAGTTTAGTAATGTGATAATATCAATTAAATTGACATTGGTTTCCTGTAGGATTCATCTTCAGGGAAGTAAAAAGGCATTTTCATTAGGCAATGGTTATTTTTTAGCCCTGAAACCACTCTCATCATTTGCAATTTCTCATGGAGTTTTCTCTAACATAAAAAGAAAAATAAATCCATTAGGTTATAAAGATAATCAGTTACAAAGTAAATGCCAATACAGATTGTTTCTCTAGCATTAACATTGATGAATTATTTAAATAACTGATTTCTAAATTATTAGAATTAACACTAAGATGATTTAGTCTTAGGAGAACAATGTGGGACTGGAAGCCATAGTCTAGTATCGATACCACGATTCATTAACGTTGTGATTTTAACTGCTAAGACCTGCTCTATTGCTGATATTTTTATCCTGTCAAAATGGCAGAGACATCTGATTTTTTATGAGTATAAACACACACACTCACACCCAAACCACACACACACACAGTGTGTTCACGGTCCATTACGAGTACGTGGATTCTGGATACAGACTGCTTGGGTTTGAATCTCCACACTGCTATTTATTATCTGTATAACACTGAGTGTGTAAATTAAACTATTTGATTATGAGAGTTCCTTATCCATAAAACATAGAAAATGATCATGATATTCACCTCACAGAGTTGTTACAGGGATCAAATGAATTAATATATGAACTTACAATTAATATAAGAACTTACAAGTAAGTAAAGGCTATGCTATAAAGAATTTGCTATTTCTACAATTATGCACAAATTTAATGTAATAGTACTTGCAATATTATTCATTTTTGGTGAACATTAAACATTATTTGGATTTTAAAAATTTATCTTAAGCCAATGAATATTTTTTTCAATATGTGGCACATACTTTTTCTTTCAGTATATTTTAAGCTGGAAAATGAAGATAATATTCACCAGCTTTTTCAAGGCATTTAAAAAATTCATGACAGGGCTTCCCTGGTGGCGCAGTGGTTGAGAGTCCGCCTGCTGATGCAGGGGACATGGGTTCGTTCCCCCATCCGGGAAGATCCTACATGCCGCGGCGTGGCTGGGCCCGTGAGCCATGGCCGCTGGGCCTGCGCGTCCGGAGCCTGTGCTCCGCAACGGGAGAGGCCACAACAGTGAGAGGCCCGCGTACCGCAAAAAAAAAAAAAAAAATTCATGACAAATTATAGGTTTCATTATTTATGTCAATTTAAACAATATGGCTTAAGGAGATTTATTTTCACCTCTGTATTATTACTTATCTCTTTTCAAATTAAAGGTAAACTAGTTGTTTTTGACTCATTTAAGATGAAAGTGTTAGAACTTCTTAATTTTTGCATTATATTTTGGCAAATTTCTTTTAATATGGTTTGTGTTTTCATATAGTGTGGAGTAACTGCAGACTTTTAAAATTCATAGATAATCATACTCCAGAGATAGTAAATCTCCAAACATAGTTCCACCTAAGCTTACTAATTACACCTATAAAATGATGAATAATGGCTACAAATTATTGGATCTGACTCTCATTCTTTATTTATTTCTCCCTGGCAGAAAGAGCATTGGATGGGGAGATTTTAGACCATAAATTATTCCCATACATAATCAGATGTGCTGTGTTTAACTTTGATTCTATACTATGGTTTTACATTTACTTATGAAATTCCCATTTTCACAGATTAAGATTAATTATTTGATTTCCATGATGAACTGGTATTTACTTGTATTAATAATTTCAATGTGTTTATTTTTTCTTCATGGCTCATGCTGGTTAATATAGTTTTAGGTCTACCTTGTTCCAAGTTATCATAGTCTTTGGACTGATTTTTATGTTTCTCCAGCAATGTTATATGAAATCTCAGAGTCTAGACTTTATCTCTAGTTTAAATGTTGGGAATAAAGAGAAATTTCACAGATGAGAAAAGATTAGATATAAGACAATAAGGATAGAAAGTACATTCCTTTTCTAAACCCATGTACAGTTCTGGGTTCAAGCCAACTGTTGCCCAAGTAGGACCATAAGCTTCGTACGACCATATACGTTTTCTGAGGGAACTCAAAGATACACATTTTTATATAAAATGACAGATTTTTTAAAAAATGTGGAAGCCTTAACACGATAAATGTTCATTTATATTCTCTGATAATAGTAAGACAGAAAAAAGTTCTCTCAATAAAAAAACTCATAGTATATCAGATTGTCAATATATAAACCAAATTGAAAATAACAATAAATCACAAGTAAAGAGAACAGCTCTCCAAGCTTTTTAGAGTGAATGCAATGACTTCCCCTAACTGCTTTGAATTCAGACATACTTTTGAGATCGAATTTTGAGGCCCACCTGCCCATATCTTTTTTTCAAATGTGTACAATTCAGATTTATTCCATTTTATCAGGCACTTTAGTGGTTTGATTATTGCAAAGGATTAAAAATGTGAAATTTTTTGTTTTATAGATTCTAATTTTACTTCTTAAATTATTAGAATGAGATGCATTTAAATAAATGCAGAAGGTCATTTAATATAAAGGTTTGGTTAATTATATAAGGTAGCTCCTTGGCTTATATTTCCCTAAGAATTCAGAACCAATCTTGATTAACATATCCAAGTTTCAGTAAATGAAAAGAGTGAAGTAAATGTGGTAGATAAAAAGAAAAATGTTAATGGCATGGCACTCATATGCTTATGGTCTTTTAGAATAGTAAATTCCTTATAATTCTTCATAGCTTTCCCAGGTGGAACCTTATTGAGATGTGTGATATATTTACACTAATTTTCCAAGGTTTATCAGCAGCAGAATCAAAATGTGACTGTAAGAAACTGTTTTTCCATATCGTATTATCCAACTATTTGTAGATAGTTTATTGTAGCCTTACAATGAGTTAAAATGCAGGCAAACTTGGATTAGTGACTTACAGCTCCTTGTTACACCTATTAATATAGCAAAGTAGGGCAAGGTGGCCCCATTGCATTGAACTGATTTTAGTGCAGGCTAGACAGAAACCTCCTTACTGGCTCTCACAAAGTTACCCATGTCAAGTCCAAATCCAGGACATGGGATTGGTCATCAACAAACCATGGCTCCCACCGCAACAGACGATCCATTTGAAAGAAGTAAAAGCACTAAGGAATGTGAGCTATCTTGTTAACAACAGAGCAAACTTCTTTTTGGTCCAAAGATGGGAATAATATTTAACTTAGTTTCCACATTCTCTCATCTCATAATTTCACATCCACAACAAAAATCTTGACCGACTAATTCCAAAAGTACTGACAGCATTGATCTATACAGTGAAAATGTTATGAAATTAAAATGTTATGAAAATTAATGCTTGAGTGGTTGTAAGTAAACATACAAAGATTAGGTGAATATTTTTAGGAAGTTTATATACTTACATTTCAGTATAGCTAGATTTTGGGGGGTTTGTTTTATTTTAGTGAAGTCGCATAGAAATTGTGGACTAACTGCCCGCTTTGATCTCAAAAGCAGTTCTTGGGTGCCTCGTTTTCAATAGCATTTCAAAATGCAGTTCTTTTCCTTTGTGAGAAAATTAGAACACAAGCATTTATTTAAATGTAACAATTCACATAGAAAAGCTGTGAATTATCACAACTCAGTTGGCTCCTTTGCATGTTATTTTTACAAAACAAAGGTAATGCAAAAAACCTTTCCAAATATTTTCTTAATGTTAAAAATTTATAGTCAACAAAGGAGTAATTTTTTTACCTCATCATTCCAAATCTGTGGGCTTTGTATATTTTAACACTTGAAGTGGTGCTTTTACATGAAGTATTAGGGAACAAGTATGCATGCAATTTTAGCAATGTTTAATGGATCAGTGACTATTTAGAGACTTGAAAATAATGACTTTTATTGCTTTTTACTATTGACAGCATTTATGATTTCTCAATAAAACAAGTTAGCAGTGTGACAAACATAATAAAATATTGTTTTTCACATTTTTCTGCTTACTTTTAATTTTAGCTTCTTCTTTACTGTAGTTTTTGTCTTCTCCCTCTCTAAACACTAACTGAAGGTCTACATTTTCATATGGTTAGGCTAATAAATACAGAATATAAAGATATCTCATGAAGGAAAATTCTAGAAGTGCCAAAACCATGAATTTAAGTTGTAATGAAACCTGAAAATTTCTGTTCTCATTACTTTCAATTAAGTATTTTTCATCTGCTCTCTCTTTGAAACTCCTCTAACTTTAACACCTCATTTAAATTACTGTAAAATCTTCACTACAGTCTAGAATGGAAAAACATAGATAAACATGCTTTTCCAACATACCTTCCAGACTGCTATCAGTGTCCTCGTCTGACAATCATCTCATGAACATTTGGCGAGAACAAAATTTTTTAATGGTTTCCTGTGAAAAATGAGTGTCATTTTTAAAAATTTATATATCTTCTTGGATTTTCAAAGTCCATGTTTAGTATTTTGCAGACTCCAAAAGCCCTGCATTAAAGTTAAACAGTGTCTTGCTTTAAAACTGATATCCTTGATGGGCTTCCCTGGTGGCGCAGTGGTTGAGAGCCCGCCTGCCGATGTAGGAGACACTGGTTCGTGCCCCGGTCCGGGAAGATCCCTCATGCCGCGGAGCGGCTGGGCCCGTGAGCCATGGCCGCTGAGCCTGCACGTCTGGAACCTGTGCCACACAACAGTGAGAGGCCCGTGCACAGCCAAAAAAAAAAACTGATATCTTTGACTAAAAAGTTAAACTAACACTTAACTTTAATACTAGTGTAGTTTTTGAATTTTTAAACATTTAATCTGCTGTAACTAATTCATTTTAACAAATGCTTAATACTTAAGTGCTGGGGCCAGAAAAAATGCAAAAGACATGGCATCTTTTCTAAATAATTCATACTCTCATGAGATACAGAGAAACATAAATAATTCTAATAAAATACATATTGAGTTAATTCCTATTGATAAACCTGTGGGTGTCAAGGTGTTGTTCAGGGATGGTAGGAACTATAAGTCAAATTTTACTTATATAAAAATATGAAATATTTATACGTTTAAATTTTTATATGAAACAGGAATAATTTTAACATATTAAAATATGGCTGGGGCTTCCCTGGTGGCGCAGTGGTTGAGAGTCCGTCTGCCGATGCAGGGGACACGGGTTTGTGCCCCGGTCTGGGAGGATCCCACATGCCGTGGAGCGGCTGGACCCGTGAGCCATGGCCGCTGAGCCTGTGCGTCCAGAGCCTGTGCTCCGCGGCGGGAGAGGCCACAGCAGTGAGAGGCCCGCGTACCGGAAAAAAAAAAAAAAAAAAAAAAAAAATATATATATATATATATATATGGCTATATCATGTGTCTACATTCTCTTTATTTAAAAACTAACATACTCTATAAACATTTTAGGTAGCCAAACTTTGAAGTTTTTCCAATGTAACTCATTTTTAGATTTGTTGTTTATAAGAACTCACTAGTATACTATTGGGAACATACATGTTCCAAGGCATGAAATTAATTTAATAGATTAAATCTGAAATTTAGAAAACTTGATTTTTTTCTCGAAAGCTATAAAAGATCTATTGTTCTCTTTTAATGAATAACACTTTGATCTACTGCTTCTGAAATGTAAACAAAGTACTTTCAGAACACAAACAAAGCAATTAATTCCAATTGCATGATTGGTGAAGATTCATTTAAGTCTACATATGTAAGTCTAAATCTCTGAGAAGCCACATTATTGACATATTTTATATAATTTTTGCAAACAAAGGAAATAAATATTATGACTGCTTCTAAGTATGGCTTCAAACAGATTCCGAAATAATATTTATTAAATGGAAACCTGGTTCCCCTTGTTTTACATCTGAAATAAATATACTAAATCCTAAATACAATATAAACATTGTGTAGGAGGAGTTGATAAAGAGTGAGAAGAAGTGAAGAATGTAATGAATTCACAAATGAAGTAATGAAGATCCAAATTATGGTGGAGGGCAAAAAATAAAGAGGAAGGTGCATTTGAAATACAAGGGGAATCAAATTGCAGGGCTTAGAAAATAGTGGTTGGTAATTTGAAATAGATAATCTGGGAAAGAGATCCAGGCTAGAGTACAGGATGATGAGTTTGCCTTCCTGCTACTGGTTTTGATATGACAACTGGGCTTTTAGATGAGAGTTGAAGAGTACCCATCCAGGTAGACATAGATCTGGCACTTGAATGTGAGGCGATTTCAATGTAAAGTCTAGACAAGAGACACAGCTTTGGGCACCATTAAAGTCTTATGTAGAAAATATAGAATCACTTTGCATAATGTTGATATTGTCATTCTTCTGAAAAGGCCAGAGTATCAAGTCACCCTCCCTCCACCTCAAGAAAAGATTATGATAAGTAACAAATGCAACATTGGGAAGCAAAGTATGTTCAAATGGTTATGAGTTAACAGATTTCTCTCACTTTGCACCATCCTTATTTGTAATGAATAACCTAATACATATTTTTTTTTAATAGAGAAAACATAATGTAGCTTTTTTTATGGCAGTTAGAATGGATGGATTACTCAGCATTGAATTTTGTCCATTAAAGTGAGTGTAATAAAACTGAAACCAAAAAATTTACAGTGCTATATTATATACATAAAATTAGAATAAAGAATGCTAAAAATACATAGTTGTATATTAGATAATTCATGTTTTGACTTAGTTATTTTGCATCTTTGTTGATTCTGCAGATTTTACCTATGACAAACTGTCAGTTCAACTTTGCATTAAGAGACATGTATTTTTCATGATATTGTTTTGTATGGCAGTATGTTGGATACCAGTCCTTGCAAGTAATCAAACTACATTGAATAGAGTCATAAAAAAATGCAGCAATCATTTACTCTCATTGTTAACTTTTCCCTCGAATGCATTGATATTCTTTGCAATCATTTGAACAGTATAATGCACTCTTATTCTGATGAAGGGAAAGTAAAAATTACACTTATTTTTTTTAAACTTGGTAAGTAAAAAAAAAGTGCTCATGTAATAGTGTTCTGAATTATCACAACAAGTTTGTGATCTGCCAAAATAATACTAGTCTTATTTTAAACTTTAGGAGCACCATGATTTTTCAATACATAAGGCATTTGGTAATAGAGTCATCAAGAGTCTGGTTAGAGTTACAGCATTTAGAGAATCCTCATCTGAGTACTGAACTCCTAAAGAACAGGACCTGTTAAAGAAGCCTGATAGGCCTTCCCTGGTGGTGCAGTGGTTGAGAGTCCGCCTAGCCGATGCAGGGGACACGGGTTCGTGCCCCGGTCCGGGGGGATCCCACATGCCGCGGAGCGGCTGGGCCCGTGAGCCACGGCCGCTGAGCCTGCGCGTCCGGAGCCTGTGCTCCGCAGAGGGAGAGGCCACAGCAGTGAGAGGCCCGCGTACCGCAAAAAAAAAAAAAAAAAAAAAAAAAAAAAAAAAAAAAAAGCCTGATAAAGTAGTGAACTCCTCATTCAGACACCATGATGCTATCTATCAAAGACTGGATGAGAAAAGGCAAGATTTCTTATCCAAGACTTACAACTTAATATTTTTATACTGCACAAGTAAGTTACCTTAAAAAGAGATGGAACTGAAGTCCAATTGAAATGAATCAGGGTTATTAAGATAAAATAAGCATTCCTGGTTGAACAATTTGGTATTGTCCAAGTGCAACTGAGAAATAGCCCTGAAATTAAGAGTAGTGTATAGTCCCTATGGTAGGAAAATAAAGATTTTATTATAAAGTAGTTTTGACATAATCCTAGATGAGTTCCTTAAATTCATTTCTTGAAATCTAACCTTAATTCAGGATATAATGATCTACATGGTGATATAACTTAATTTATTCATGTCACAATTGCTAGTGATGGGAGAATAAGGCAATACTGACAGTAACCACAGCCACAAGCTACTAATTTTAATGGAAATAGTGTCCTATAGTACAATGACCCAGGGCAGAATTTCAAAGTGGGCATGAAACATACATATATCAGCATTTATCTTCCTTCTAAATATATGCACATTTATTATACTTAAGATGTTTATTTGTAGAATTTTTGTGTTTATTTTTTGAAATTGTATTAAAGAAATTTGGCAATCTCATGGGATTTAATATATGCTGAAAACTAATTGCAACTTAAACATAAATTGTAAGTAAGTCTAGAGTGTTCAGATGTTTCCTAAATTCTTTGTGTGTACAGAGACAGAAAATTTATAAAATGCCAAATTGTCTATTAGCATTGCATATTTTTGTGATAGCACATTTTGTCTTTTTTTTCATTACTTTCCATTTTAGAAAGCATTTAGTGTCTTACGTTTATTATTGTTTGTGGCTGTTTTGTTGATATTTTCCTGAGCAATTTGCAAAGAATTATGTTTGTTTCCTTGGAAAACATGCAGTATAATAATATTCCTTCAAATATTGCAAGATACCAGATTTAACCAAAACTGAACTTAGCCAGTCACCACTACTGAACCAAAGATCCTGAAAATCATTACAAAGATTGTCTGATTTCTAGGTGGCTTTAATAGAGAGGTCTAGAAATTTTTTTTCCTTCTCTTTCTCTTCTTTTTTGGTAGCTCATTAAATGGTAACAATTCCAGCTGTATGGAGCTATAATATTTCCTAGGATGGTTACTTCTGTCACATTGGATCAAGTGATTTGGTACAGTCATTATTCTGAAACAAGTTTAATATAAGGATTAGACTACTGAAAGTTACTGTCTTTAATTCTGAGAAGGTCACCATATATCATGAAATATGATCATCTATCTGTAAGGAATATCTATGTTTTATTCCCTATAGAACCAAAGTACCCTAAGGTAATACAAATAATTTCCACTTCCACAAAAATACATATATTTTTAAAAGAGCAAAACAAATCCTTTACAATTGTGAAAATAAATATTCTGTGATTTAAAATAACTTATTCCATTAGTAGCAAACCAGAGAGGTTTTAAAAATTTATTTTGATATAGTAAGACAAGAAATATTGTACTGGGAATTATGCAACTCGGTTTTGCTGTTTCTGTGAAATGCAGGCAGACTTCCAGAAGCACTCACAAGGCAGCATTTGGCTTGGTGAGCTCCACAAGCCGCAGAGTTGGGTTATCAATCTTTTCTGTGTTCTAAAGGAAAGCAAACTAAGATATACTAAAACACTGTAAGTCACAAGAACTGAAATATTTACCTGTGACATTGACCAGCACATCTTTCTTATAAAAGAAGGAGTATTTATTATATATTGTGGCACAACAAACTACTTTGAAACTTCATGGTTTACATCATTTATTATCTCACAGTTTCTGTATGTGAGGAATCTGGGAGTAGCTTAGTTGGGCCCTATGCTTCGGGGTCTCTCTCAGGCTGCAAAATAGTTTTGGCAGGGGCTGCAGTCATCTCTAGACTCAACTGAGTCAGGCTCTACTTCCAAGCTCAGTCATATGGCTCTTGGCATGCCTCATGTCCTCAAGGGTTTTGTACTGAGGGTCCCAGGTCCTTGCTGGCTATTAGCCAGAAGCCATCATCAGTTCCTTGTCAAGTGGACCCTTCCTAGGGCAACTCAGTACATGGTAACCTACTTCATCTGATCATGCAAGTGAAAAGATCCAGAGAAAGAGTGTCTGCCAGCAGAAAGTCACAGTTTTTTATAGTCTCATCTTGGAAGTGACTTTTCATCACTTTTGCCATATTCTCTTCATTAGAAGCAAGTCATTAGATAAAGCCCACACTTAAAGGGGAGAGGTATCTCACAAGGATGTGACTGCCAGGTAGCAGGGGGCATTGCTAGCCACCTTAGAGGATTCCTACCATAGAGAGCTATGCAAAAAATAAAATTGTCAAGTTTCCTGGTGAGAGTGGGATCGGACCAATGAGTATTATATAATTCAAATATTTTATAAGCTCAGGAATGTACGTAAAGGTAGACCAGATGTCCACATCAGTCTTTGATGGAAACCTTATTCCTGGTTCATGCTTTAATGGGCATTTGCCAAAACTTGCCTGATCAACTCTGTTTGACAAACACTCAACTAATTCTCATATTCTTCCTTTAGATATGATAATTCTGTCATATCTAAACAGACTTTCTTGTCTGTTTGATAATCTGTCTCTGCACATCTCTGAACTGATCCCTTATGTATTAGTTTTAGAGTTTAGTGCACAGAGAACTATCTTATTTAAGAGTTCTTGTATAGCATGTTAGTGTTCTTACCCACATGGGGTCTAAATACTTGATTCCATTGGATGAGATGTAAAGAAAAGCTATTCCCCACAAAAGTGCCATTTCTTTAGTTAACAACAATTCTCATACTTACTGAAAACATTTGAGAGCTTTCATTGAAGTTTGACATTTGGTAAGTTTAGCACTAGACCAGCATTTTGGTTCAGCATTGTATAAATGTTAAATCAAGCTCTAGATATTTAGAACTTTATTCATTCACAATTACTTCTCTAAACAAATATAATTTTATTAAAATTACTGTATTAGTCATGCCATAAAAAAATAGAGAAACATAAATATGCTAAACTTTTAAAAGAAAGATGATTTTTTTCTGCCAAACTTAAAATAACTAGGCTCTGATAAGAACTGCCCTTCTAATTGCCACCTTTGGTTTGTTCTCTAGAGATAACACATACATTTTTTTCTGAAAACTCAATTTATTCACTGCAGATTTTGCTTGTTTCTTGCGGTTCTAAAGGATACAGATGCTTGATTTGAAAGATCCTTGTTTCTCTTCTCTGCAGTATCTTATTTTTTATCAAATAAGGCATCACTGTTTTATGCTCCATTTTTATTAAGCATAATAGACAATTTTTCCATCATCACTAAGGTTCAGGTATACCCTCAAATGATTTCCTTCCATCCCTGTGTCTTAGTATTTGTTCTCCCAGAAATGAATAGAAGAATGGAGAAAGTAATAAGAGATTCCATTGTGCTTCTCTTTGCTGAAGTTGGGAGGTCTCACCTTCCAATCAGGGCAAGGTAACCTAAGTGCAAAGTACCCCATTCTCACTTGATGGTGCATTAACCTTTCTGATGGATTCTCACTTCTTACTAATGAATACTTGATTAGAACACACACACAAAAATACTTTAACATAGTAGACCTAGCAGCAATATAATTTTTCTTTATTTACAGAAACAAAACAAAACTTTAACAATGTCTGTGTTCTGCTTCTTGTTTTTGTTTTTCATAAACTTTTAAAAGATAACCTGTGCTTCAAACAGCTAAACAGAACAATAGCTTCTTTATACCAACAAGTGCACATTAGCATACACAGCCCTCACTAACTAACAAGTAATACAGTTAGGTAGACTTCATAAACTTTACAATTGTAAATTTACCATTCAAACATAATGGACCAATAGACCAGAATCCAACTTATATGCATACCCTCAGTCCAGTAAGTTTCATGAATCTGAACCTGGTTTTTCTGAAGAACTCTATTAAGAAAATCACTAAGCATCGTCTTACTATCGAATACTTGAATAGGACTTCTCAAAACCTTGCTTCTAAGCAGAAAACATATTTACCATGAGAATACTTCCCATATAATCAGTGAAAAAGTGTATGTGGATAGTGGACAGCATAAATCTTCAACTAGTTATGAATAAATACCTGATATTGGTGACGCATTAAAATTTCATTTCACTTAGGCAAACTGTTTTATTTTTTAAATTTACATTTGAAAAAGTTTACTTATAGAAAAGTTCAAAAATATTAAAACTCTCATATGCATTTTACAATGATTCCTTTATTGTTAATGTTTTGTTCCATGTGCTTTATAATTTTCTCTATCTGCGTAGTATTTTCTGAAGTATTTGAGAGTGAGATGTATAAATCATGGTTCTTTACCTGTTATATTTACCCATACGTATTTCACAGGGTACTTATTAAAAATAAGGGTGTTGTCTTATACATAAACACAGCATATTTATCAGTCCAGTAAATATTTCATTGACACAGTACTTTCATTCAAACTGACATTGAAATTCTAATTTTGTCATTTGACCCAATCATGTCCTTTATAGCATTTATAGCCTTCCTGAATCCAAATTAGTATCACATTATATTAAGTTGTAATTTCTCTTTAGTCTTTTTGATCTTGTGCATTTCCTTGGCCTTTAAAAAAATTGTAAAATTGACATTTTTGAAAAAAACAGTCTTAAGAGACTGTTTCTCATTTTGCATTTGATGTTTCCTCATGATTAGACTCAGGTTGTGTATTCTAAGCCAGTATACTACCCAAGTGACGTTGTGTTCTTCTCAAGGTATAATATCCAAAGGCGCATAATATCCATCTTCCCCTCATTTTGTAATGTTACTCTGATAGTTCCTTCTGTATGTATTTATTGAGCACTTGCCAGGTTCCAGGCAATGTTCAAAGTGCTAGAAATACACAACGTCATATGGTATGTTACCTACTCTTAAAGAGATTATAGCTAGACTTTAATCAATTTCCCTAGGATAGCAAAGCTGTATAAGTATTGGCATAGTGAAAACAACTTAGGAGAGTACAAGAGTTTGGATCCTTTGACAAGTGTTGTAACAACACTTAGGTCCTAGTAATACAATATATGGGATACAAACCCTATCTGCATGAGTATAGGCTGATCGTTCACAACTAAAACATTTTGTCAGAGGGCTAATTTTTTAACATGAAGTATAGACTTGCTTGTTCCCTGTTGAATAGACAAGCACAGGCTGCCCAGTGATGATTCCTTCTAGCTCCCCAAGAACTAAAGTCTAGTTCCACCTGCTCCAATTTGTCAAATTGTCAAAGTTCAGGTCTCTCCCCTATTAGTGTGCTTACCTAGAGTCTAATACAAAGTTTCTTCACATGTAAAGGACAGGGATTCACTTTCATTGTTTTTGTCTAAAAATGTGGTTACCTTTTAACCTATATATCGTAACTTTAGATAATCCCCTGTTCTCAGACATGTTTTAAACTAGACTGTGCTCTCTCATGCACTTTCTTCTTTGAAGAAAACTGAAAAATATTTAAAAGCAGTTCTCAATTATAAAACTATTTTTGTTTGCAATATTAGCTGCAGTCAAGAGCTTTACTTCATACTAGCCTTGTAATAAACATATTATCTACTCTGATTTCAAATGAGCTGGGCCATGTTGGTCTACTAAGTAATCCATTACCTACTGCTTGTACTAGTATGTTTGGCTTGTATAGACAGAATACCCTGGTCGATGTGCCTTCTTACACATAGTCCGTGCCCACTCTCTAGAAAGGCACTGGGTGCTTATAGAGAAAGCATTCAAAAGGGATCTGAGATTCAGTCCTCTCTCACTTTGACCCAGCTCCGTGGGCCTCAGGTTCTGCAGCTATCACCCTGAAATACCTAAAATTCAAAATCTGTTGCAACTTTTTCAGTTTTTACGTTTTCATTATATTTGAACACAACCTTGACTATAACTTCTGGAAATCACTGATACTGTTATTATCTGCATTTCATGAGAAGAAATGATATTTACCCAGTATTCTCTTGTAAAAGAGCTTGTGCTGAACATCAATCTCTCTTAAAATATTTCTCATGTTAAATGTAGACTTTGTGTCTCTGCTTCTTTGCCTCAGCAGTAGCACAATGTTCTTACTCTAAATATAAAATTATAAAAAAAGCAAGAAACAATATTTTCTTTAATTAGCTTCTTCCTTTAGGGGTTTTAGAAGAAGGGTTATGACTTGACAAAGATCCTTCCC
Source organism: Physeter macrocephalus (assembly GCF_002837175.3). Lineage (NCBI taxonomy): Eukaryota > Metazoa > Chordata > Mammalia > Artiodactyla > Physeteridae > Physeter > Physeter macrocephalus. The sequence continues at coordinate 46,567,677 of NC_041226.1, read as the reverse complement.
ATCTGTTCCTGTTTGTTTGCTTTTATTTTGACTTCCTTTCGTTGTCTTATCAAATATCACATGAATCATTAACATTTGTTTTCATCATTTGTTTTGGTTTCCCTTACTTTATATGATTAAGACATTCTGTTGAGAGAAGCTCAGGGTTACTATATTTCATATTGACCTAATATTATTTAAGTAAATATTAAACTTTCTAGATGTATAATCTTATATGTTTGCCCTCTGTTATGTTCATGTTTCCCTCAGCTCTGGAGGAGTGAGATATGGGCACATGCAACTGTTTTGTGAAAGCAGCAAACTTCATTAGATTACAGGTGTCTGGATATAAGTTTTGAACAAATAGATGCCATTTTTAATAAAACTACTTTCTAACAGGAAATGTAATCTATTAAGCCCTTTGTGCTAGAGACAAGTAAGAGATCCTTGTGGATGTTTTTGCAAGGAAGTTCTATTCAAAACTGGAAGATATACTATTTGCCTACCGAGTAATACTTTTCAGTAACATACTCCCTTGTTAATGATTCCACTTAGTTTTCATACAATGAAAGCATTGGATTTCTGGTGTCAAGTAATTTGAAATTATTACAATTTGTATGCCATCTTCTCATATAAAATCTCATCATATATTGTGTTTGTTATTGAACAAACATCATTAGTTTTTTAAAGTAAATGATCAAGCTATTCAATACTTTAGTTTTATATATGGAATAAAAGCTAAATCATATATCTCTCTCTATGCATTAGATGTTACAAATAACTACATATAACAATAGCTGCAAAAACATTAAATCAGTGTACACGTATAACTGAATCACTTTGCTGTACACCTGAAACTAACACAACATTGTAAATCAACTGTATTCTAATATAAAATAAAAATTAAATTTAAAACAGAGCAAACTTAATTCATGAACACAAAACAAAACAGAACTGGAAATTTTGTGACATTCTCCATTTCTCCCTCCTCATCCACAGCTAAAAAATAACAGATAGAATATATTTAATGGTCTGAGTTGAAGATTTCAACTTTAATGTTAAAACCTGAGATTCATTTTTATCAGGAGTTTAAAATTTTTTTCTTTAACTCATCTATAGATCCAAATCTGCATAATAACAGTAAGCAGCATACAAAAATTCACACCTGCAATAAACTATTCAGTGATCTGGATACTTTCTTATACACCAAAGTAGCGCTGTAAACATCAAATCACAATGAACTCTGGAACTATTAGGAATTTGTAATCTAAATAGTTTCATTCAGTGCCTACTCCCACATGCTTTTAATTAGAAGAGACTTTTTAATTAAGTACTCCCATGCACAAAGTGTCACTTGATGACTTTTGTCATATCAACCTCCCTTACGAAAGCAAATAATCATTGTGTCAACGGAAGATATTTTCTCTGAAACCAGACTATAAGAATTTTAGTTCTGATTTCAAGTTGTTCAGTTGAGGCTCTGCATACTAAAAGGAAACCTCTGTTTTCTGAGAAAATGCGTGAGGAACAGATTCACAAAGCAAGGAGACTGATGGTACCAAGGTGTCCTCTGCAAATCAGAGACAGGGTATTTCCTCCAGTGATCTTGCAATTGCTTATTAGAGGAAGTGACATAACAGAATAGATTTGGGTTCACACAAATATCTAATCACTGCGCTTCCATTCACTAGCTCTTTGAAAATGTGCAAGATAACTTAACCTTTTTGAGCCTTAATATCCTATTTGTAAAAGGCACTAAGAATACCTATTTTGTTGAGTTGTTGAGAAGTTTAGATTTAAAATCTATAAAGTGCCCTGAGCACAATAGGTGCTCAGAAAATATTAGCTATACTGTTGATAATCATTATTGCCTTTATTGCCAATTTACTTGATCTTAAAAAAGTTCTCGGGCTTCCCTGGTGACGCAGTGGTTGAGAGTCCGCCTGCCGATGCAGGGGACTCGGGTTCGTGCTCCAGTCCGGGAAGATCCCACATGCAGCGGAGCGGCTGGGCCTGTGAGCCATGGCCGCTGAGCCTGCGCGTCCGGAGCCTGTGCTCCGCAACCGAAGAGGCCACAACAGTGAGAGGCCCACGTACCGCAAAAAAAAAAAAAAAAAAAAAAAAGTTCTCATCCGTTTGAGATCTCAAGGAATGATTGTTTCATAAACCCTGCTCAGCATCAGGAAAACATATTTTTCTCTGGCCAACAAATGCAGAAATAAAGACAATATAGGAAATGGTGAGTAGGTGTGAGATTATCTAGTTAGAAAGGAAGTGTAATGCACAAAGGGCAGCCATTAAAACAAAACATAAATAAGCCTCTGAGTTTCCAGATGCAAACAACACACTTCTGAATAATGAAGTCTTAGCCATGAAAATACTCAGGGATTCCAATACTCTCCATCCTGTGCTTGTTTTTACAGGGGCTTCTCTAGGGCTCCATCACTTTGCCTGCTGTTTGAAGAGTAGGGGAAGGAAAGATTATTGGCACCATTATTACATAACATAAAAAAATCATGGCACAGTTTGAATTATGGGCCCATGTATTCTTCCTAGCACCCTTGCCATTCAGCTTGCTCTCCGGTGGTTTGTTATCAGAAGCCTGAGATGAACCTACAGTCCCATAACTCAGAAGCCTGCTGGTAGCTCTCTGGGTACATCCATAGGTGGTTATTTGCTGTGGGCTGGCGGGCCAATATAACTTCTCTGCACCAACATAAAATTACTTTAAACCTTTTTTTTCTTACAGACTTTGAATTATCCATAAGTATGTTTTAATAAAGATGACAAAATTATATGGTAGAATTGCCTTGAAAGTTAGGCTCCATAGACAAAGGGAAAGGGAGTTACTCTGTAGGGTCTGTCTATGCCTGGTATGTTTCTGTTTCCAGGTCATTCTAAGGCAGATAATCTCTGATGTCTAAGTATTATTTAATCATGAAAATGCCTTAACTGTACCAGTTGGGATATATTTTATAGCTGGCATCTTTAATGCTTGATGCTTTTGTTCATCTGTTAGGAACATTAGTCAAAAATTTAAAGAGACATTTATTAAAAGTAGATTATTATAGTAGATCAAGTACTGAGCACATAAATACAATGTATATAATTTTTATAAACAGGCTTTGTATATGATCTAAAGGATCTTATAAAATAATTATTCATGCTATAATTTTAATTAATATATTTTTATTTTAAAATTTGGTTTCAGACAGACTTTAAAATTTCTAACATGCTAAAAGGAATTTTTTTTTTTTTTTTTTTTTTTGTGGTACGCGGGCCTCTCACTGTTGTGGCCTCTCCCGTTGCGGAGCACAGGCTCCAGACGCACAGGCTCAGTAACCATGGCTCATGGGCCCAGCCGCTCTGCGGCATGTGGGATCTTCAAGGACCGGGGCATAAACCCGTGTCCCCTGCATCAGCAGGCGGATTCTCAACCGCTGCGCCACCAGGGAAGCCCTAAAAGGAATTATTTTTCATACGTAAGCATAAGTAATTGATTTCTCTGAAACCTTAACATTTGAGACTGCATTAAAACTTTTAAGGCAAGCATCATGCTGAAGCATTCTCCTTCTGATACTGATGGGAAAAGAAATATGGCTGCTGCTTTCGTGGGTCTCGCCATGTAAGAAGCATCCCATACGTAAAGTGAGACAAAGTGCTACGGAGTTAATTCTTAGGATGCTTGTGTTGGAGAGTAAATTGGAGACTCTATATAGAGAAGTTTAATAGATGGGAGCAGCAATGTAAGCGGGTAAGGAGGAGGTACTTATCTTGAGGCATCTAGAAGGAATAACAGGCCTGAATACTCCAAAGCAGTGCAGAGCTTGGTGTGCCATATGTAGAATGGCACACCATTCTACGTAAAGGAGAGCCAGGGTCACTGACTGAGGGAGAGGGGAAACATATAAGGTTAGAGAAGAAAGTCAGTAGCAAATTATATAGCACTTTGGTGGAGAATTTGGCTAGTGGACCTTTTAAAACAAGGATTCATACTTAATGAATGATTTCTATATATCCATTCTTTGCTACTACATTCCTAATACTTAATATGCTATAGACATCACAGAAGATTAGAAAACAATTTTTCAAGACTTTAATTTTTTTCTTTAACAAACATTTTTTTTTTGGCCGTGCCCTGCGGCTTGTGGAATCTTAGCTCTGCGACCTGGGATAGAACCTGGGCCCCCAGCAGTGGAAGAGAGGAGTTCTAACCACTGGACCACCAGGGAATTCGCATAATATTTTTTTCTTTAACGTACAAAGATTTTTTAAAACTCCATAGACTGAAATGTTAATTTTGAGAAAATAATTTCTTTTCCACAAGTATTTTGAAGGACTTCACTGAATAAAATTTGAATTTGGGGGAAATTGAGAATGTTTCTCTCCCCCCGTGTAATCCTAGGAAACTTTGTCTATTTGAAAAAAAATAAGAATGAGAATGATATCCTCAACTTAAGTGAATACATGATAGAAATATTGAGATAATTGGAAAGAGAGAGAAGTAGGGATAAATTAAAAAAGGACTAAAAATTAGAAAATTTTGGTTAAAAGCATCAATGTTCTACTTCTTTGGTTATTTCTATGACTAAATTTTAAAACAATTTAGTTGCTTTTCTTGGTACAAACATTAAGATCAAAATTGTCTTCTAAAAGGTCCAGTTTTTAGCCACATGATACTAAGAATATGAAAGAAAAGTTTCAGTTTATTTTTATAATATTAGTTTATTAGGTTTATTTATCTACTTTGTATAAATCACATGAAAACTATATCTGATGTATTCATTCATTCTTTCATTCAAACACATTTTATTGAACATATACTGGGTGCTTAGACTACATTAATAAGCCAAACAGCATTCCATAACATCTTGGAAGTAATAGTCCAACTGTACAAAGTAGGCTAAGTTAAAACATGTTGTAGGAATATAAAACTTAGGCACACCAATATTTCTGTGAAGTAGAAAAATAGCTTAACATTGGTTTTTAGCTCCTTACTAATTATTGTATCTACCACAGATTATGTATAAGCACTCAATTAGCTTAACATTGATGGTGAAATCTGCAAATATTTAGACTCTCTATTTCCTAAATTTACTGTAGGCTGTTTCTATTTCCTTAATGCTTTAATTCTTGAAGCTATCAGACATTTTTCAAACATTTACATTGCAATATGCATTAAAAAATTTTTTTGGAAAACTTTACTTTTCTGATTAGCTTCTACTGTAGACATTAAAACGTGAAATTTAAACATATTTTGTACAAATATTTCCAAGGTTTATACCACACCACAAAGTGGACAGTTGGGAGAGTGTTACATTTGGGAAATAGGCTTATGCTTTGTTTTGTTTGTCCTCTGGATTTTTAATTTCTTATTTTTGCTTCAGTCAAGTGGGTTTATTGAAGATTTGATTTACTTTTCTTTCTCACATAGCTGTGTGTTTCTCAATAGGCAAAAGCTGTGTAATATATTAATATTTAATTGTTCATTTAATCTCACTTCAAGGTGGTAAAGGCTATAGTTCATTGATATTGATGAAATAACCCAAGTGGCTTTCACATAAATAGCAACAAATGTGCACAACAGTTACATTACATGGTATATTTAACAACACCTCTAAGAAGTAAGATGAGAGCTCAGTCTTTCCTGATGGAGATATATCTGAGTGCATTCAAAGAAAATTTGGTTCTGCAAGCTTGGAGGAAGTAATTGTCATTCAACAGAAGTCAACTAGCTTTGCATATCAGTAAAACACATACACACACTCTTATCTATTTTCTGAGTGCTCTGTACTGATATCAAAATAGCAAATATATATTTATGAGAGCTAGAAACATATTCTTTTCAGTCACTTAAATTCAATGTAACTATGAAATTAACTTTGAGAATATGTGAAAAATGTTACTTCCTAAATAAGTGAGGATAGAATAAAACCCACAAATTTTATATCAGGCTATGTAGTTTTTATATTCACATTTGTCTCCCAGATGTCATATAAGTAATTATTTTTTGTTGTTCATTTTTAGATGGAAGACTGTATTTGAAAACTACTGTCATGTACTGAATCTTTCCTGTTGAAGAAGTCCATGTTATAGTAAAGAACTTTGCAGTCAGACATTCGTCATTGGAAAGTTCGGGAAAAAAATAAAGTCCTTTTAAGGGAACTTCCTCAATTTTGTGTATTAATGTTCTTTAAAAGTTTAAGTATTCTACAAAAAAAAAAAAGTTTCCTTCATTGATTTTCACCTGTGGTTCATACCAGAGACCTGAGAATGTTTGTAAATGTACAAGTATCAAACTTCTTACAGTTAATAATTGCAACTTTGCTGCTGGACACTTGTATATGGAGTCAAAGGCAGGTCTCAATAAGACCTAGCTTTGTTTTTTTAATGGAATGAACCATTTTCCTCTTCTGAAAATTCTGTATCTGAGCACCTCAAGAGACGCTTGTAGCACTGGTCACCCAGACATACAGAATTATGTCCTCCAGAAACCAGCAAGAACACTTGGAAATGAACTTGTAGGGGACATAGAGGATTCCTAAAAAATCAATAAATCAAAGAGTAATATTCTGTTACATTCTATTTTAAACTCTCTAATTGTGGGTTTTCTCCTGAAGATTTTTGTTCAGGTACTTTCCAAAAGACCAACAAATGGATATTGACAGCAACCCCATGAAATAACATTTTGCATACCTGAAAAGAAGCATTGGAGATAAGCCAAAAGGTTTCACCGAAGGTCTTTTTTCCTTAAAAATATATAAATGTAACATGTTTTCATTCCAAACTGGTAGTGGTATATAGAATTTAAAATGATCATTATGCTTCTTCTTCAAACTGTTGGTCACATGTACAGTATATAAACATAAAACATACAAGGAAGGTATTATGTATGCAGTAGTATACTAGAGTTTAGGAAAATGAAAATTTTAGAAAATACGTTTTGTCACCCTGTTGGTCAGAAAGACACCTTTCTGGTTTTAACGCATGCAGGCATGTAAATATTTGTCTGGAGTCACAGTATTAATGAATGAGATCTTAAGCATCTGGTGACATCAGAACTCTGTGTCAGCCACTTTTATTTGTATATTGAACCCTAGTTAGTGCCCCAAACTGCACTATTGAGAATGGATTGTGGCTGAACAGTAAATCAAAACACCAGAAATATTTTTATATGTTAATGTCATATTATGTTAATGTTGCTGAAAGACAAAACCTAACAAACCCTTGATCCTTGATGTATCAGTCCAATACCATGTAGCGCTGAGTGATAAAGTTAAAATGTGTTGTGCTTCCCACCCTGGTCAGAGGGAAGGGTGCCTACGTGTTATTTTCACTGTCTTTTTGAAAGTTACACTATGTGTTTTCACTTTTGTGCAGATAACTGGAAGTCAAGCTGCGAACAGTGCTTATTACATGCTGAAGTTACCTTCTCTTTGTTTTTACATATTTGGAGTTACACCTTTAAAGACTGATATGTGAATCAGTATAGTTGCTGGACATTTTATGATTCTGCTGTCAGCTTACAATTTTATGATCATAACATTATTTATTACCATAAATAGCAAAATCTTAAATGACCAAGAAAACTAGCTTAAAAATGTTTAAAGATAGTTCTCATTGGGTATTAATGATTTGAAAAGAAATTAACGTTATAGATACACTGGCACTAAGCTTCTATAGTTTTTTAGGTCTTCCTTGCAATACTGGAACATATTTCTTTTGTGTAGCTCTCTATTAACCAGCTAAGACCATTTTTAATGCAATAAAAAGGTTATATATACAGTTCCTATTTTTAGCTTGCTTAAAAGGGAGCAATATTTTTATTTAAAACACTGTTAGTAAATGCTCTGTAGAAACTTGGTTTTCTAAGCATAGTTCTTCCATAGCCTTCTTTTGTTATTTGAGCACAAGAGATTCTATTCCTTGTTGTATGTATCTCTTGTTTTTCCCTGTATGCAGTCTTTAAAGGATTACAACACTTAAAATCAGAGGAACTTGTGGCAAGCTTTTGAATCATACATTTTTTGAAAGTTTTTTTAAAAGCCTACAACTTCCATAAGTAGTAAAATCAGCCATTTCTCTGCTTCTTGCATAGAGTCACCTGTTAAGTAGGTTAAATAGTTTTAAAATATATACTTTCCAGACCTTTGAGAATGTTTTAGTGTTTGGTTCGCTATAAAAGGAAATTTTAGCAAGGATTAAAGAAAAAAGCTATCAGCTATATGCTAAGAGAGAATCTTACTAACATGTTGTAAATATTGCAAGTCATGAAATGTTATTTTAAGTCTGTAACTTAAGTTTTTTTTCCCCTTTATTAGTTATACAGGTTGGTTTAAAATTTTTTTTTTTGGTTTAAACAAGTAAAATTGTGCCCATTTTATGGTTTCCCTGCTTTTGTAATCCTAAAATTATTAATGTCTGGTTGTTCTATATTATAACCACATTTGCACTCTATGCAAGCCCTTGGAACAGAACATACTCATCTTCATGTAGGACCTATGAAAATTGTCTATTTTTATCTATATATTTAAAGTTTTCTAAAAATGATAAAAGGTTATTACGAATTTTGTTGTACAAAATCTGTACAAAAATCTGTTTTTACATCATAATGCAAGAATTGGAAATTTTTCTATGGTAGCCTAGTTCTTTGAGCCTGGTTTCAATGTGAGAACCACGTTTACTGTTATTGTATTTAATTTTCTTTTTCTTTTCAACAATCTCCTAATAAAACTGTCTGAAATCTCCCTGTGACTTTATTTACAGTTCTTCTTTATTAAATTTTGTGAAATGCATGGCACTGAAGGAATATTCACTTTCTAATGGGAGGCATCTCAGAACAACATAAGTCAGCTCTTTACAATGTGAAGGGAACAATGCTCAGTGATTTTATTTAACATGCAACTGCTTCTATCTCTAATATGAATTACTGTGGTGAAAAACATCATAAAAGCGCACTCTGTAGTTATTGTTTAACAAGCAGATTTTCCATATTTTGTTTCTTGCCAGCTAAGCAAACTGCCCACATATACATGATTTATTTATGTACATTTCTCAGTTTAGGAAGCTGTTATTTGTACCTTTTTCCTTTACATTCTTATATTCCCATGATTCTTATTTCACAAAGCTTTGTGCTGAATAATGTAAAGTAGACATGTTGATGGAACAAAATATATTATTCCCATATCTATAAGAGTGTAGATTTGTAACTCTAACTCAGTGTTTTGCTTTCAGTCTCTTATCATTGGGAAAAAAAAGGCCTTTAGAAACTTCGCAATTCCTATAGCCTTTAATAATATATAAACGTTTTAATCAATCCAAAATGCAGCACTCAAAGAAATACTGGGTTACTGTATCTGTGAATACTCTAAACATTCCCAAAAGAATGGAAAATGAATTTTTTTCTGTCTAAAGAGATTATTTCCATGAATTAACAAATTATGATTTATCCCTAATAAAACCTCAAATGTTTATGTGACCATTAGAAACACATTTTTGTCTTCTGTCCTCATATGTTTTTGTCAGTTAAGACTTGTACTAGAACATCGTACAGCCTCTGGATGTTAGTGGCATTTGGTGACGATTTAAGGTTTCTCCCCATGTGTTTTCATTGGCATGAGCAAATTTACAATATGAACACAAGTTATTTATGACTAGAGGAGAGTAAATTATAAAGTTACATGGATTGCATTTTTTAAAAATTATTTATTTATTTATTTATTTATTTATGCTGTGTTGGGTCTTCGTTTCTGTGCGAGGGCTTTCTCTAGTTGTGGCAAGCGGGCGCCACTCTTCATCGTGGTGCGCGGGCCTCTCGCTATCGCGGCCTCTCTTGTTGCGGAGCACAGGCTCCAGACGCGCAGGCTCAGTAATTGTGGCTCGCGGGCCTAGTTGCTCCGCGGCATGTGGGATCTTCCCAGACCGGGGCTCGAACCCTTGTCCCCTGCATTAGCAGGCAGATTCTCAACCACTGCGCCACCTGGGACGCCCGAATTGCATTTTTACATATGGGAAGCAGGGATGTTAATAGGATTAAAATATTATTGTAAATGGTATTGTAAATATAACACTTTTCCTCATGTGTAGGCTTGGTGCTAACATTTATCTTTCCTATGTACAACTGGTATATAAAAGCTGAACCAAACCTCATTTATTCCTTTAAACAGATTCATTAATAAAGCCTCTATTCTGCACAAAGCACTGTGTTGTAATGAATGAAAACATAGCTGTTTTCCCAGAGGAGCTTATAATTTTGTTGGAATAGGAAGTCTTACTTTCAGCAAGAGAAGATTCACTGAGCATCTTTTAGACTGTCATGGATATAGAGCTAGTATTAAGAGGGCATTGGCTTAGACGCCTTCCTACTAAGTGGTAACAATCTAGTGACCCATTTTGTACCTTCACCTTCTAGCGACTAATATAAGACAGTTTGGGCGTCAGACAATTCTGTAGAGATTGAGAAAGGGGCTGGATACAGTTTCCCCTAGGTAAAACACCATACTAGTTATTCTTTTCATGTTATTTTTCATGTATTTCAGTCACATCACTCTTCTTACCAAGGCTCACAAACTTTATTTTAAATAAGTAGCCTGTTCGCAAAAATCATCAACAACCAATAAATTCCTAATATTCAGATTATTGAGTATAGAGGTACAATATTCAATTCTTATCATCCAGCATCTGTGTGGCTAGGGCACGTAATGGCCTAAAATGATTCAACCACAGAGCATAAATTCCTAAATGCCAAATGAGTGTGTTAGGTAATGAGTGACATTTGTAGTGGCAGCATCATTTACATTTATAGGTTAATGAGCTCGAGATTTTGGCTCGCAATATTGCATCTGTTAGGACTCCTTTGGTTGGCTGTAACAAAACGAATTCCTGCAAGTCTAAAGAGCAAAAGGAATTGGTTAGGGAGACAGAGGGGTGCACATGGGACCTCAAGCCAGGATTGCAGCCAACCCCCAGGGACCAGGGTTCCTCTTCAACTTTCATCTTTCTGCTCCTCTCAGCGACTCTGCTTCTTTCTCCTCTCATTGCGGACATATGTGTTCCTCTTGGTTCCTCTACTCTTCAGGAACATAAGACCCCACCCACCGAAGTGAACCAATCATTTTCTCTCTCTTGTCTTAAGTCAGAATCCCTGAGTTCTAATTGTCTGGAGCCAGAGCACATGGCAGTAAGGTAGCTTGGCACTACAAATAGCTGAATCTGAGGAATTTTAGAAACTACTGTGTCCAATTAAATTTGAATCTCGGGGGATTGGGGCTGTGGCATCAGGATTTTTAAGTTCCTAGGGTGATTCTAATGAGCAGCTAAAGTTGAGGACCACTGTCTGGGAGGGTGGCAAGTATTACATAGAAAATGACTAGTGGGCCTTCTGTTGTGGGGTAAGGGGGGTAGCTGGAGTGAGTGGGGGCCATTGTGAGCTGTGCAGACACTATAAAAGCCAACTAATAGTTCTTTAAAATCATAAAAATTACATAAAATCTATACACTAATTCATATATTTTTAAAAAGTAATTCTAGCATTGTGAACCTAATTCTGAATTGAATATGAATTTACAAACCTCCCTATCAGGTTTAATAGAAGTCACATTATTTTTTCTAGATAAAATTATTGATTAATATGACCTTAGAACTAACTACACAGGGAGGTAAAAATTCTATTTCAATCATTACTGAAGCTTCCTCCCTCTGAATGACCTCAGTCCAAACATTTTTCACAGTCCATACCATCTGGGGAGAACCCCTCGAGTTTTCATGCCTAGAATCTAGTTTTCGAGAAGCTGTCCTAAGCCCTTCCCTTTGGAGAGACTTCAGGTTTGTGGGAGAAAAAATTACACAGTGTGGTGTAATTCTCAATGTGGAGGAGAGGAATATTTAAGACAATTAATTTGTAATTGGGAAATTACATGCGAAAGGAGGTAATGTTTCTATGCTTTATTTGAACTGGTAAAATGTCAATCAACACAAGTAGACTTGTGATAAGTTTTGCATATAGAACGTAATACCTGGAGCGACCATTGAAAGTGCTGTTATCAATATATATGCTCTACAAGAATATAGATAAATCAAAATGGAATTCAACACTGTAGCAAGATTAGCTCCCAGATAAAAAGTAAATATTTTAGGGTAATTCATCAAGAACTTTAAGATAACTTTGCTAGTAGTTTCCACCTCTCTTAGGCACTTTGGCTGCTCTTTCAACAATGCTAATTGTGTGCCAAACTTTGTCTACTACTACAGATTAAGATAAGTTGGTTGATACATCTCTAGCACAATGCATCTCTATTTTCTACTTATCGGGTGTACTCACATCCAATAATATATTTCAAACTGATTTTTTTAATGTAGAAACTGAAATGGTAACTATTAAGTTGTTAACATTTGTTTTTACTTTTTTAATTTAATTTTTATTTTCTATTGGACTATAGTTGATTTAAACATTTGTTTTTACTTTTTTAATTTAATTTTTATTTTCTATTGGAATATAGTTGATTTACAATGTTGTGTTAGTTTCAGGTATACAGCAAAGTGATTCAGTTATACATATACATATATCCATTCTTTTTCAGGTCCTTTTCCCGTTTAGGTTATTACAGAACATTGAGTAGAGTTCCCTGTGCTATACAGTAGGTCCTTGTTGATTATCTATTTTATATATACAGTAGTGTGTATATGTTAATCCTAAGCTCCTAACTTATCCCTCCCCCAGCAACATTTGTTTTTTAGAAATCCCGTTGTTAACTTCTACCTCTGCCTCAAGTGTGGGGAGCTGATGTTGATACCAGTCAGTCCTTTTTTACTAACTCATCTTTTTAGATTTACAAAGGAAAAGAGTCTCCCATTGAGATGGATCTTTTTTTAAGTCCATCTGGTTGTTACGTGCCTCGATTCATTTATGATGAATGTTTTTTGTCTCCTTCCATTAATAAATTTTGATGCTTCTTAGTATATGCTTTACATGCTTTGCTTCCACTTTTCCCGCAGATAGCTACTATGAGATAATAGGTACACAACAGGGTCTAAATGAAAATGGGAAAGTTCTTGGAAAATGAAGTTCCCGGCAATGTCAACAGAAATGGTCAAGAATGGAGAATCTGATCAAGGAACCAACAGGCAAATCATCTAATAGAACAATGTATTTTTAGGGGAGAACAGTCAAGATGGGGGTGGTAGAAAATTCTTAATTGACTAACATAAATGATGCTTTAACATCTAGATTTGACAAGTATTTAAAGCTATCTTTAGGTTTTGGGGACACTGCCTCATCCCTGGGGAATTTTTCACCTGCAGTTGCCTCAGTGTAGCCAAATGTATGCCTATTTTGGTAGGTTACTTAGGAGTCCTCTTTTATCTGCTGAGTATTCAGTGTTAGGCCCAGGGGTCTTCTGCTCATTCTTGCATCTGTACCACATGTATCCATAGTAAGCACTTAGGTATTCTTTACCCCAACAAACACCTTTAATGTTGGAGCATTGTTCCAAATGCAGCCAACCCTCCTTGTACCTTTGTCACAACAGTGAGCCAGACACACATTTCTACCAGGTGAAATTCCAGCCTGAGATAGACACTGGTCCTCTGTGTCCAATAACCTCAGATCCTCTGAGTGGTCCTCTTGAGGTCCCTTTAGATTTTAGATGAAAGACAGACACCCGTCACCTCCTATGGGTGATTGGAGGGGATTGGACCTGGAAAAAGCCACAGCCCTCAACAACAAAAATCTGTTTACCTCAATTCTTTAGCCCATATCTTTCATCTCTTTTACAGTCTGTAGGTGTATGGACAGCTGAGGCCACAAAAGTAGTTTTCAGATAGCTATTTGCAAGCTCTGCATGTTGACCTTGCATCTTACCTTGGAAGGTGGTATCCATTTTATTCATTTATTAATTAATTTATCAAAAATTACCTTTAATATTTTGGAGATAATTATAGACTAAATGCAGTTATAAGAAATGACAAAGAGGCATCCCATATACACTTCACACATTTTCTTCAAGGATAACATTTTGCATAAGTATAGTATAGTGTCAAAACCGGGAAATAAACATTGATATCACCTACCAACTTTATTCAGATTTCATCAGATTGACATGCACTCATTTGTGTGTGTGTGTTATATATGTTTAGTTCTGTACAATCTTATCACAAGTGTAGATTCCCAGATACAGAATATTTCCATCACAGGGATCCCTCATGCTACCTTTTTATAGCTACAGTCACTAACTTCTCTCCCTACCTTTCTGTATAAGTTACGGTTCTCCAGAGAAACATAACCAATAGTGTAAATACACACACATATAGAAATGTACATGCTACCAGGCCCTGTAGAGTATGCAGATGCTTCAAATGCCCCCACCCCTATTCCTCCAGTGGACCCCGTGGCCTGTAGAGAGGGAGTAGGTGAAATTCCCTCTGATGCCTGGTATATAGTTGGGTCTAAGCCACCCACATGGATTGCAGCTGCTATTCAGCCCAACACATACCATGTGGATGGAAAAAAGAAGGAACTGCAGCAGCCAGTGGGCTGAACTCAGAGAGGTTTGATTGGTGATCAGTCCAGCCCAGGACATTGACCCTTTGCATTAACAATTAGGCTGTTCCAAAGGGATTAACTTTATGACTTGGGCACTGAGAAACGGAAGGGTGGATGATCATGAATAAGCCCTGTGGGGTCAAAATATGTGGAAAGATGTTTGGGTTATCTTGCAAGAGACTGAGACAGTCCTCACTGTTTCAACCCACTGGTTCATCCCAGCCCTAAGCTGTGTGTGGACCCTACCAACTTATACTTCAGTAAATACAACAGGTTAGGTACATAGAAAATCAGCCAGCACAGTGCCTGATTTCAATGGTGTATTGTCAAGGATGCCGGACTGCCCTTGAAATACACTGACTTGGTTAATGCAGTAACAGAATGTCCTGTGTATTCTATTCAATGCCCAAGGCAACTGCCAAATGAGTCTGGCACCACCCATCAGAGTTCCCAACTGGTGAGAAACTGGAAAATTGATTGTATTGGCCCCCTCCCTCTGAGTGAGGGTTCTAAATATGCCCTGGCTTGTATGGACGCTATGTCTGGCCTAACCCAAGCTTTGCTTTGTTGTTGGGCAAACCAGGCTGCCACCATTATGGGCTTAGAGAAACTGAATACAATGTACCAATACCCTGGTGGAATCGACAGTGATCGTGGGTCATATACTGAAGGTCATGCTGTGCAAGACTGGGCAAAAGAACATGACATTGAAAGGAGGCTCCATCTCTCCCATAATCTGAAAACAGCAGGGTTGGTAGAAAGGAAGAATGGAATATCAAAGCAGCAGCTTAAATGACTAACAGGTAAAACTACCTTGGCCAGTGGACTAAGGTATTATCTTCCACTTTAATACATTCAAATGAGCAACTAGTAGGGTCTACTGCTCCATATGCCAGACTGGGGACCCCTGTTGAGACACCCAACACTATAAAGTTATGGAAGTCATGGAAAACAACCATTGCCCCTTTTCTCACAGTAGATCAACATGCTATGCTGCTGAGAACACCACATCCCATCATGCCTGGGGAAAGGTATTATCTACTGGAATTTGTAATGGGACAGCCCATTGGGATGGATGTTACTATGCCCCCCTGTGTAAGGGGTTATGACTCAGTCTCCACTGGGGTCTTATTGTCCAGCTACAAGCTGATGCTGTTGAAACTCACTACACCTGGAATAGAACACTCACCATTGAAAGAGGAAAGAAGGTGGGGGTCTTGGTCTGGCATATCCTACCCCCAGTCCATCTCCTCACATCTGACAGTGCTGCCTCCCTCCACCAACGTGTGTCATATGCACACACAAGTCATGTTCCTAAAGTGCCACCTCCCTCTCCTCGAGGCCAGGTGGACATGCTCTGTTTCCCGCTGGTATGATTATTTAGCAATCATCTTTATTCCCTCCACTGGCCTGGAGGACATTATAACCCTTACTAAATCCACCCAGCAAGCCTTGAATGAGAACCAGCAAAGCCTGTCCTTACTGAACACCGAAATGTCTCTGAGAAAAGCTGTCCTCCAAAACTGAATGGCCTTGGACATTATCACTGCCTCACAAAGAGGCACTTGTGCCATTATCCAAGCAGACTGTCGTGGGTCCAGACCTGAGGAGTCTGCTCATGTATCGTCTTTATTAAATCAAATGAGGGTGAAAGTGAATTTCCTGAATGATCCAACCCCCAGTCTAGGGGACTTAGTAAATCAGTGGTTTTATCATGAGGCTCTTGGTGGGGAAAATTGTTACTCATTTTGCACGTGCCTATATTTGCATGTGACTATATTGTTGCTGTGCAATCTGCCTCCAATGCAGCCAGAGAGCCGCCAAATGTGCCACCTCCATTCTAATAAAACCCCTTGCTGACTGTTCAGGGCACATTGCAGAAAAGGGGAACATGTGAGATTGTATGGGCCAGTCACAAGGGGCAGAGTTTGGAAGGAGGTTATTGAGAAGACGTGACCACTAGTTGACCCTTGAGCTGGACCCAGGCAATCGAATGCTCCTTACCCAGCCTCCTGTTCTTGGAATGTATGTTCTGCCCACCATTTCCACTCTAAGACACAGCTTTGAAAAAGTAATGTGTTGTTGAGACCATCTGGACTGTTTACATCACTGAACCTGGTTAAGGCCTCTATATAACTGTTAAGATTCTAGTGGGCGGGTGCAAAGACCTACTTGTTTTGTAGTCACCCGAGGTAAGCATAGTAAGTAAGTTCCCTTGTTTCTCAAAACTGATACCTACCAATCTGGAGGTGTCTGCCTTTTTCCTTGGTCTCTCCTTGCCCTTAGTGTACAGGGACCAGTTTCAGATTATACCTGGGGAATTCTCGAGGTTTCGAGCAAACATTTATTTTTTAGTAGTTGTAAAATATCTTTATTTCATACTCTTCTTGGAAAAAAATTTTTACTTAGTGTATACTTCTAGGTTCCCAGTAATTTTATCTTAGCAATTTCTATGTTACACTGACTTCTGGCATCCGTTGATATCTTGGAAAGGTAGTTCGAATATTGTTCTTTGTAGGTAATTTGTCTTTTCTCTCTGGATGCTTTTAATAACTTTTATTTGTCTTTGCAGCTTGAATATAATGTGTATAAGTACAAACTTATTTTTATTTTTTATATTTGGGGACTGACGTCCCCCAATAATTGAGGAGGTGTTTTTCTTTAATTTTGAAAATTCTAAGCCATTATCTCTCCAAATAATGTTTCTATTTTTTATACTTTTTGCAACTTTCTGGAATCCTAATTTAGTTCTAAGTTAGACTTTTCTATTAACTTCTAAGTTTCTTAACCTTCATACATATATGCTGTTTCTTTAACTGTGCTTCAGATTTATCTTTCAATCTACTAAGTATACAGTTTGCTATTTAACACTTGCATATAATTTTTAATAGCAATTATTTTATTTTTCTTTTTAGAAATTCTTTTTTTTTTCACACCTTCTTAGTCATTCTTGATAGTCCCTCTTTATGTGTTTGGTTCTTTCATTTATGTATTGTGATATACATGTATATATATCACACTTTTATTCTGTTTCTAATAATTCAATATCATATTATTGAGGTCTGATTTTGCATTCATTGTATTTCTGATTCTCTCTAAAGCCTTATCTTAATAATTTTTTTAAAAATTTGGTTTGAATTCATGTTTATTAAAACTTTGTGGGAATCCTTTAAAATCTGGTTTAAGAATGTAGTACTCCATGGAGAAATTTTATTTCCTTTTGCTAAGTGCCTGGGAACAGTTAATTTAAATTTAAATTAACTTAAAGTTCCTAACTTGTAGCCTCTTAGTTCACAGAGTTAGTGTAAATCTGAGTAATCATTTCCAAAGACAGGAGGGTGAGCCTAATTCTCCTGAAGTCTCAAAATGAGAATTTCCTTCTCTACCCAGGGCCACAGCTGATACAAATCTTTTTCCTACATCTGTCTTGGATTTTTTCTACTTGAACCATTTCACTGAGAGTATACTCATTTGAGTTCTAGCTTCATGGGAAGTTCCTCAGTCTGACTTTATTTCCTGCCCCTCATAATCATGATGATTGTAGCTGAAGCTCTGTCACCATGGATTTATAGATGGCTCAGATAAACGAAGACTTTTGCTCTTGGCCACTTTCCTGAAGGTCTTCTCTTTTATTCTGGCCTCAGAGTGACACCCTCATGTTTTAAATATTTAATCCAGCATTTGTTGTTTTTGTTTTTATAACAGGGATATTTCAGTGTGTTGGACTGTTACTATCAGAAGTTAATACTCACTACATAAAACTTAATTTTCAGACTCCTAAAATACAACTTATATTTAATACAAACATTAATCAATCAATTAACAGCAGTTAAATGTTCGTATATTATTTTATCATTATAAGGAATTAATGCTATGTGTAAAATTCTTAGTGTAACTTCAGGAATACAATAAATGCTGAAAAATGTCAATTATTATTATTAGAATAACACAAAATATGAAAGACACAATTTTGGACCTCAGGGAGCATATATGCTGTAATAAAATAAAAGGTTAAGATATAAATATTATATGTTGATTGCAATTCTAGAAAAATAATGAATATATATAGTTTTAATATGTACCTTTTCACATGAAAAATATTTATTTGACATAATATATACATATATAAACTCTTAAGAAAACCTTCTCCTTCATGATTTTTCAGGATTACCCATTTTTTAAAATGAACACATTATTTTTTTTCCATCAGCAAGTTACTAGAGTTTGTTGATACTTTTTGAGCATTTACAACTATATTTTGCTTTCATTCTCAATTAAGTCAAGTTTCTGCCAAACATGATGCAGCTCAACATTTCATTTTTTTCCTCCCTCTTCCTCCCTTCCTCCCTCCCTCCCTGCCTTCCTTTCTTCCTCTCTTTCTCTCTCTCTCTTTCTTTCCTCCTTCCTTCCTTTCTTTCTTCCTTCCTTCCTTCTTTTCTTTCTTTCTTTTTCTTTCTTTCTTTCTTTTCTTTCTTTCTTTCTTTCTTTCTTTCTTTCTTTCTTTCTTTCTTTCTTTCTTTCTTTCTTTCTATTCTACAGAATTTAGAAACAGTAGATAACTTACCTACTAACTTTTTATGTAAGTTACAAAAG
The DNA here is from genome assembly GCF_002837175.3 of Physeter macrocephalus. Lineage (NCBI taxonomy): Eukaryota > Metazoa > Chordata > Mammalia > Artiodactyla > Physeteridae > Physeter > Physeter macrocephalus. The sequence goes on along the minus strand of NC_041226.1, from coordinate 46,548,566 downwards.
AATTTTATTTCTCACTTATTGATTTCTGTATTATTGTTGCTGTATATTGTATCACAACCTATGCTATGAATCACAGCACTACACTGTTATTATTTTTGTTAAAACAGTCAACTATATTTTAAGGTAATTTAAATAATGAAAAAGAAATCTAATATTTACTTACAGAATTATCATTTCCTATTAGCTTCATTCTTTTGGCAAACCATTTTTTTAAATCCAGTATCATTTCTCTTGTGCCTGAAGGACTTCCTTTTACATTTAATTTAGTTTGAGTTTGCTGGTGATGAATTTTTTCAATTTTATATGTCTCAAAAGCCTCTTTGCTTTCATTTTTGAAGGAAATTTCCATAAGTATAAAATTCTAGATTGACAGTATTTTTTTAAGTACTTTGATTTTACTGCTTTATTGTCTTTTCATTTACATTGTTTTTGACAAGAAATCTGTCCTCTTCCTTATCTTTATTCCACTGTAATGTGTCTTTTTTCTTTCTGTATGCTTTTAAAATGTTTGCTTTATTACATGTTATGTGCAATTTGATTATGATATACCTTTGTGTAGTTTCTTTTATATATTTCTCATGTTTGATGTTTGTGGAGATTCTTAGATCATTGGTTTATAGTTTTTATCAGGTTTGAGAAATTTGGAGCCAATATTTCTTGTAATTTTTTCTTCCACCCTTTCTCCTTTCTTCAGGTATTCTAATTGTACACATATTAGACTGCTTGATCCCGTCCCACTGTTCAGGCTTTCTTCTGAAATTTTTAATCTTCTCTTAATTTCATCCAGTGATATTTTATCCCAGAAATTTTTGTGTTATTTTCTAGAATGGTGATTTGGGTCCTTTGAAAAAATACATTCTGTGTCTAAATATGTTCAATATTTTGGAATGTATGCAATATAATTCTTAATCCTTTGTCCTCTGATTCTAAGATCTACCAGCTCTGTGCAATTTTTAACTGATTGATTTTTCTCCTCCTTATATTTCAAGCATTTCTGCTTCATTGCATGCCAGGTAATTTATTATTATATGCCAGTCTTTGTGAATTTTACTTTATTCGATTCTGGTTTGAGTTTTGTTCTTGGACAATGTTTCAGAGTCCCTAGGAACAGGCAGAGTTTCAATGATTCTCTAGGAAAACACAGAGGGCTCAACATATAGTCATATACATGCTTATAATTTATCATGAGGAAAAGATAAAAAGCAAAATCAGCAAAGGAGAAATGCATATGGGGCAAAGTTTGAAGGAAACCAGGGTCAAGCTTTCAAGGGTCCTCCCAGAGTGGAATCACAAAAGGCATTATTAAACCCCCAGCAATTAGTTGTGACAACATGTTCCCAACCAGGGAAGTACCCCCAGTCTGTCAAGTACCCAAATCCCATAGTCCTAGAGGGAAAGAATATGTGCAGCCTAAGCCATGTTTTTGTTTAACCAGTTTAGGCACAGTGAGTCACTTTTATCAGTTTATGATAGGAACTCTCCGCAGACCTAAGTTCCCAGATGCCAGTCAATGTCAACCTTGCATGCAGGACGATTGCTATTGAGTTACTCAGAAACAGCTTCATTCCTTCCATTCTTGATTTGAATTTTGCTAGGTGGGGCTGGAACACTCTTTTGTTTTGTGGTTAATTATTTCCCACTACTGAAGCAAGACACTTTGAGTACTTTATCCAACAGTGCATGAATTGTAGGTTTTAGAGTCTGGTTTGTAGGAATAGGCACTATTCCACAGACTGGTGAGCCTCAGGTTTAGTTCCCTCTTATTCTTGGGGGTGTTTCTTTGCCAGCCTTACATAGTGTTGATCAGGACTGCTGAAAACTCAAAAGAAATACTCTATAGGTATCCTAATTTCTCTCTCTGTGCAATTCTTTCTTTGTTGGTACTCTGTTCTGTGAACTCTGGTCCCTTTGTTCTCCCCAGACTCTGAGGTTCATCTCTTCAATCAGAAAGTCCTGCAGGCTGTGCCTGTCCCCCTCCTTGTGACTCAGACTGAAATCTCTCTCCACGTAGTAAGGCTTAGCAATCTGAACGTTTATTTTGTTTATTTTCTTTCTCTCTGAGATCACTGTCTTCTATTGCCAGATGTCTAATGTCTTGAAAATTTTATTTCAAATATTTAGCATGTTAGTTATTTTGGGGCTGAAGGATAAATCTAGTCCCTATTATTCTATCTTGGCCAGAAGCTAAGATTTCTCAGGAAACATGAATTTAAATAGTTACATGTCATGGTATAGTATAAGGAAGATATATTGAAATAGCTGCATTTTGAGGTCTATTACCAGGTTAGCCTCCAGTTACTCCTTTCTCTTTATCAGATTTTCTTCCTTTTTTTACCCTTGATGGTTCCCATGCTCAGTCATCTGAACATTTTTTAGCAGTGCTACTTCTTATTTTGTTCTCTATATTTGAATGTCTTGAGATTTTTTGCTCAGAATATATAAATTTTTTTTTACTAACATTTTACTTATACCATCCAACAAGGCTAGACTACCACTTTCTCTGTCCTACCTTTGTCTTGTGGCATCCTTTTAATCTTAATTATGAATCAGGTCAGGTGCTAATTTCTTAGGAAGAATTTCTTGATGAGCCTTCCTATTCAATTCACTCAACAAAGGCCACAACCCTTCTTGGCTTTCTCACAAGCCATTGGACTCTATGATTACATCTAAAATGATTTATAATGCTTTTTTTCCCCCTTTGGCTTCTTTTCTTTGAATGTGAGTCTCTCATGGAAACAAATTCTGTCTTCTTTTGTTATTTATGTCATAAATCCCAGCTCTGGGAATGATTTCTAATAGTTGATTAATAAATGTTTGTTAAAATCAGTATGAAATTATGAACTGAACTAGCTCTAAAAAACATTTTCTATCATCTAATATAACAACTTACTTTATAAATAAAAATGATTGAGGCCCAATGAAAACAACAGTGCAGTTTTGTTAAGTATCCACAGAAAGATGCTTTAGGGCTACAGGAACATGGGGCTAAGCTCCTTGGTCAGGATGGACCAGTGAAGGTAGTAAGGATCAGGGATAAGCACAGAGCTGGCAGATATAACTGACATGAAGCAAGAAGAGGTGAAAATGTACATAGTTGGAGGGCACATGGTGTTGGCAAGAATAAAATGGCACAGTTCTTTGTCTTATAAATTCTTAACCTTAATTTCTTTTATATCCCCTTAATGACACTACAGAAGAAATAGAAAAATCTGAGTCATGTATTTTAGAATGAATACAAATAATAATTATAATAATAATAATAGTAGTAGCTAACATTTATTGCACATTTACACATGAACTATATGTTAAGAGCCCTCCTAAGAATTTGATGCACATAACCTCCTTTAAGCCTCACAGTAAGCTCTGAGGTAGGCACTTTTGCATCCATATTTTCAAGATGAGGAAGGGAGACTCAAAGAGATTAACAAGCTGCCCTGTGCTCATGCAGCTAGTAAATGTCAAAGCCAAGATGAGGATTTTTGAGGTCAGTGGTCTTAACCATTAATTTATAATAGTCATGACTCCCACTAACTCTTGATATAAATCCCAGATCAAACTTCCTTGAGCAAAAACAAAAACAAAAAAGAAAAGTTTTTTCAAATCCAGGGTTATTTTAGCCTCTCACAGTTTGATTCAGAGCCTCGACGATGTAATCAGGATTCAATTAAAAAAAAAACTCTCTAACAAGTCTTTCTCTTGTTTTCCTCTCTTTTTTAAGATACACACAAACCATAATTCCTTCAAGTAGTTTAGTCCTCCATGCAGCTAGTTCCCGTTGATAGAAAAATGAAATTTTTTCTTCACCAACAATGTGGGTAAAATAGCTAATTTTTTCACCAAAAAAAATTATCTCCTTCCATTGTGTAATGTAGTTATAGATAATTTTTCTTTCTCTTTTTCTTTTTTTTTTTCAGATCAACAGTTTCAAAGCAAAAGCATGTGACTGAATTCTAGCCAGTGGATTTGGGAGAGAGCTCATATAGGCCATTTCTAGGTCTGGCCCATTGAAATCGCCCATATAATCCTTTGTATTCTCTTTTTACCCATGGGTGTTGCCTCAGAATGATACTGAAAAGCACATTTGATGATGAAATAGCTTGCCTTAGCCCATTTTCCTGAATGCCTATGTGAAATATAATACCCTCTTCATCTTTCACCTATTTGTTTGGGTAAGAAATAACTTTTATTTTTAAAAACCATTGTTAAAAGTTAGCGTTACTTAAAAAACATAATAGTTTTTGGTTTGACTTTTAGGCCTAAATTTATTAATTTGTCCATGCCTGAAATTTGGCTAAGTGGAATTGCTACTGTGATTAACTTAAGTCTTGAGGTCACCCTTCGCGGTAGAGCAGACTCAAATCTACCTGAGTTGCTTGGACTCACAATTGAAGAAGGGGGATCATTTACTATAGATATACTGTAGTTTTTGTTGTTGGTTTTTTTTTTTTTAACCAGGAAAAATAAACCACAACAAAGTGGTAGATTACTATATATTTTCTACTATAATTTTTGATGAGAGGTTCATCAAATAAGTCATATTTTAAGTTTATAATCTTCATGGCTTATTGACACATACTGTCTCATTTTGTCATATGCCCTTGTGAATTGTGTAATATAGGTCATCTTATCCCCGTTTTACAGTTGAGGACAGAGGTGAGGAATGTTTAAGATATTTTCGTTTACTAAGTGTCTCTGAATTTGAGGACAGATAGGTTTTTAATTCATTTGAGGTTGTATGTGATTGAGATAAAAGAAGTGATACTAAATAGGAAATAGTTGAAATCTCTACTCACTGGCTTCCTCTTCTATGGAGAAAGTTTTGTTTCCTGCCTCCTCCATTTGCTTGCTTACAGTATTCAGGTAACTGGTAAAGGTGAAAAAAATAAACAAATGATAAAAAGATGAAGAAAAGAGGAAGAGGAGGAAGTATAAAAAGAAAGTGGAAGAAGGGGATAGAGTGGGAAGTGGGAGAGGAGAGGCCAACACGGAAAAAGAGAACAAATGAGAGCAGAAGTATGGGGAGGAATTTTGGTGGCTTAGAATGAGGGAAGAGAAAAGGCAGCTGCAGATTAACTGCAAGATTGAGAAGTGGAAATATGAGGAAGGAGGATTTTTAGGTACATTTTTATCACCCTATTGGGCACAGTGGAAATACTCAAATTGTTTTCATTGTTTTTGGCTATTGAAATATTGATATTTTAATGCAACCATGTGCAGAAACTAATTAATGTTTACTATTAAGTAAACTCAGCTTTAGTAGATTTAGATATATTGGAAAGTCAATGCACATATTTGAAAGTTAATCAGGTAGAGGTACTAGTAGAGATTTGAATATTTCTAACCCTAGTCTCTGTAGTTAAACCTTGTGTAGACATCAGTGCACATTATACTTGAATTTCTAATTACAGCAGGTTCCTAAACACACAGCATTTCCTAACAAAGTATGTATCAAAAGGTGCGCAATCTGGACACAGAATATTCCAGACCCGTTGCCACAATTTACAGTCTAAATTCACATTTGACTTTACAGGATCCTTAATTCAAATCTGATTGATTTTTTTTTTTAGCTGTTTCAATTCATTCTTTGCCCTATAAGTAGTCATATTTGTAGATGAGTGTGCACTAGATACATTATTTTCTTGGCTTTTGAACAAATTTAGATGAATATTAGGAAATATCTTTCAAAATGTGTTCACTGTTGTTCAGTTGTTATGTTGAATCCTGATTTCATGCTTGCCTGCCTTTTTGTGCTCAGAAAAAGAGTCACACAACTGTTTGTTAATAGACTGTGAAGTGATAACAACTCATATGTAGAGAAGGTCAAATTGTTTTTTTTTCAGTGAAGCCATCTTTATTTTATTTTTTTTAACATCTTTACGGAGCATAATTGCTTTACAATGGTGTGTTGGTTTCTACTTTATAACAAAGTGAATCAGGTATACATATACATATGTCCCCATATCCCTTCCCTCTTGCATCCCCCTCTCTCCCACCCTCCCTATCCCACACATCTAGGTGGGCACAAAGCACCAAGCTGATCTCCCTGTGCTATGTGGCTGCTTCCCACTACTATCTATTTTACGTTTGGTAGTGTATATATGTCCATGCCACTCTCTCACTGTCCCAGCTTACCCTTCCCCCTCCCTGTATCCTCAAGTCCATTCTCTAGTAGGTCTGCATCTTTATTCTCTTCTTGCCCCTAGGTTCTTCTGACCATTTTTTTTTCTTTTTTCTTTTTTCTTTTTTTTAGATTCCATATATATGTGTTAGCATACGAAATTTGTTTTTCTCTTTCTGACTTACTTCACTCTGTATGACAGTCTCTAGGTCCATCCACCTCATTACAAATAAGTCAGTTTTGTTCCTTTTTATGGCTGAGTAATATTCCATTGTATATATGTGCCACATCTTCTTTATCCATTCATCTGTTAATGGACACTTAGGTTGCTTTCATGTCCTGGCTATTGTAAATAGAGCTGCAATGAACATTGTGGTACATGACTCTTTTTGAATTATGGTTTTCTCAGGGTATATGCCCAGTAGTGGGATTGCTGAATCCTATGGTAGTTCTATTTTTAGTTTTTTAAGGAACTTCCATACTGTTTTCCATAGTGGCTTTATCAACTTACATTCCCACCAACACTGCAAGAGGGTTCCCTTTTCTCCATACCCTCTCCAGCGTTTATTGCTTGTAGATTTTTTTTTTCCATACGTGGCCTCTCGCTGCTGTGGCCTCTCCCTTTGCGGAGCACAGACTCTGGACGCGCAGGCTCAGCGGCCATGGCTCACGGGCCA
>NC_041226.1:46541183-46541644 GCF_002837175.3 Physeter macrocephalus | reverse complement strand
CGCTCCACGGCATGTGGGATCCTCCCAGACCGGGGCACGAACCCGTGTCCCCTGCATTGGCAGGTGGACTCTCAACCACTGCGCCACGAGGGAAGCCCGCTTGTAGATTTTTTGATGATGGCCATTCTGACTGGTGTGAGATGATACCTCAATGTAGTTTTGATTTGCATTTCTCTAATTATTAATGATGGTGAGCATTCTTTCATGTGTTTGTTGGCAATCTGTATATCTTCTTTGGAGAAATATCTATTTAGGTCTTCTGCCCATTTTTGGATTGGGTTGTTTTTTTTTTTTTCTTTAATACTGAGCTGCATGAGTGTCTTGTATGTTTTAGAGATTAATCCTTTGTCAGTTGCTTCATTTGCAAATATATTCTCTCATTCTGAGGGTTGTCTTTTCGTCTTGTTTATGGTTTCCTTTGCTGTGCAAAAGCTTTGAAGTTTCATTAGGTCCCATTTGTT
>NC_041226.1:46535601-46538208 GCF_002837175.3 Physeter macrocephalus | reverse complement strand
GATTTTAATATTTGTTCTTTATATTTAATTTTTGATAATTTGATTAATATGTGTCTTGGCATGTTTCTCCTTGTATTTATCCTGTATTGGAATCTTTGTGCTTCCTGGACTTGACTAACTATTTCCTTTCCCATATTAGGGAAGTTTTCAACTATTATTTCTTCAAATATTTTATCAGTCCCTTTCTTTTTCTCTTCTTCTTCTGGGAATTGTTTAATTCGAATGTTCGTGCATTTACTGTTGTCCCAGAGGTCTCTGAGACTGTCCTCAATTCTTTTCATTCTTTTTTCTTTATTCTGCTGTACAGTAGTTATTTCCACTATTTTATCTTCCAGGTCACTTATCCGTTCTTCTGCCTCAGTTATTCTGCTACTGATCCCTTCTAGAGAAGTTTTAATTTCATTTACTGTGTTGTTCGTCACTGATTGTTTGCTCTTTAGTTCTTCTAGGTCCTTGTTAAATGTTTCTTGTCTTTTCTCCATTCTATTTCCAAGATTTTAGATCATCTTTACTATCATTATTCTGAATTCTTTTTCAGGTAGACTGCTTATTTCCTCTTCATTTGTTAGGTCTGGTGGGTTTTGCCTTGCTCCATCATCTTCTGTGCGTTTCTCTGTCTTCTCTTAGGTCTGGTGGGTTTTGCCTTGCTCCATCATCTTCTGCGCGTTTCTCTGTCTTCTCATTTTGCTTAACTTACTGTGTTTGGGGTCTCCTTTTCGTAGGCTGCAGGTTCATAATTCCCGTTGTCTTTGGTGTCTGTCTCCAGTGGCTAAGGTTGGTTCAGTGAGTTGTTTAGGCTTCCTGGTGGAGGGGACTAGTGCCTGTTTGCAGGTGGATGAGGCTGGATCTTGTCTTTCTGATGTGCTGGTCCATGTCTGGTGGTATGTTTTGGGGTGTTTGTGGCCTTATTATGATTTTAGGCAGCCTGTGTGCTAATGGATGGGGTTGTGTTCCTGTCTTGCTAGTTGTTTGGCATAGGGTGTCCAGCACTGTAGCTTGCTTGTCATTGAGTGGAGCTGGGTCTTGGTGTTGAGATGAAGATCTCTGGGAGATTTTCGCCATTTGATATTACGTGAAGCTATGAGGTCTCTTGTGTACCAGTGTCATGAACTTGGCTGTCCCACCTCAGTGGCACAGCACTAATGCCTGGCTGGAGCACCAAGAGTCTGTCCTCCACACGGCTCAGAAGAAAAGAGAGAAAAAAAGGAAGAAAGAAAGAAGAACATGAAATAAAATAAAATAAAGTAAAATAAAATAAAACTAAATTATTAAAATAAAAAATAATTATTAAGAGAAAAAATTTTTTAAGTAAAAAAAACGAAAAACTGGTGAGAGAACACTGGACAAATGGTAAAAGCACAGCTATACAGACAAAATCACACACAGAAGCATACACATGCACACTCACAAAAATAGAAAAAGAGACAAAAATATATATATTGTAGCACCCAAAGTCCACCTATTCAATTTGGGATGATTCATTGTCTATTCAGATATTCCACAGATGCAGGTACATCAAGTTTATTGTGGAGCTTTAATCCGCTGCTCCTGAGGCTGCTGGGAGAGATTTCCTTTTCTCTTCTTTGTTCACACAGCTCCCGGGGTTCAGCTTTGATTTGGACCCACCTCTGCCTGTAGGTCACCTGAAGGCATCTGTTCTTCGCTCAGACAGGATGGGCTTAAAGGTGCAGCTGATTTGGGGGCTCTGGCTCACTCAGGCCGGGGGGAGGGAGGGGTACAGAATGCGGGGCAAGCCTGCAGCGGCACAGGCCGGCGTGACGTTTCACCAGCCTGAGGCATGCCGTTCGTTCTCCTGGGGAAGTTGTCCTTGGATCACGGGACCCTGGCAGTGGTGGGCTGCACAGGCTCCCGGGAGGGGATGTGTGGATAGTGACCTGTGCTCGCACACAGGCTTCCTGGTGGCTGCAGCAGAAGCCTTAGCGTCCCATGTCCATCTGTGGGGTTTGCACTGATAGCCACAGCTCGCACCAGTCTCTGGAGCTCCTTTAAGTGGTGCTCTTAATCCCCTCTCCTCGCACACCAGGAAACAAAGAGGCAAGAAAAGGTATCTTGCCTCTTTGGCAGCTCCAGACTTTTTCCCAGGCTCTCTCCCGGCTAGCCATGGTACTCTAGCCCCCTTCAGGCTGTGTTCATGCAGCCAACCCCAGTCCTCTCCCTGGGATCTGACCGAAGCCAGCCTCAGCTCCCAGCCCCCACCCGCACCGGCGGTTGAGCATACAAGCCTCTCGGGCTGCTGAGTGCTGGTCGGCACCGATCCTCTGTGTGGGAATCTCTCCGCTTTGTCCTCTGCACCACTGTTGCTGTGCTCTCCTCCTTGGCTCTGAAGTTTCCCGACTCTGACACCCGCAGTCTCTGCCCGCAAAGGGGCTTCTAGTGTGTGGAAACCTTTCCTTCTTCACAGCTCCCTCCCACTAGTGTGGGTCCCATCCCTATTCCTTTGTCTCTGTTTTTTCTTTTTTCTTTTGCCCTACCCAGGTACGTGGGGAGTTTCTTGCCTTTTGGGAGGTCTGAGGTCTTCTGCCAGCATTCAGTAGGTGTTCTGTAGGAGCTGTTCCACATGTAGATGTATTTCTGATGTATTTGTGG